>NC_088230.1:28024535-28382869 GCF_036934945.1 Oncorhynchus masou masou | reverse complement strand
TGAGCTACCTCTCAGTCCTGGGCTACCTCTCAGTCCTGGGCTACCTCTCAGTCCTGGGCTACCTCTCAGTCCTGAGCTGCCCCTCAGTCCAGAGCTGCCCCTCAGTCCTGGGCTACCTCTCAGTCCTGAGCTACCTCTCAGTCCTGGGCTACCTCTCAGTCCTGTGCTACCTCTCAGTCCTGGGCTACCTCTCAGTCCTGGGCTACCTCTCAGTCCTGTGCTACCTCTCAGTCCTGGGCTACCCCTCAGTCCTGTGCTACCTCTCAGTCCTGGGCTACCTCTCAGTCCTGTGCTACCTCTCAGTCCTGAGCTACCTCTCAGTCCTGGGCTACCTCTCAGTCCTGGGCTACCTCTCAGTCCTGTGCTACCTCTCAGTCCTGAGCTGCCCCTCAGTCCGGAGCTGCCCCTCAGTCCGGAGGAGTTTGTTTAGTGGAGTGGGGCCCTTTAGTAGGGTTGCCAATCCTAGGTCGGCGACGAGGGTCGCCGTTCCTAGGAAGGGACCAAAGTGGACAAAGACTATGGTGGAGTGGGGTCCACGTCCCGCACCAGAGCCGCCACCGTGGACAGACGCCCACCCAGACCCTCCTCTATGGATTTAGGTGTGCGGCCGGGAGTCCGCACCTTTGGGGGGGGGTACTATCTGGTGTCATTGCACCAGATAGAACTGTTTCGGTTTTCACTTTTGTTGTTTTGTATTTTGTAGTGTTCTCGTTTATCGTCAATATTAAAGATGTTGAACACTAACCACGCTGCATTTTGGTCCTCCTCTCCTTCAGCGGAAGAAAGCCGTTACACACAGCCCACTCGGTCTGCATTCTCAAATGGCACCCTATTCCTTATTTAGTGCGCTTCTTTTGACCAGGACCCATAGGGATAATATAATAATAACAATAATATTGATTGGATTTACAAAGAACTTTTCTAGACACCCAAAGTGCTTTACATAGTAAGGCGGAAGCTCACAGCAACCAAAATGCAACAGAACACTCACCCCACATCAGCTAGAGAGGTGAGATACGCCAATTAGGAGACCAGGTTGGGAATTTTTCTTTTACGATAAGGGCTGTGGGATCTTAAGTGACCATAGAGAGTCAGCACACCTGTTTAACGTCCCATTCGAAAGACGGCACCCTATGCAGAGCAATGTCCCCATCACTTCCCTGGGGTATTGGGATTTGATCTTAAGACCAGAGGGAAGAGTGCGTGTGAGCTTCAATGCCATACAACACTCCTTCCGTGGCCTCCAACTGCTTTTAAATGCTAGTAAAACTAAACACATGCTCTTCAACCGATTGCTGCCCCCACCCGCCCGCCCGACTAGCATCACTACCCTGGACGGTTCTGACGTAGAATATGTGGACAACTACAAATACCTAGGTGTCTGGTTAGACTGTAAATTCTCCTTCCAGACTCACATTAAGCATCTCCAATCCAAAATTAAATCTAGAATCTGCTTCTTATTTCGCAACAAAGCCTCCTTCACTCATGCTGACAAACATACCCTTGTAAAACTGACAAACCTACCGATACTTGACACTCTACTCAGCAACTGGATGAAGTCTATCACAGTGCCATCCGTTTTATCACCAAAGCCCCATATACTACCCACCACTGTGACCTGTATGCTCTCGTTGGTTGGACCTCGCTACATATTCGTTGCCAAAACCAGCATCTACAAGTCTTTGCTGGGTAAAGCCCCGCCTTAGCTCACTGGTCACCATAGCAACACCCACCCGTAGCACACGCTCCAGCAGGTATAGTTCACTGGTCATCCCCAAAGCCAACACTTCCTTTGACCGCCTTTCCTTCCAGTTCTCTGCTGCCAATGACTGGAACAAATTGCAAAAATCACTGAAGCTGGAGACATATCTCCCTCTCTAACTTTAAGCATCAGCTGTCAGAGAAGCTTACCAATCACTGTACCTGTACACAGCTAATCTGTAAATAGCACACTCAACTACCTCATCTCCATATTGTTATTTATCTTATTGCTCTTTTGCACCCCAGTATCTCTACTTGCACATCATCATCTGCACATCTATCACTCCAGTGTTAATGCTAAACTGTAATTATTTCGCCTATATGGTCTATTTATTGCCTTACCTCCCTACTCTTCTACATTTGCACACACTGTACATAGATTTTTTCTATTGTACTATTGACAGTACGCTTGTTTATGTGTAACTCTGTGTTGTTGTTGACTATACGTTTGTTTTTGTGTAACTCTGTGTTGTTGTTTTTGCCGCACTGCTTTGCTTTATCTTGGCCAGGTTGCAGTTGTAAATGAGAACTTGTTCTCAACTGGCCTACCTGGTTAAATAAAGAAATTTAAAAAATTAAAAGTGTGTGTATTGGCCCTCCAACATCACTTCCAGCAGAATCTGGTCTCCCATCCAGGGACCAACTCTGTTTAGCTTCAAAGGCAAGCCAGCAGTGGGATGCAGGGTAGTAGGCTGCTGGCTATATAGGGAATAGGGTGCCATTTGGGACGCAGGCTCTGTGTCTGTAGAAACAGAACAAAGCACAAAAAAACACCCTCCAAATGTTGTTTTTTCAACTTTATAGAATGTCATAGATACAGTATTAAGTATTCAGGGGCATATGGGTCCTATGTATAGACCTTGGCATGATTAAATGGAGTAAGAAGAATTCTAATTATCCTGAAAAGATAACGCTTCACTGAATGAATGTTTGACTCAAGCTAAACTCATGCTTACAAATGGATTTACCAAACAATGAATCCACCTCCACACCCTCTCTTCATCTTTATTGTGGTTTACATGGTGCTAACTCCAATCCTGTCACACACACCACCACCAGAAATAGTTTATGACAAAAAATCAAGTAAAGCAGGGTAGATTACAGAGCTGAGGCGTGGGGTATGGACAAGGATAGCAATTACTGTAATGGATGACTCAGGTGATAGGTGAAAAATCTGTTTATGTGCCATTCAGCAAGGCACTTAACCCTAATTGTATAAAACAGTCTGCTAAATGACTAAAAAGTAAATTCATACAAGCTACAACAGTACACTGGGCTCTCATTCTGCGTCAGTCAATGTTGCCCTCTATAGGGAAACATCAGACATTGGACTACAAGTGCAATCCACCTCAATGAGTACTGGCTTAAACACATTTCTTATATTGAATATCTGTAGCTTTATTCCTCTGTAGTTCAGATATAGTATTGAACAATTTCGTCATAAAAACATTTATGTTAAAAACCTGACGGATTTATTTATTGGTAACACACACAGGAAGTTCCTATTCTACAACAACAAACCGATGTGTTATTTTCTGATGTGAAACAAACGGAAGTGTGTGAAACTGGACGAGGAATAAACGGTAGGTTATACAGTATAACTTCTTATAGAATTTTCACCACTTTTAGATTCGCCAGAAAATATACATTATCTTGTTGTGTCTAACCTAGCCATTACAGCCTAACTGGCCGCAAGTTTTTTAAGTCTCTCTGCCACAGGTGTGATTGAACGTTTTAATAATTGCATGCAAAACAACGCTTTTCAAACGCAGATTTTTCACTGGGCTCTTGCCCATTTATTAGCAGCGAATATTAAACTAACCCATAAACCGACAGATGGCGATTTTGAGTCATTTCGTTTTACCATCCAAATATATGGACCGGTTTGTACATAAAACATTCAATTCAGACTGCAAAGGCGAAAAAACAATATGCATACATTCTTTATGAAACAACATTTTCCACCACCATGAATGTTTTTTTGTACGAACCGGACCACGGGGAATATGTGTGTATAGCCAACTTCATGGATTCCCTTTGGACGGTAAAATGAGACGACGCTCTCCATCTGCCGGTCTTTGGGCTAAAACGAAATTTAAGAATTCAATGGCAGATTTGACCATATGTCGCATAGGGACTGAATATTATTTATAATGAGGGATACCTGCAGATAATCGGATCTCTGAAATGAATGTCCCTCCCAAATGTAACATATTTGTACCCGACCCTCTCCCATACCCAAAATAATAATTAAAACAACGTGGATTGCACAAAACATATCTACCGTTTACACTCACTCCTAGGACCAAGAAACGTTTTAGAAACTGTTCTTTGCCATGTAATGCTTACAAAATGAATTAGCCAGAAGGTTAGCACTGCCTGAATCAATCATCTTATTTTTGCCGGTCCTTGAAATAATTGCCTTTTTATAAATGCATGTCATGCAATTCTAGGTCCTTTTACATGACTGGAGACAAGCAGAATCTTTTACAATACCACAAAGCATGACATCGAATGACAACATGCTGCAGCACCAGAGAGGTTTTGATTTATTTTTCAGGCTATTGTTAAAAAAGAAGAGACAACTTTAGCACTGTTCCAAACGTAGAATATCAAATGTAAAAGTTGAGCACAACAGAACCAGTTACAACTTAAGTATCATCAATGAATTAGAGAAATAGCCATTCATTGTTTCACACAGCAGCCACATATCATCAGGTACAGTGCATTCTGAAATTCAGACCCCTTGACTTTTTCCACATTTTGTTACATTACAGCCTTATTCTAAAATGTATTTAAAAATAATAATAATTCTCAATCTACACAACACCACATAATGTCAGAGAAAACTTTGGATACCTTATTATTTACATAAGTATTCAGACCCTTTGCTTTAAGACTCCAAATTGAGCTCAGGTGCATCCTGTTTCCATTGATCATCCTTGAGCTGTTTCTACAACTTGATTGGAGTCAATCTGTAGTAAATTCAATTGATTGGACATGATTTGTAAAGGCACACACCTGTCTATATAAGGCCCCACACTTGACAGTGCATGTCAGAGCAAAAACCGAGCCACGAGGTCGAAGGAATTGTCCATAGAGCTCAGGATTGTGTCGAGGCACAGATCTGGGAAAGGGTACCAAAAATGTCTGCGGCATTGAAAGTCCTCAAGAACACAGTAGCCTCCATCATTCTGAAATGGAAGAAGTTCGGAACCAACAACACTCTTCCTAGAGCTGGCCGCCCGGCCAAACTGAGCAATTGGGGTAGAAGGACCATGGTCAGGGAGATGACCAAGAACCCGATGGTCACTCTGACAGAGCTCTGGAGTTTCTCTGTGGAGATGGGAGAACCTTCCAGAAGGACAACCATCTCTGCAGCACACCGCCAAATCAAGCCTTTATGGTAGAGTGACCAGACAGAAGCCACTCCTCAGTAAAATGCACATGACAGCCCGCTTGATGTTTGCCAAAAGGCACCTAAAGGACTCTCAGACCATGAAAAACAAGATTCTCTGGTCAGATGAAACCAAGATTGAACTCTTTGGCCTGAATGCCAAGCATCACGTCTGGAGGAAACTTGGCACGATCCCCACGGTGAAGCAAGGTGGTGGCAGCATCATGTTGTGGGGATGTTTTTCAGACGCAGGGACTGTGAGGATTGGGGGAGAGCTGAGCAGAGTACAGCGAGATCCTTGATTAGACCATGCTCCAGAGCGCTCAGGACCTCCGATTGGGCGACGGTTCCCCTTCCAACTTGACAACGACCCAAGGCACACAGCCAAGACAATGCAGGAGTGGCTTCGGGACAATTCTCTGAATGTCCTTGAGTGGGCCAGCCAGAGCCTGGACTTGAACCCAATCTAACATCTCTGGAGAGACCTGAAAATAGCTGTGCAGCGACGCTACCCATCCCACCTGAATGAGCTTGAGTGCGGATCTGCAGGGGAGAAACTCCCCAAATACAGGCGTGCCAAGCTTGTTGTGTCCTACCCAAGAATACTCATGGCTCTAATCACTGCCAAAGGTGCTTCAACAAAGTACTGAGTACAGGGGTCTGAATACTTATGTAAATGTCATCTGTTTTTTTTGTTTTTTTTTACTTTGCAAAAATATCTAAACCTGTTTTTGCTTTGGCATTATGGGGTATTGTGTGTAGATTGAAGGGGGGGTGATTTAATACATTTTAGAATAAGGCTGTAACATACATTTTTGGGGGGAAAAGTCAAGGGGTCTGAATATTTTCCTAATGCACTGTTTGGCCCTGTCCGGGGGTATCATTGGACGTGGCCACAGTGTCTACTGATCCCTCCTGTCTCAGCCTCCAGTATTTATGCTGCAGTAGTTTGTGTCGGGGGGCTAGGGTCAGTCTGTTATATCTGGAGTACTTCTCCTGTCTTATCCAGTGTCCTGTGTGAATTTTAAGTATGTTATTCTTCTTTCTTTCTCTCAGAGGACCTGAGCACTAGGACCATGCCTTAGGACTACCTGACCTGATGACTCCTTGCTGTCCCCAGTCCACCTGGTCGTGCTTCTGCTCCAGTTTGAATTGTTCTGCCTGTGGCTATGGAACCTTGACCTGTTCACCGGACGTGCTACCTGTCCCAGACCTGCTGTTTTCAACTCTCTAGAGACAGCAGGAGCGGTAGAGATACTCTGAATGATTGGCTATGAAAAGCCAACTGACATTTACTCCTGAGGTGCTGACCGGCACCCTCTACAACCACTGTGATTATTATTATTTGACCCTACTGGTCATTTATGAACATTTGAACATCTTGGCCATATTCTGTTATAATCTCCACTCAGCACAGCCAGAAGAGGACTGGCCACCCCTCAGCCTGGTTCTTCTCTAGGTTTCTTCCTAGGTTATGAACTTTTTAGGGAGTTTTTCTTAGCCACCGTGCTTCTACACCTGCACTGCTTGCTGTTTGGGGTTTTCGGCTGGGTTTCTGTACAGCACTTTGTGACATCAGCTGATGTAAGAAGGGCTTTATAAATGAATTTGATTGATTGAAACTCTTTTCATTTGGGGGAACTATCATTTTCAAATGTGTTATATTTTAGTCCATGATATTGTTACAAAATAGATGTGTTGACTGATTAGGGTATGGGAATATAAGAGCATCTGCTAGGCTAAATTAAACTAGGCATGCACAGCGCACCACATGATCCTCAAACCAAAGACTGGCCAAACTCGTGCTTCTAAAAGTGAATTTGATAAGGTGTCTTTCGGTTCATTCTGATCAGAATGAGTTGTTCCCCACGCAAGGGCTTTCTTACAGACAGAAATACCCTCCCCCCTCACCGGATTTGGTGGTCCTGGGCTACATTTTTTTGTAGGTATGGAACATTTCTGGGATCTTTTATTTCAGCTCAAGAAACATGGGACCAGTGTTTTATGTTTGTTCAGTGTAGCATAAAACATTGCGTATGTCATTATAGATCGCTTTATATAATCAGGTCCATTTTAATTTATTTTGACATTTTAAATTATCAAGATGTAGGCCTATGCTTTTAGTCATTTTCTTCAACAAAAGCCACAGCACCCTCACATAACTCCTCAATTCAAGACCTGTTTTGACCTTAACACACCAAGCTCTTCACTGACACAGATATTTAAGGAGTGCATGGTCACTGAAGTGATTGGCTGACAATCTATGGATGGTAGAATATAAATTCATCTGTCAAACAGGTAGGCTTACCTGTTATTTCTTGAATATGAATAGGTTCTTAAACAAAGCACTCTTGTTAGTATTCTAAAATCAAATTAAAATGAAGACTTTAGATGAATTAGGTCTTCTTATATTTACCTACTACCCATGCGCTGTCCATCTCCGCGGCTGCAAAGTAATGTATGTAAATTACTCAGGGCTTTTTGAGGTCAATAACTCTGATAAATAGCTTCATTATGGGCAACTAAACAAATGTTTATATTGAAATTAATTATAACGATGTCATCCTCTTCACGCTCTCCCTTTCAAACGGAACAGGACATCAGTAGGTCTAGTCCGCGTGAACAGATATTGCATTTTTTAAAATATATATATTGACTGGCCTGAAGTGCCACCGTACACAGCACAGTCATTGGTTAGGCAGCCGCAGCACAAAGGGGTTTACTTCAGCAAGAGCATTGCAGGACGGGCCTCTTGATAGGGAACGCCTTATCCATTGCAGTGTGTAATGCAGTGAAGCCTAGTTTTATATTCACCATCTCAGCAGCGCAAACATTTGGGATGGAAGTTCATTATTTTAGGAACATAGCTTTCCCCGGTGCTCTTCGTGTAGCCTAGGCCTATAGAATAGACCAGCCTTTCTCAAACTACTTTGTGCCAGGGAGACCCCAGAGGGTTTTTTATATTTGTATTTTGTTGCAGCAAGAGAGAAGCTGGTCTCATATAAGTAGGTAGAATGAAAGGGGATTCACTTCAACTCTGCCATATCGCGTCTGCTGCTGAACAGTCAGAATGTGAACAGGCGCATCTTATTAAAACGATAGCGCAGGCCTTGGTCACAGGACAGCTCCTATAGTTTATCATCAATAACTGGTGACAAGCTGTGAGTCTCTTCAGTGCTGGTGAACGGATTACGTATCCACTGCTTTCCAAGGCGTGGATCAGATTGCGAGGGGAAGTAATCTTCGAATTTGAGCAGAGTTTTGCTCAGATGTGACCCCAACAATTTATGTATGTGATCCATGTCTACATAACCCACGTCAGTCAGAGTTTAGAATAGAGGGAACATATTGAAAAATGCCTCTATCCACTAGGTCTCTCCAGACACCCAGTTTTTTCTTGAAATCGGCAATTCTATCGTTTGCTTGGAAAATGTCACTTTAGCGTCCCTGCATGGCTCGGTTGAGCAGCAGTCTTGTCTATAGGCCTGCAGTTCCCGATACAACGGTCCCATCGTAATCCATGTCCGTATGTACTCGTTCAGGACACGCAGTTGTATTCTGAGGCAACTCTTTGCCAGGTAATT
Organism: Oncorhynchus masou masou; assembly: GCF_036934945.1. NCBI lineage: Eukaryota > Metazoa > Chordata > Actinopteri > Salmoniformes > Salmonidae > Oncorhynchus > Oncorhynchus masou. Next base: position 28,374,127 of record NC_088230.1, on the reverse strand, counting down.
TTCATACGTGGCAAATATATACAAGAAGCGGAATTTGAAATGTCAGTCTTCTTGTGAACTACAATTCTGACGCTGTGTTTTAACATTTATAAACATCCAGTAATCGTCAGTGATGAGTGACTATGACTGCCAACAGACAGGGATGGAACTGGGCCAGTGGAGCAGGCTCTGTCTCAGGTACAGTAAACCAAATGCACACACACTGAACAGCCAATCCCAGCACACTAGTCATTATCTCTGAGTGTGCATTGCGTCTGTGTGGTGCATTTGTGGATGTTTTTCATGTGCTCACGTGAGTGTGTGCGTGTTCCACAGGACACATCAGTGATAACAGTGTCTCAGTGTGTTCTGGCTCTGTGGATGCTGTTTCCTACCTGACCCCGCACCAGAGGAGGAGCAGGGGCTGATGAGCATGCCCAAGACCATGGTAATGTGCCACCTGGCCCTGGCAGACCTGGTCAGGGTAGGAACATAGGTAGCTGAGTATGGGGCACCTGTTGTAGCATGTTATATAATGTTTAAAAAAAGACTAAGGTCGGGATTCAATTAATAGCACAGCGTACTGGACAGTGTGGCTTACAAAATTACAAATTATATACAGACAGCAACCATCAGATTCTGTTCCAACACCCCCCTAAACCAACTCATGGGAAAGCCCCCACCCAATGGCCCAACTAGCAATTTAGACCAGTCCCGAATGGCAGTCCCAATGGCACGCAAAAGTGGGGCAGGGCCGGGGAAAAGACTGCTAAATATGTTAGGATGGTATAGTGCTAATCTCTCTGCCTGTCACGTGCGTTCGCAATACACCAGTTCAACAATGTATCGATTAATCAGCAGCCAATGGGATCGCACTGCGCTTTTTCTCCTTTTAAACGTTCTTGTTCTATGCTGTATTTTACATTCTGCTAAAAAAGAGCAAGCTGGCTTTTCTCCTATAATATTTGTTCAGAAAATTCTCAAAATAATTGAGTTACAGTATATTTGATTTTGGAATTGCTAGGTGGGATTATTTATTTTGCTATCACGAATTGGATGAATGAGGATGAAAAAACATGTATTTCCATATATGTCTGGAAGGGCTTACGCTAATGCAATGGAAGGCCTCTGAAGGTGCATGCTTAACTGTTTATATAATGTCGTTGCTTCGTTGCTTTCATCAGTTTGTTAAATACAGTTGAAGTCGGAAGTTTACATACACTTAGGTTGGAGTCATTAAAACTCGTTTTTCAATCACTCCACACATTTCAAACTATAGTTTTGTCAGGTCGGTTAGGACATCTACTTTATGCATGACACAAGTCATTTTTACAACTATTGTTTCCATATATATATTATTTAACTTAAAATTCACTGTATCACAATTCCAGTGTGTCAGACGTTTACATACTGACTGTGCTTTTAAACAGCTTGGAAAATTTCAGAAATTATGTCATGGCTTTAGAATCTTCTGACAATTGGAGGTGTACCTGTGGATGTATTTCAAGGCCTACCTTCAAACTCAGTGCCTCTTTGCTTGACATCATGGGAATATCAAAAGAAATCAGCTAAGACCTCAGAAAAAAAATTGTAGACCTTCACAAGTCTGGGTCATCTTTGGGAGCAATTTCCAAACGCCTGAAGGTACCACGTTCATCTGTACAAACAATAGTACGCAAGTATAAACACCATGGGACCTCGCAGCCGTCATACCGCTCAGGAAGGAGATGTGTTCTGTCTCCTAGAGATGAACGAACTTTGGTGTGCAAAAAGTGCAAATCAATCCCAGAACAACAGCAAAGGACCTTGTGAAGATGCTGGAGGAAATCGGTACAAAAGTATCTATATCCACAGTAAAACGAGTCCTACATTGACAAAACCTGAAAGGCCGCTCAGCAAGGAAGAAGCCACTGCTCCAAAACCTCGATTTTGCAACTGTACATGGGGACAAAGATCGTACTTTTTGGAGAAATGTCCTCTGGTCTGATGAAACAAAAATAGAACTGTTTGGCCATGATGACCATCGTTATGTTTGGATGAAAAAGGGAGAGGCTTGCAAGCCAAAGAACACCATCCCACCCGTGAAGCACGGGGGTGGCAGCATCATGTTGTGGGGGTGCTTTGCTGCAGGAGGGACTGGGGCACATCACAAAATAGATGGCATCATGAGAAAGGGAAATTATGTGGATATATTAATGTAACATCTCAAGATATCAGTTAAAGCTTGGTCGCAAATGGGTCTTCTAAATGGACAATGACCCCAAGCATACTTCCAAAGTTGTGGCAAAATGGCTTAAGGACAACAAAGTCAAGGTATTGGAGTGGCCATCACAAAGCCCTGACCTCAATCCCATAGAACATTTTAGGGCGGAACTGAAAAAGCGTGTGCGAGCAAGGAGGCTACAAACCTGACTCAGTTACACCAGCTCTGTCAGGAGGAATGGGCCAAAATTCACCTAACTTATTATGGGAAGCTTGTGGAAGGCTACCAGAAACATTTGACCTAAGTTAAACAATTTAAAGGCAATGCAACTAAATACTAATTGAGTGTATTTTCACTAGGATTAAATGTCAGGAATTGTGAAAAACTGAGTTGAAATGTATTTGGCTAAGGTGTATGTAACCTTCCGACTTCAACTGTATGTATTTCACACATTAGCGACAGGTTGTCTTATCATTGTTAGCCTAGATTATTGTAATTTGTACTCATTGTACATTGTGTAATTAACGTAATTAAGAGTGAACATTGTGGTGCAGTCTTATCTGTGGAACGGAGGAATGTTGCTGTTGGTCTACAATCCTTTGGTCTCTGACTACCGGGACATCACTTGCAATGTTCCATTTTATATTTGTGAGATTAGGTTATATGGCTGGGCTGAAATACGTGTGGTTACAGAAGTGCTAGAGTTTCCACTTGCTATTTTCTGTGGTAATAAAATCATCTACTAGAATTCCAACCTCCTGAGAAGGGCCCATAATGACAGACTTAAACGAAGTCTATGAGTTCCTAGCAGTAGCCCGTTATGTGAATAGTTAGTAAATGGCCTCTTATTTGGGGAAGTCTTCTCTGTGGGACATTGCAAGGATCAAGTGTCCTAAATTCTGTCTGGTCCTCCTCCCTGTCTGTGTGCCAGATGGGAACAATTTTAACCTGAGGAGGTGGTACAGGATCATGCAGTCTTCCCTGACCACAGACAGCAGGACAACATAGCCAGATGAGTCACCTCTAATTTTTAACTGGTTCTTTCAATGTTCTCTCTCAAAAGTTGGCTGTGCAGAGCCTGTGGTCTAGTGGTAACGCATAACATATAATCACATATACTTCTCCCCACAGGAAACTAGGGTTCAATTCCTGTCTACCCTTTCTACTGTGTCTTCCCCTTCATCCATCTTCTCTCTTTCACAACTTTCTGTATAAAGTGGAATAAAGTACATGTTCAAATAATTCGCCTTTAAAAAACAAATTAGCCCCCAGAAACCTCACTAGCCTTTGAAGAAAGACATGTTGATTGTCCTCAAAAGGAGATGTATGTGCCACTCACATCAGTCTGTTCAGACCCAAAATAAAAAGAACTGTGGATTTGGCTATTTCAGCCACACCCGTTGCTGAAGGGTGTATCAAATTGAGCACACCGCCATGCAATCTCCATAGACAAACATTGGCAGTAGAATGGCCTTACTGAAGAGCTCAGTGACTTTCAATGTGGCACCGTCAGTTCGACAAATTTCCGTCCTGCTAGAGCTGTCCCGGTCAACTGTAAGAGCTGTTATTGTGAAGAGGAAACATCTAGGAGCAACAACGGCTTAGCCTCGAAGTAGTAGGCCACAAGCTCACAGAACAGGACCGATGAGTGCTGAAGCGCATCTGTCCTCGGTTGCAACACTCACTACAGAGTTCCAAACTGTCTCTGGCACAATAGCTGTTCGTTGGCAGCTTCATAAAATGGGTTTCCATGGCTGAGCAGCCACACACAAGCCTAAGATCACCATGTGCAATGCCAAGCGTCGGCTAGAGTGGTGTAAAACTCGCTGCCATTGGACTCTGGAGCAGTGGAAATGCGTTCTCTCGAGTGATGAATCATGCTTCACCATCTAGCAGTCCGACAGACAAATCTGGGTTTGGCGGATGCCAGGAGAACACTACCTGCCCAAATGCATAGTGACAACTGTAAAGTTTCGTGGAGGAGGAATAATGGTCTGGGGCTGTTTTTCATGGCTTGGGCTCGGCCCCTTAGTTCCAGTGAAGGCTACTCTTAATGCTACAACATACAATGACATTCTAGACAATTCTGTGGTTCCAACTTTGTGGCAACAGTTTGGGGAAGGCCCTTTCCTGTTTCAGAATGACAATGCGCACGGGGGTGCACAAAGCGAGGTTCATACAGAAATGGTTTGTCGAGATTGGTATGGAAGAACTTGACTGCCCTGCACAGAGCCCTGCCCACAACCCCATCGGACACCTTTGGGATGATTTGGAACGCCGACTGCAAGCCAGGTCGGGCACTAATCGCCCAACATCAGTGCCCGACCTCACTAATGCAGTTGTGGCTGAATAGAAGCAAGTCCCCACAGCAATGTTCCAACATCTAGTGGAAAGCCTTCCCCAGAAGAGTGGAGGCTGTTATAGCAGCAAACAGGGGACCAACGCCATATTAATGGCCATGATTTTGGAATTAAATGTTTGATGAGCAGGTGTCCACATACTTTTAGTCATGTAGTGTATATTGCATTTATTTTATGGCTGGTGATGACACTGACAACAGGTCTAAATGTGTCATGAGTGTTATAACCATATTATGTGTTATGATGTGTGTCAAGTAAAGTGTTACCCCATAATGTCAACGTGGAATTATGTTTTTGAAAATGTTACAAATGAATAAAAAATGAAAAGCTGAAATGTCTTGAGTCAATATGAATTCAAACACCTTGCTATGGCAAGCCTCAATAAGTTCAGGAGGAAAAATGTGCTTAACAACTCACAAGTTGCATGGACTCACTAGTTGTGTATGACATACAATTATCTGGAAACCGCTCAGGGATTTCATTTAATGGCTGTGATAGAAGAACTGAGGATGTATCAATAACATTGTAGTTACTCCACAATACTAACCTAATTGACAGAGTGAAAAGAAGGAAGCATGTACAGAATACAAATACTACAACAAAAATGTGGGGCAAATCCAATACATTTTTTTATTTAACTAGGCAAGTCAGTTAAGAACAAATTCTTATTTTCAATGACGGCCTAGGAACAGTGGGTTAACTGCCTGTTCAGGGGCAGAACGACAGATTTGTACCTTGTCAGCTCAGGGATTTGAACTTGCAACCTTCCGGTTACTAGTCCAACGCGCTAACCACTAGGCTACCCTGCCGCCCCATTTCCCCACATTACAGTACCACTCTCCAGATTTTCAACGACAGTGGTGGCTGCATCATGTTATGGATGTGCTTGTAATCGCTAAGGACTGGGGAGTATTTCAGAATAAAAATAAACAAAATGGAGCTATACACAGGCGTAACCTGGTTCAGGCACTGTTATCAGTGTCCTTCTGCTTTTGCTAATCTCGCTCTTCTCCACCCTATTTTCCCTCACCCCCATTTCCCTTTCCCACTAACCACACTGCTTTCCCTCACCCTCCCTCTCCTCATCTTCCCTCACCTTCTCCCACTAACCACACTCTTTTCCCTCACCCTCCTTCTCCCTTTTCACCATCAACCCTCACCCTCATGCTAACCACACTCTTTTCCCTCACCCTCCCTCTCCCCATCTTCCCTCACCTTCTCCCACTAACCACACTCTCTTCCCTCACCCTCCTTCTCACCATCATCCCTCTCACACTAACCACCCCCATCCTCACCTTCTCTAGGTGTTGCGGAGCAGCTACAGATGAGTTTCCAGTAGCTGTTTGGTTCCCCTGCGGCCCCTACATCCTCCGGGCCCAGCCTGCACCACCAAACCGTGGAGAGCAACCCTCCAGCCCTCCAACCTAAAATACTGGCACCCAGCCCTGAGGGCCTGCAAGCCCAGGTAAGGCCCAGTGCCCGGTTGCATGAGACGCCATAAGTAGACTCAGTGATGAACAAAGTAGACCTCCCTTACCCTGAATCATTTCGCATAAACCAAAACAGAGGTGATGGTGTCATCCTAACTGATGTTGTATACAACAGCGATAGCCTTCAGACAGACACGGTGCCCAGTTCCCAGACTGCTGAGAGCTTATGGTGGTTGTATGTGCTGGGTGAAGGAGAGGGGTCATGCAGGCCTGTGTGTTCTCTCTTCTCTGATGGGGGATGTTTTCACTGTCAGCACTGATCAAATCTACCAAGCTACCCTCCGCTTTCTTTGCCACCTTACTCATTCTACTTCTTGGAGTTGTGGAGAGTGACTCCCTTCTAACCTGTCGTCTCACAGGGACTCTTTCAGTTTCACTGTATAGGGCCCATCTTCACCATCTTGATTAAATCTAGTCCCCCCCCCCACATATAGGTAGTAGGAATGATGACACTTTAGAAAAAAGTTACTTGTTGCGGCCATGCAGAAATTTATAAATATACTTGTATAAACAAAACGGCCAAGACACGTGCTCTGTTTAAATATGGTCTGGATGAGAGGACCAGGATGTCTGTCGTATGCTGTTTACACACTGGTTATTTGTCATATGCACAAGGAAAGGAGCAAACAGGGAAGTGAGACGAACCATTGGCAAAGAGGCACTCTGCTTTTAGAGTCCACTGTTCAATCTCCTTTGCTTCATGAAAGTTATATTCAACTCTTTCAGATTGGTCTGTAGGCACAACTCACCGGTATTGTGCTCCACTTATAGCACAGGGCTAGAGTAGTGTACTTTTTACATTTTACTCATTTACCAGACTCTCTTATCCAGAGTGACTTACAGTAGTGAGTGCATACATTTTGTACTTGTCTCCCGTGGGAATCGAACCCACAACCCGCTATGCTGTTACTAACTGAGCAACACAGGAAGGTTACATTGAGTAAAGTCATACCGTATTAAAAAACTAAATCACGACAGCTGTGAGGGAAACAGGAAGTTTCGGTACAATTTTATGAATGCTGAAACATACAGTTAATTTGTTTGTTCAACATGGTGGGAACTTTTTGCGTCTGTAAAATTAATTATGTGAGATGACAGTGGAAAGTAAACTTGAAGTCACAATGATATGGTGTGTGTGTGGTCCTCCCACTACGACTCCGGAAACCATGCAGTTTATTACAGAGCTTTCAGAAAGTATTCACACCCCTTGACTTTTTCCACATTAAAATTGATTAAATTGAGATTGTGTCACTGGCCTACACACAATACCCCATAATGTCAAAGTAGAATTACTATTTTTGAAATGTTTACAAATTAATTAAAAATGAAAGCTGAAATGTCTTGAGTCAATTAGTATTCAACCCCTTTGCTATGGCAAGCCTAGATAAGTTCATGAGTAAAAAATTGCTTAACAACTCACTCTGTGATTCACTGTGTGCAATAGTAGTGTATAACATGATTTTTGAATGACTACCTCAACTCTGTACCCCACACATACAGTACCAGTCAAAAGTTTGGACATACCTACTCATTCCAGGGTTTTTATTTTTGCTATTTTCTCAATTGTAGAATAATAGTGAACACATCAAAACTATGACACAATAAATATGAAATCATGTAGTAACCAAGGTGTGAAATCAAAATATATTTTAAATTTGAGAAGTAGCCACCCTTTGCCTTGATGACAGCTTTGCACACTCTTGGCATTCTCTCAACCAGTTTCATGAGAATGGAATGCATTTCAATTAATAGATGTGCCTTGTTAAAAGTTAATTTGTGGAATTTCTTTCCTTCTTAATACATTTGAGCAAATCAGTTGTGTTGTGACAAGGTGGGGTAAACAGAAGATAGCCCTATTTGGTAAAAGACCAAGTCCATATGATGGCAAGAACCACTCAAATAAGCAAAGAGAAACAACATTCTCCCATTCAGTTCATCATTACTTTAAGACATGAAAGTCAGTCAATCGGGAAAAATTCAAGAACTTTGGAAGTTTCTTCAAGTGCAGTCGCGAAAACCATCAAGCGCTATGATGAAACTGGCTCTCATGAGGACCGCCACGGGAAAGGAAGACCCAGAGTTACCTCTGCTGCAGAGGATAAGTTCATTAGAGTTACCAGCCTCAGAAACTGCAACCCCAAAAAATGCTTCACAGAGTTCAATTAACAGACATCTCAACATCAACTGTTCAGAGGAGACTGTGTGAGTCAGGCTTTCATGGTCGAATTGCTGCAAAGAAATCACTACTAAAGGACACCAATAAGAATAGACTTGCTAGGGCCAAGAAACACGAGCAATGGACATTATCTGTCCTTTGGTCGGAGTCGAAATTAGAGATTTTTGGTTCCAAACTCTGTGTCTTTGTGAGACGCAGAGTAAGTGAACAGATGATCTCTGCATGTGTGGTTCCCACCGTGAAGCATGGAGGAGGAGGTGTGATGGTGCTTTGCTGGTAGCACTGTCTGTGATTTATTTATTTAGAATTCAAGGCACACTTAACCAGCATGGTAACCACAGCATTCTGTTGTGATACACCACCCAATCTGGTTTGCGCTTAGTGGGACTATCATTTGTTTTTCAACAGGACAATGACCCAACACACCTCCAGGTGGTGTAAGGGCTATTTGACCAAGAAGGAGAGTGATTGAGTATTGCATCAGATGACCTGGCCTCCACAATCACCTGACCTTAACCCAATTGAGATAGTTTGGGATGAGTTTGACCGCAGAGTGAAGGAAAAGTAGCCAACAAGTGCTCAGCATATGTGGGACCTCCTTCAAAACTGTTAAAGCATTCCAGGTGACGCTGGTTGAGAGAATGCCAAGAGTGTGCAAAGCTGTCAACAAGGCAAAGGGTGGCTACTTTGAAGAATCTAAAATAAAATAAATATTTTGATTTATTTAACACTTTTTGGGGTTTCTACATGATTCCATATGTTATTTCATAGTTTTGATATCTTCACACTTTTTGTACAATGTAGAAAATAGTACAAATAAAGAAAAACCCTTGAATGAGTTGGTGTATCAAAGCTTTTGACTGATACTGTAAAATTATCTGCAAAACGCTCAAGGATTTCACCATGACGCCAATGGTGACTTCAAAAGAGTTCATGGCTGTGATAGGAGAAAACTACAATGTTGTTGATCCATCCTCAGTTAACTCCACAATAATAACCTAATTGACGGAGTGAAAAGAAGGAGGCCTGTACAGAATACAAATATTCCAAAACATGCATCCTGTTTGCAACAAGGCACTAAAGTAATACTGCAAAAAAAGTGGCAAATCAATTCGCTTTTTTCCTGTATACAAAATGTTATATTTGGGCCAAATCCAATACAACATATTACTAAGTACCACTCTTCATATTTTCAAGCATAGTGGTTCCTGCATCATGTTATGGGTATGCTTATAATGCTTAAGGACTAGGGAGTTTTTCAGAATAAAAAATAAACAGAATGGAGCTAAGCACTGGCAAAATCCCAGAGGAAAACCTGGTTCAGTCTGCTTTCCACCAGACACTGGGAGATGAATTTACCTTCAGCAGGACAAAAACCTCAAACAAGGCCAAATTTAGACTGAAGTTGCTAACCAAGAAGACAGTGAATGTGGTCGAGTTAGTTTTGACTTAAATCTACTTGAAAATCTAGGTCAAGACCTTAAAATTGCTGTCCAGCAATGATCAACAACCAATTTGACAGAGCTTGAAGATTTTCTAAAAGAATAATGTCAAATGTTGCACAATCCAGATGTGTTAAACTCTGAGAGACTTACCCAGAATGACTCAGCTTTAATCGCTGCCAAAGGTGCTTCTACAAAGTATTGACTCTGGTGTGAATACTAATGTAAATGAGATCTGTATTTCACTTTTAAAAAATGTGCTAATATTTCTAAAAACGTTTTCACTTTGTCCTTATGTAGTATTGTGCGTAGATTGGTGAGAATTATTATTTTTTTAATCCATTTTAAATTCAACCTCTGTGGAATAAATCATGGGGTATGAATACTTTCTGGAGGAACTGTAGGCTACAGATTAAATAAATTGATGAACTTCACACGGCGGTGAAAGTGCACAGTGACGGAGCTTGATGCTCCTTTCCAATAAATACCCAGGGTCTTATTCTGGTGACACAATGATCGATGCTTGAAAACTTATGTTGTTTAGTACATCGTCAAACACGGATTATTATCCACAGCAAGTCTGTTTGGTGGAAACACACCACTGGTGCGAAAAATGTGCATATTTTCTTATAATTGCTTGAAAATCTGGTCGCCAATTGGATGGAAATCTAGCCAACTGCATTGAGTTTTTCTGCGATGTTTTGTTTCCCCCTCCAGGTTCTGTAAGAACCACTATGCAGAGATGGAGGCCACTCTCCTCAGGATGTACGAATGGCTACTGGACCGGTTCTCCTTCTTCCTGGGGGTGAAACCTGACTGTGTGTATGAAGAAGTACTGAAGGTGGAGAGGCATTTCCTCAGGAGCAGCAAGCCCTGGGCTAGAGCTTTAACTGCGCCCACAAAGACACAGCCCAGAAAACAGCCCAACGGCAAACAAACCAGAAAAACAACTTTGTTCTCTAGGCAGCTAAAGAGAGTGACTTCATCGGGACCAACTACTATGGATTGTTACTGTGCCATAATGCCATGCTGACGGATTACTTTAGTTTTTGTCTCGATGTAATATGATTGAGTGTTTGCCTTTTTGTACAAATTGCCTGTGGATTACAATGCGATTACGATGCGATATGATGGTTATGAACATGCTGTACTTTCAGTTATATGAAACTATATTTTCTGTTATTACAATGTTATACGTCAACCTTTGTCCCAGCTATGAATCGAGGTTCATAAAAATCTGACATTATGCACATACGGCTTTGCAACTCTGTTAATTAAGGAATACCAGACATTTTAGGCTAAGACTACAGGCTGTCAATTTCCGTGTTACTTTAGTTTTGAGTGTGATGGACAGGTAATGGGTGTTACCTGCCATTAGTGGTTTTGGACTGCTTTGTCCCAATTCTCAGACACTTCTATGAAACTTTGTAGAAGCACCTATGGCAGCGATTACAGCTTTGAGTCGTCTTGGGTATGTCTGTGTCAGCATTGCACATCTGGATTTGGGGATTTTCTCTCATTCTTCCTTGCAGATTTTCTCATGCTCTGTTAAGTTAGATGGGGAGCGGCAGTGAACAGCAATCTTCAAGTCACTGCAGATCATCACCAAATTTCACAGTGGGTGTGAGACCTGGAGAGGCCTACAAGCCACAGTGCCAGGTCAATCAAGGTGTGGATGGAGGACCACCATATCAAGACCCTGTCATGGCCAGCCCAATCTCCAGACCTGAACCCCATTGAAAACCTCTAGAATGTGATCAAGAGGAAGATGGATGGTCACCAGCCATCAAACAAAGCCAAGCTACTTACATTTTTGCTCCAGGAGTGGCATACAATTGGAAAATCTGAACATCGCTCCCCATGATGGCTGTCTTTCGGAATGTGTTCCCACCTATAAATACCTTGGAGTTTGGTTAGATGATCATCTCTTTTAAAACTCGTAACCGAGATGGCAAAGAAGCTGTGTCATCAGAGCACAGAACGTAAATTGTACAGGCCACTTATGTCAGTGCTTGATTATGGTGATGTTTTATATATGCATGGATCAGCATCAGTACTGAAGACATTGGATGCAGCGTTGCGCTTTGTTACTTTTGCACACATCATTGCCTTTTATACACTTTGGCTGGCTGGGACTCCCTGACTTTTAGAAGGACCAGACGCTGGTTGATATTTGTCTATAAAGCTGTCTTACAGAAACTTCCTAATTATCTTAACTCAACAATCCAGTGGTCAAACAGAGTTTATCAGACTCGGTCACAGGACATGCTAGTGCAAGAGATGCCCCGATTCACTCTGAGTTAGTCAAAACGGCATTTGAATATCATGCTTCACACTCATGGAATGAATTGCAGAGAGAACTCCAGTTAGATGTTTTGGTACCTGTAAGACAGTTTAAATGCACATTACATTAACTTTTTAGTATAAACTGTGATTTCTTTTTGTAATGTGTTTTTCTTATAGAAGTGTATTTATTTAAATATTTTTCATCTCCGTCTTGTTGTTACGGCTGTTAAAGGAAGAGGACCAAAGCAGAGCGTGGTTGGTGTACATTTTCCTTTATTGAATAAAAATGACGCCGAACAAAACAATAAATACTACAAAACAGCTAAAGGCTATGCGCCCTAAACAAAGTCAACTTCCCACAAAGACAGGTGGGAAACGGGCTATCTAAGTATGGTTCTCAATCAGAGACAACGATGGACAGCTGCCTCTGATTGAGAACCACACCCGGCCAAACACAAAGAAATAGAAACATAGAAATAAAGAAACTAGAATGCCCACCCAAGTCACACCCTGGCCTAACCAAAATAGAGAATAAAAGCCTCTCTATGGCCAGGGCGTGACACTTGTACTTTTTATGTTTTAATTTTGTTTGGTTTTAAATTCATATTAATTGCTGTGTTTGTATTGTTGTATCACAGGGCACAACTGTAAAAGAGACTGTCTCAGCTTGTTTCTCCTGTTTTAATAAAGATTACTAAAATAAAGTCACCAAACATCAATGTGAAAAACTGATGGAGAGCATGCCAAGACACATGAAATCAGGGTTATTCTACCAAATATTGATTTCTGAACTCTTCCTAAGTTAAAACATTAGTATTGTGTTGTTAAAAATGAATATGAACTTTAATTTATTTGCATTACTCGAGGTCTGACAACACTGCATCTGTCATTTTCTGCAAATAAAATGCTCTAAATGTTTTTATTTGGATTTTGGGAAAAATGTTGTCAGTAGTTTATAGAATAAAACAAAAATGTTCATTTTACCCAAACACATACCTATAAATAGTAAAACCAGAGAAACTGATAATTTTGCAGTGGTCTCTTCATTTTTTCCAGATCTGTATGTGGGAACTCCTTCAAGACTGTTAGAAAAGCATTCCTCATGAAGCTGGTTGAGAGAATGCCAAGAGTCTGCAAATCTGTCATCAGGGGTTGTGCCGTGGCGGAGATCTTTGTGGGCTATACTCGGCCTTGTCTCAGGATGGTAAGTTGGTGGTTGAAGATATTCCTCTAGTGGTGTGTGGGCTGTGCTTTGGCAAAGTGGGTGGGGTTATATCCTTCCTGTTTGGCCCTGTCCGGGGGTATCATCGGATGGGGCCACAGTGTCTCCTGACCCCTCCTGTCTCAGCCTCCAGGATTTATGTTGCAGTAGTTTATGTGTCGGGGGTCTAAGGTCAGTTTGTTATATCTGGAGTACTTCTCCTGTCTTATCCGGTGTCCTGTGTGAATTTAAGTATGCTCTCTCTAATTCTCTCTCTCGGAGGGCCTGAGCCCTAGGACCATGCCTCAGGACTACTTGGCATGAGGACTCCTTGCTGTCCCCAGTCCACCTGGCCGTGCTGCTGCTCCAGTTTCAACTGTTCAGCACCTAAGGTGCTGACTTGCTGCACCCTCGACAACTACTGTGATTATTATTATTATTATTTGACCAGGCTGGTCATTTATGAACGTTTGAACATCTTGGCCATGTTCTGTTATAATCTCCACCCGGCACAGCCAAAAGAGTACTGGCCACCCCTCATAGCCTGGTTCCTCTCTAGGTTTCTTCCTAGGTTTTGGCCTTTCTAGGGAGTTTTTCCTAGCCACCGTGCTTCTACACCTGCATTGCTTACTGTTTGGGGTTTTAGGCTGGGTTTCTGTACAGCACTTTGAGATATCAGCTGATGTACGAAGGGCTATATAAATACATTTGATTTGATTTGGATTTGATTTGTGTCAACCGGGGAAAATCCATAGTGCCTTTGCGTGGCAGGCTAAGGCACATATCAAACCTCTCATCAGGTTTTGCTTGACTGATACCCAGCCTAATGTTAGTTATCTTATCTCTGAAATATACTGCAAACTCATCACATTTAGATGTGAAGGAAATTTCACATAGGTTTGCGTGGGTAGGATTTATTAGGCCATCAATGGTCGAGAAGAGCACTCTGAAATTATTCTGATTATTAGTGATCGAGTTAGAGAAATGAGCCCGTCTGGCATTTCTAATTGCCTTGTTAAATATGCCAAGTTGCTCTCTCAGAATATCATAATGGACCTGCAACTTTGACTTTCTCCACTTCTGCTCCGCCTTTCTGCAATTTTTATTGAATTTACTAGTTTCCTCACTCATCCAAGGGCCTCTCCGTTTGGATGTGGCCCTTTTCAACTTTACTGGAGCTATGGCATCAATGGTTGCCCTTAATTTGCCATTCAATTGATCAAATAAATCATCACGAGGAAGGCAGAATAGGTGATGGAGTATTGTTCATACACTCAATAAAACCTGTCTGATCAGGATGAACAATACCTGGTAAAACATTTTTAATTCTGTGTGCAATGCATTTTGGCCGTATTTTTGTATTCACAACATTGAAATGCAAGAGGCCTTCAACTATTTAGATGGGCTGGATCTTTGTTTGTCATCTGGGTATTGTTTTAGTTATAGTGAAAACAGACCTTCCTGCTGCGTACCTGACAGACCATTTTTTATCTTAGTAGTTAAAACCAGCTACTAATGGAGCTTTGAGTACATTAAAGGCTTGCTATTTGACCTTTATTTAACTAGGCAAGTCAGTTCAGAACAAATTCTTATTTTCAATGACGGCCTAGGAACAATGACAGCCTAGGAACAGAACTGTTCAGGGGCAGAACGGCAGATTTGTACCTTGTCAACTTGAGGATTTGAACTTGCAACCTTTCAGTTACTAGTCCAACGCTCTAAACACTAGGCTACCCTGCTGCAGGTATGCAATCAAGCCCTGGGGTTTTTCCAGATTGAAATTATTGAAATTATTCCTTTCATTGGCCTTCGCATTGATATTTTCGTGAATTTGTTCATTTTCAATTTTGTATTATTTGGAAAGAATTCCTTAGAGACTGAAAATAAAACATCTGCTTAAAGTATTTAGCTTGCTTTTTAAAATATAATTTGGAGAGTCGTAGGTGACTTCGTCTTTAGTAACGATTTTCTGCAAATAATTTTTGGTATTGTTCCTGTGTTGAAGATTCATGTAGAATTTGGCAGGGATGGTGTTAGACGGGTGATGAGCTGTGCCTAGTTTTCTCCAGACATAACACTTTGAATTCAGGCCAAAGAGTTACATTTTTGTCTCATCAGACACAGAATGTTTTGCCTTATGCTCTGAGTCTTTTATGTGCCTTTTTGCAAACTCCATACGTGCTGTCATGTACCTTTTTCAAAGGAGTGGGTTCCAAATGGCCATTCTCCCATAAAGCCCAGATTGGGGAAGTGCTGCAGAGACTTGTCCTTCTGGCATGTTCTTCTATCTCAGCCAAGGAACTCTGTAGTTTTGTCCAAGTGGTCATTGGGTTCTTGGTCACCTCCATGACCAAGGTGCTTCTGATCCGGTTGCTCAGTTTAGTCGGACGACCAGCTCAAGGCAGAGTCTAAGTGGTTCCATATTTTTTTTCAATTTCCCAATGATGGAGACCACTGCTCTTGGAAACTTTCAGCACTCTAGAAATTGTTTTATACCCCTCCCCAATTATGTCTAATCACAATTCGATTACGGAAATCTACAGACAGTTCCTTGGACTTCATGGTATACAGTAGTTTCAGCTCTGACATCCACTTTTTACTGTAGGACCTTATATAGGCAGGTGTTTCTTTCTAAATTATGTCCAAGCTATTGAATTGGCCACAGGTGGACTCTAATAATTTTTGTAGTGACATCTCAAGGATGACCAAAGGAAATTGGATGGACCTGAGCTCATTGTGGTGTGATATCGTAAAGGTTTGGAATACTTATGTAAATAAGATATTTCGGTATTTCATTTTAATTTGCAAATATTTTCTAAAACATGTTTTCACGTTGTCATTGTGGAGAATTGTGTGAAGACAAGTGAGATTTAAAAAAAAAATCATCCATTTTGAATTTAGGCTGTAACAACTAAATGTGAATTAAATATGAATCCTTTCTGAAGGCACTATTTTCCCTAGGCCTATGATAATGTATCTGAACCCCGCCCATTATGTGTCACAGCAAGACAATCTCGTGGCCTATAGCAGTCAAAACTCCGGCTCCAGCTCATAGATCGAGAAAAGCCGACTAAACTAGTTCTGAAGGACAAGGTTGACATAAGTTTACCTACCAGCATCTCGTGTTTTTTTTTATATTGGACGGATCGGAATTTACGGTTACAACTTGAAAGTCCCGTCCGACAGCGGGAAATGACACAGGAGCTTGCAAAGTAAGTACACGGTCCAGTTGTCTTTGGTGTAGGCTATATGTACACTTGTAGGCATACACAGGTCCGCAATAACGCGCAGCAGCTTTTAGATGACAAAGGATACATTTTATATTTAAATATCAGTTATTAGGGGATTGCTGAGCTTCTTTGACTTTCCATGTCGCCTAGTTTTAAGAATGGTAGAATGGTAGATTTAGTTGGCAAACTGTTCAAATGATTAGTGTCACTATATGATTGTGCATTGAACTTCTCAGGCAGACTATGTGTGCTACACACAGACACACAATTAAAGTGTGCAATGTTTGTACAAAGGTAATGTCTTGTATATAAACAAAACAATGGAAGTAATTTGTAATGACAGTCAGCGCGATGAAGACCGGTTTTGCTGGTAGAGCAGGATCAGCGATCTGGCTACTTAGATGGCTGCATTCCCACGGGATGCCCGCGGGACATGCGGGTCCCAACAGAGATCATTGCGGCGCGGTCGGCATTTTTCATGCTGCGGTTGTCATTAACGCTTACATTTCCTCCTGTTCACTCTATGGGACTTCTTCTATGTGTGTACATTGAAGAGGTTAGGACTATTATTGGGCATAATAACAGCAATGCAGAGTGTTATACCCTATGGTATATATAGAATGATCTTCAAGATCTGTCAAACATTTTTTTACTCACAACAACTACAATAACCCACACCCCTTACACATATATTTCGTTTGAATAGACTGGGAGTAAATATTTGTTCACTTATCTCCTTAGCTACCAGTTTACATTATTACCAATAGCAGGGTTCAAACTTAATGTTGGATGCCCCACTGTGCAGAAAGTGGGGAGTTCTGCATCTGAACTTAATGTCGGACTGTCTCACTGTGCAGAAAGAGAGGTGTTCTGGTGTTCCAGAATGAGGCGTCATACAGTGGTGGTCGGCGGCAGGCGCTCACAGAGGATGACGATGACTGGAGGGCCTTCCTAGGGAACCCCCTGACCGCCGCCTCCAAGGCCATGATGCACATCAACGGAGATGAGGACAGTGCCAATGCTCTCCTCTACAACTACTATAAGGTACCTCATATATGCTTACTACTACATACAGTTGAAGTCGTAAGATTACATACACTTAGGTTGGAGTCATTAAAACTCGTTTTTCAATCACACCACAAATTTCTTGTTAACAAACTATAGTTTTGGTCATCTACTTTGTGCATAACACAAGTCCCTTTTCTAACAATTGTTTACAGACAGATTATTTCCCTTATAATTCACTGTATCACAATTCCAGTGGGTCAGAAGTTTACATACACTAAGTTGACTGTGCCTTTAAACAGCTTGGAAAATTCCAGAAAATGATGTCATGGCTTTAGAAGCTTCTGATAGGCTAATTGACACCATTTGAGTCAATTGGAGGTGTACCTGTGGATATATTTCAAGGCCTACCTTCAAACTCAGTGCCTCTTTGCTTGACATCATGGGAAAATCAAAAGAAATTAGCCAAGATCTCAGAAAAAAAATTGTAGACCTCCACAAGTCTGGTTCATCCATGGGAGCAATTTCCAAATGCCTGAAGGTACCACCTTCATCTGTACAAACAATAGTATGCAAGTATAAACACCATGGGACCACGCAGCCGTCATACACGTGTTCTGTCTCCTAGAGATGAATGTACTTTGGTGCGAAAAGTGCAAATCAAATACTTTTTGGAGAAATGTCCTCTGGTCTGATGAAACAAAAATAGAACTGTTTGGCCATAATGACCATCGTTATGTTTGGAAGAAAAAGGGGGAGGCTTGCAAGATGAAGGTCACCATCCCAACTGTGAAGCACGGGGTGGAAGCATCATGTTGTGGGGTTGTTTTGCTGCAGGAGGGACTGGTGCACTTCACAAAATAGATGGCATTATGTGGAAGGAAAATGATCTGGATATATTGAAGCAACATCTCAAGACATCAGTCAGGAAGTTAAAGCTTGGTCGCAAATGGGTCTTCCAAATGGACAATGACCCCAAGCATACTTTCAAAGTTGGGGCAAAATGGCTTAAGGACAACAAAGTCAAGGTATTGGAGTGGCCATCACAAAGCCCTGACTTCAACCATATAGACAATTTGTTGGCAGAACTGAAAAAGTGTGTGCGAGCAAGGAGGCATACAAACCTGACTCAGTTGGGTGAATTTTGGCCCATTCTTCCTAACTTATTGTGGAAACCTGGTGGAAGGCCACCCAAAATGTTTGTCCCAAGTTAAACAATGTAAAGGCAATGCTACCAAATACTAATTGAGTGTATGTAAACTTCTGACCCACTGGGAATGAGATGAAAGAAATAAAAGCTGAAATAAATCACTCTCTACTATTATACTGACATTTCACATTCTTAAAATAAAGTGGTGATCCTTACTGACCTAAAACAGGGAATTTTTATTAAATGTCAGTTGTGAAAAACTGAGTTTAAATTGTGAAAAACTGAGTTTAAATGTAGTTGGCTAAGGTGTATGTAAACTTCCGACTTCAACTGTACATACTGTACTACTACATAGCTACTTTACTACTACATATCTACTACACTACTACTACTTACCTACCTCATATCTACTACTACATAACTATTATACTATAAAGGTATTTTAAGTACCGCCATAGATGTATATAGGTGTGACAATGTATTATACTACTTTTCTAGGTGCCACAAGACAAGAGAACGACTGGACAGCCCAAAACAGAAGTTATTGTGGGCGATGCTGATCCAAACATTATGTAATGAATCTCCTTAGTTATTATAATGTTTTTATTCAGTTATGACTTGGCATAGTTTACTTTTTATTTACTGTAAATTGAGAAAGTGTTTTGAAGTAAAGAAAGCTGTGTTCTGAGATGACGTTTACTCTGATCATCTCCTTCTCAGGAACTTTGTGGTGCCACTCCAAGATTCCCCCCTGGCCATGACAACTCTGAGGACCGTCCATCGCAACACCGCGGCCCAGGGCAGCAGCCAACCCAGCCGGGGGGACAAAACCCAGGCTCTCTACCCAGCCTCAAACTCCATAGTCTGCATCTCCACCACCTCCAGCCCTCCCCCCTACTCCCTCAGCCCAGGGGGGACCCAGGCCCTGCACTCCTTCCCCGTTTGCACCCCCACTGGTCCCCACGGTTCCCAATCGGATGGCATGGCCTTCAGTCGCCACCTCAGCCAGTACAGCCCCAGAGCCCGGAGCCTCACCCCTGACTCCACCTACACAAAGTCCTACAAGGACAGCACCAATGAGGTAGGGTCTCATATGTTTACTACAGAACCAGATAGAACGAGAGCACAATTTTGCACTAAGCAGCACGAACCCCTCATGGAGCTGTGTAACTTACACCCAGGCTTCATTGAAAGTAAAAGTAACAAGCTTGTGAGACAGCCTATTCACTTAGCTACATGGAGCCAATGAGGCATCATCCATATTTTCATCGATCTACGCGTTGTAGTGTAATATGCAGTGGTGTAAAAAATACTTTGAAGTACTACTTAAGTTGTTTTTTTGGGATATCTGTACTTTACTATTTATATTTTTTACTACTTTTAATTTTACTTCACTACATTCCTAAAGAAAGTTATGTACTTTTTACTCCATATATTTTCCCTGACACCCAAACGTACTTGTTACATTTTGAATGCTTAGCAGTATAGGAAAATTGTCTAATTGACATACTTATCAGGAGAACATGCTTGGTCGTCCCTACTGCCTCTAATCTGGCGGACTCACTAAACACATGCTTTGTTTGTAAATGATGTCTGAGTGTTGTAGTGTGCCCCTGGCTAGAAAATGTGGCAGGCTGCTTTGCTTAATATAAGGAATTTGAAATGATTTTTACTTTTACTTTTGATACTTAAGTATATTTTAGTAATTACATATACTTTTGATACTTAAATATATTTAAAACCAAATACTTTTACACCTTTACTCAAGTGGTATTTTACTGGGTGACTTTTACATGAGTCATTTTCTATTAAGGTATCTTAACTTTTACTCAAGTATGACAATTGGGTACTCTTTCCACAACTGGTAATATGTAATGGTCACCTACACAAATTATTATGTGTGCGTCCCAAATGGCACTCTATTCCCTTTAATGTGCACTACTTTTGACCAGAGCCATATAAGGCGAAATAAATAGTGCACTATAAAGGGAATAGGGTGCCATTTGGGACGTCATCTATTTTCCTGGTACTGATGTTCCCCTGGATTGTGTTGTGACCCACAGGTTTTCCCTCCCTCTGAGGAGGTCCAGCTACGTATGACCTCCATCCCTCCTGGTGGATACCCTTACTACAGCTCCACAGCAAGGTAACGTTCTCAGTCAAAATGTGATAGGGACAGTCAATCAGTGTTTTTTTGTTTTTTAAACAGTCAGGGTATATTGAATCAGCAGAAAATACCTTAACCTCACTGAAACTATCTCTAATCAAACCTTATCTTAAGTCTTACCTTAATACAAAGATGCAATATGTCACTTTTTGGGTGATCTGACCAAATTCACATAGACATGTGAGTAATAGACCTGTCACTAATTGAAAGCAAGTCTAAGAAGCGGTAGATCTGTTCTATACGCGCTATTTCTATGCTTCCCCTTAAATTTGGCTTTTGTGTTCAGTTTTGTACACCAGCTTCAAACAGCTGAAAATGCAATATTTGGTGTTTTTGAAAAGACATTTCACAGCGGTTTAGATGGTACAACGATTCTCTTCACCAGGGCTCTCCAACCCTGTTACTGGAGAACTACCCTCCTGTTGGTTTTCGATCGAGCCCCAGTTGTAACTAACCTGATTCAGTTTATCAACCAGCTAATTATTAGAATCAGTTGTGCTAGATTAGGGTTGGAGCGAAAACCTACAGGATGGTAGCACACCAGGAACAGGGTTAAGAGCCCTGCTCTACATTATGCATTGCTTGTTTTGTCACAAACTGAAATAAGGCAAACTATTTGAATTTTAGCAACCAGCAAATGGTAGTGCGATTTCTGCATATTGCACCTTTTAAGTTTTCATTCTGCCTATCAAATATTCACTTTCAAAAATGCTTTTATAGTCACTAGCTGAGATATTAGGATATGGGGTAAAGGAGATACTTAGTCAGTTGTGCAACTGAATGCATTAAACCAAAGTGTTTCTTCTGCATTTAACCCAGCCCTTCTGAATCAGGGGGGGCTGCCTTAATCGACGTCCATGTCAAGGGCAGAATGGCAGATATTTCCACCTTGCCGGCTCGGGGATTCGAACCAGTGACCTTTTGTTACTGGCTCAACGAATATTCTCTCCCTCTCTCTTTCAGTCAACACTTTGAGTACATGCTGGAGGCTCCCCAGTCCCTCTGGACCAAGAGCAACAGTGGCCAGATGAGCTACCTGAACAAGGCCCAGTTCTACCCCATCACCTTGAGAGCACTAGGGGGCACCCCGCTCCAATCTCATCTCAGTGGAGAAGTCCGGGTATGAGCACCTCTAATCTAACTCTTTTATTTGTTTGTTTTATCTTCTAGTCTCTCTATGTCCCTCTCTCTGTCCCTGTCTCTCTGTGTCCCCAATTCTATCTAATGTGTCTCTAGGTTTGCCAAATGTGTTTTGGGAAGGCCTTACTTGACTTAAGGCCATTGACAAATGTCCTTACTCGGTTCGGGTCAAGTTTGTCCATGTTTCACCAATTGAGGCTGCTCTCAGTCGTCTCTGACTTGACTAGCAAGTGTTTCTGGGTCGACCCCTCTTTCTTGTCCTCGGTACAGTTTTGGGAATAGAGTATACGTATTTTTCTCTAAATGTTGTTTTTGTGTTTTAGGTCTTGGTGGTGTGTGTTTGTAATGTAGAGCTGACTGTATATTTCAGAGTGTGGTGATGCTTGTGTTTGGAGAGGAGAAGCTCACAGAGGACCAGCTCAAATACTGGAAGTACTGGCACAGCAGACAACACACAGCCAAGCAGCGTTGCATTGATATTGGTGAGGGGTCACACACACCCACACATGTCCTCAAAATCAGTATGTAAACATTAATTGTTAGTGTGTAAACAGTACTGTTGTCTTCCCTGTTTGTTCATCCCAGCTGACTATAAAGAGCGATTCAATACGATCGCCAATATTGAGGAGATCGCCTACAATGCCATCTCTTTCACATGGGACACAAAGGATGAGCCACGGGTAAGAAATGCCAATATCATGTCTTTATAGTGGCAGCAGAAATCTTTGAGTGAAGATTTTGGGCTCTGGGGGTAAAGTTTCCCCTAGGTACAGATCATCTAGGATCAGCTTCCTCTCCCCTCCCCCAATCTTGACCTTAACCAATAGTGCGGGAAATGCTGAACTGCCCCAAGATCAGCGTCTAGGGACAGCTTTACCATACCAGATTTCAGACAAATTTCTGACAATGTTTTGTAATACAAAACAAATGTAGTTACAAACAGTTACCAGCTGGGGGAAACATATACAACTAAATCAATCATACACAATACTTTGAAACTAGCCAGGACCACACTTTGTATGTAGAGACTACAATTTTGTACCTTGATATCTTTCTGCCTGCATGACATAAATGTCATATGCAAATATAGTGTATTCAAGACAAATGGGAACTAGTAAAAAAATGACCTCAGTCTGGCAAAAATCGGTGATGTCAGTGATCTTCAGGTCGGAGCTCTAGCATGATGTCCAAGTTTCCAACTTGTAATTCCGATTTGGATTCCGATTTGGATGACCCCGAGTTAATTTGACTTGAACGCACTGAAGTCAGTTTGGAGATTTCCGGAGTTGTCTTGAACGCACCATAAACCCAGAAATGTGCATCAGAACTGTTTATTCAAATGTTTATTTAATTAATTAAACATTTTCTGTCTTATGACTCAATTTGTTGTGTATTTTTATGGCATTATTGGTGCTTTTATGCAATGCTTTTGGATGGACAATAAAGCTTTTTGAATTTAAATTCTCATGTGCCTTTATCGCTGCCCCCTCAGGTGTTTGTGTCTGTGAACTGTCTAAGTACAGACTTCTCCCCTCAGAAGGGAGTGAGGGGCCTTCCTCTCAACCTCCAGATTGACACCTACAGCTTTGGGAGCCATGGTCACAAGCTAGTACACAGAGCCTACTGCATGATTAAGGTGTTCTGTGACAAAGGTGCCGAGAGGAAGATCCGAGATGAGGAAAGGAAGCAGCCTTACAGGAAGGGAAAGAGACAGGAGACAACCGCAGCCTGTGAGTACATCACCTGAAACAACCAATCGATTAATCAATCAGTTCATCAATCACCTCCCAAAATAATATCAGTATGCCAGTGTGCTTCACAAAAGCCTCTTCACAACTAACCCCTAAAAATTAAGCCAGGGCAACAGTATCAAGGCAAAACTCCATAGGTAGAAAAAAATAAACTTGAAACGAACTACATTTCATCAGCTGGTGATGGTCAAGCGAATAACTGTCGGTCTCACAGTAATTGACCGTTAATTAACATAAACACATTTAGCATATCCTGGCTTCCACACAAAGCCAACAAGTCACTGATGCAGACCTTTGGAAGATCTACATTTGAAAAAGTCTAATAAATCCATGTAATAGAGCCGTCCTCCTTCACAATATATCCAGTATTTATTTTAGACCGGTCTAAAGAAGGATGATATATGAAGAAAATGTAGTCTATTTCAGAAGAACAGAATAGCATACTGAGTATTCCTTATTTTATTTAGGTCCTGATCTGGCTATGCCAAATGGCTGTAGGCTACACTAGTTCATTTAGCAAACAAGATTTGCTTAGAATTCCGTGGTATTATTTTATAGTATGAAGAATATAATTGAACAAAGCTAAATAAAATATAAATATTTTCTCCAAACGATTTGAGGGAGTGCGCACATGCGGCTATTCTATATTGAGGCGTTTAACAATGAAATAGGAACTCCTATATGCTTAATTTAGAGTTATTCATGTAACTTTACTTGTTCTACAAATGTTGAGCTGTATGTTTAGATTTTAGTACATTGTAACCCCGCATGATGGGACTCTAATGATGATTTGAGTCCTGCTACGTCAGTCACTCATTCACTATTTGACAAGCACTTGATAATGCCTCCACAGCCACAAAGTCAAAATTGGCTACAGAAATTAGCTTAATTTAAGGTTAGGCATAAGGTTGGCAGCGTGGTTAGGGTTAGGTTTAAAATATAATTTTAAGAAGATACATTTGAGAAATGGGCGGGGTCTATGACTTGGCTATGGAAGCTAGTGACGACCCTCTATCTCCCCCTGCTGTCCTGCCACAGATGTGGAAGACCCTCTGCAGCTGAAGCATGTGGCCATAGCATCGTTCAAAGCCATGAGTGACATGGACTCCCAGCCAGTTCTCTTCATCCCAGAGGTCCACTTCCCCAGCACCCAGCACCACCATGTAAGTCCAGCGATGCCTATGTTTAGGGTTGCAGAACTCTAGTAACTTTCCCAAAGTTCCCAGGTTTTTTAGAAATACCAGTTGGACGGTTCCTGGAATCAAGAGGGAATAAGCAGGGAGGGAATCCTCCGACTGGGATTTCTGGAAAAACTTGAACTTTGGGAAAGAAACTGGATTGCAACCATGTTTCACTGCAGCATATCGCCAAACTGACAGTCTCTAGGTACCACTTGTTTTTGTCCATTGCTAGGACCGAACTACAAATAGACACCTGGTTGCATCAGGTGCACCTGCATTGTTTGAAGGTTTGGGGTTTTGGGTTTCTGTACAGCACTTTGAGATATCAGCTGATGTACGAAGGGCTATATAAATACATTTGATTTGATCAGTGGAGGCTCCTCAGAGGAGGAAGGGGAGGACCATCCTCCTCAGTGAATTTCATAAATAGTAAATAATTTAAAAAGTTATCCTAGCTATAACTATACTAAATATATTCACGTCACCAAATATTTGATTAAAACACACTGTTTTTCCAATGAAGGTCTACAGTAGACTCAACAGCACTCTGTGGGGTAGCACCATGGTGTAGCCAAAGGACAGCTAGCTTCCGTCCTCCTCTGGGTACATTGACTTCAATACAAAACCTAAGAGACTCATGGTTCTCACCCCCTTCCATAGACTTACACAGTAATTATGTCAACTTCCGGAGGAAGTGTGGAGAGACAGACCAAGGCGCAGTGGATGTTGAGCTCCACATATTTATTATAAAGTGAAACTTAGCAAAAACAATAAATCAATAAACTAACAACGAAACGTGACTATGTGGTGCACATACACAAAATAATATCCCACAAACATAGGTGGGGAAAACCCCCACCTAAATATGATCCCCAATTCGAGACAACGATTACCAGCTGCCTCTAATTGGGAATCATACAAATCACCAACAAAGAAAAATAAACTAGAACACAACATAGAAATAATAAACTAGAATACACCCAGTCGTGCCCTGACCTACTACACCATAGAGAAACAAGGGCTCTCTATGGTCAGGGCGTGACGGTCCTCCAACCTATCAGCTCTTGCAGCATGAACTGTAGGTTATGATTTCAGTACTAGATTAATTCTCTGATCCTTTGAATGGGTGGACATGTTGTCAGAGAACAGAGGGATGCTATGTTAGCTAGCTGGCTATGTCTATCCAACACATCACTGGAACTCTTCCAAGTCAAGGTAAGCTTTTGGTTTTACTAATTTATTGCCATCGGGTCCGCTGGTGTAACAGCTTACTGACTGTACAATGTAACGTTAATGATGACGTTAATGATGATGACAACCATGTAGGCTGTGTGTAGTGGTTTGGCTTGGAAAGGTTTTTTCACCTGGTCACATACAGCTGATGTGTTGTGTATTGAAGTCCACAAGCGAAGGGAAGAGGTGAAAGAGCACATAGATGTGAGAAGGAATACAATGTGGCTGCTACGAACCTGAACTGTGTTTAAATGTGATCAGGAGTGTATTCATTCCTCCGATTCTGTTGAAAAACGCTTTTTTAAATCGAAGCAAACGGAACAAAACGGGGATAAACATACCTGAATTTGTCCAATTGAAACTCTTGTTTGCAGCTGTTGGACTATATCAGCTAGATGCAGGCAAGAGTGTGCAAGGCGGTATTGAATTTTACTGTCTGTCCATGTATCACTGTCTGTCACATCAAATTTGTCTCTCGACCTGTGTGCACCTACGTTGTAAACTTTCATTCATAGGCTAGGTTGTAGCAACCTCATGATGGGTATAAGGAACATTTGAGTATCATGTAGTAGCCTAAGCCTATCACTGTTACATTTAACTGGGCGAATGGAATATGAACGACAATCATCCAATATGCTGTAATAGATATAAGGCCATGCTCGTGAAAACAAAATCGCCCTCCCTCATCTGAAACGGCACTGACCGCCACTGGGTTGCATGCATGGGAACCCATCATAATACTCTGATTCATTTCCATACAGTAGTTAGTTGAAATGTTATGTTATTTTTTCATGCTGTTATTCTGTTTGATTTTTTCCCTTAAACTCTGCATTGTTGGAAAAGGACCCATAAGTAAGCATTTCCCTATAAATCTGTTAGTTGTTTATGCAGCATTTGACAAATAAATTGAATTTGATTTTAAATGTGTGTGAGGTACATTTGAAATACATAAGAGAATGTCATATATATTTTTTTAAACATTTCAGACAAACGTTGAGACATGAACACAAAGAAACATCACCTCTAAGTGAGGGGCTATAGGGATGCTAGTGCTACACAGACTGCAGAGATTCAGTGTACTGTAGTTTGCTTGGGACAATAGCAACTGAACAAATAGCCCACTCAACTGATTTCTTTTTCTCTTCATCCTTTATCAGGCAAGCCTATCAGATGACAGTGAGGATAGGTGAGTAAAATTGTTATATTGTATACTTACTGTACTATTTAGTGAAAGATGCTAAAAGTACCTATAAACGTAAACAATTTGATACCCATAATAAGTGATTCATTCACTCAATGTGCCTTTTTCATGGTCTTCTATACTCATTATAGTAACTAGTGATCTTAATGACTAAAATGTAAATAGTCATATGTGTTGTGTTTGTCTGGTTGCAGCTTGGGGCAGAAGAGACTACTCCACTGTGATGAGGACTTTGAGTTGGCTCCTCACAAGAAAGCAAGGCGGGACGGACCAGAGAAAGGTACATTATATTGAGATACGTTTGCCGACAGTGTGTATTCAAGGGAAATAAATACAGTGAAGAGAAGGCATAATACAGAGATAAAGAGAATTATAGAGCAAGAGAGAGAAATGATCTCTGTCTGGCTGCACTGTAGTTGTGGTTGTTGCTCAGGCTACCGTTGCTCAGGCTGTCGTTGCTCAGGCTGCCGTTGCTCAGGCTGCCGTTGCTCAGGCTGCCGTTGCTCAGGCTGCCGTTGCTCAGGCTGATCCCACGCAGTTCAGCTGACTGCATGTAAACACAGGCCACATGGCTTCCAAAGCCCTGCCCTCCCCCTCCCTTTAGATGGAGAAAGCACAACACACACGGTTTGTTTTCCAAGTGGAATATGATCATGACATGTAGTCCAAACGGGATTGGTTTTCCCACTCACGTGTTTGTGGTGGCTGTTCTCAGAATGATTAGGGGTTGTTCGCCGTTTGGCGTGGTCTGTCTCAGACTAGTCTATTTCTGACTCGGCTCACTGCCAATTCCCAAGATGCCAGTGTGAAAAGAGTAAAGAGCAACTACAGTCAGTCACTGGCCCAGCCTTTTCTCAGTTTATGAGGTTGTAAAGTGGTGGAATTACCCTTTAACAGGGGTCCAGGGGTGTGTCCGAAATGGCCTCCTGTCCTGAATTCTGGTCAAAAGTAGTACACGGTATAGGGAATAGGGCACTATTTCAGACATAGTCCATCTTAACTGAGTTTTACTATGTTTATGATATCTGATGAGGGTGGCAGTTGTTTCAGCATGAATACACACTAAAACCATGGAAACATCACCTAGCAGGACATTAGGGCAGTACTGTAGTACATCATAACTCAGTGACTTGACTGAGCGAGAAACTCACACAGTAGGTCAATGTGTGAAACGGTCTCACACCCCATGTCTAAAAAAACACCTTTGTGTGGATTCCTCCCTCTTTTTGTTTCTCAGGTACCACTGTCTATGGCACCTCTCCCTCACACTGTGGGGGTTGGTGTGGTCGTATTTGACTGGGTTGGTGTGGTAATATTTGACTGGGATGGTGTGGTAGTATCTGACTAAAGGCTTCTGCATGCTTTGGTAGGCACCTAGTTGAGTTCGGCTAGGCGAACCGAACGATTGTCCTCACATATACCCTTAAAAGACTTTCGCTTGAACAATTTTGAGACGCCATATTCAGTATACACTTCCTCAAAATAGTCTGAATTAATCTAAGATAAATAAAAAAATCTGTCGTACGTTTTTGCCGAGGAGATCTTAATCGCCCAATTCTACATGAACTACAATGAACAAAAATGCAACATGCAACAATTTCTAAGATTTCACTGATTTACATTCATATCAATATAAGGGTTTCACACGACTGGGAATACAGATACCTCAACAATGTCAGGCTGTTTATTTGAGCCTGTGGAATGTTGTCCCAGTCTTCTTCAATGACTGTGTGAAGTTGCTGGATATTGGCAGGAGCTGGAACATGCTGTCGTACACGTGATCCAGAGCATCCCAAACATGCTCAATGGGTGACATGTCTGGTGAGACTGCAGGTCATGGAGGAACTGGGACATTTTCAGCTTCCAGGAATTGCTTACATATCCTTTTAATATGGGGTTAAGGATTATCATGCTGAAACATGAGGTGATGGCGGTGGATGAATGGCACGACAATGGGCCTCAGGATCTCAGTATCTTTGTGCATTCAAATTGCCAATCGAAAAACTGTAATTGTGTTTCTTCTCTGTAGCTTATGCCTGCCCATACCATAACCCCACTGCCACCATGGGGCACTCTGTTCACAACGTTGACATCAGCAAACCGCTCGCCCACACAACACCCACAGGTCTTACATCCACACTTCTCCAGCGTGCCAGTGGCCATCGAAGGTGAACATTTGCCCACTGAAGTCGGTTACGACACCCAACTGCAGTCAGGTCAAGACCTTGATGAGGACGACAAGTATGCAGATGAGCTTCCCTGAGACGGTTTCTGACAGATGGTGCAGAAATTGTTTGGTTGTGCAAACCCACAGTTTCATCATCTGTCCGGGTGGCTGGTCTCAGACCATCCCGCAGGTGAAGAAGCCAGATGTGGAGGTCCTGGGCTGGCGTGGTTACACGTGGTCTGTGGTTGTGAGGCCGGATGGACGTACTGCCGAATTCTCTAAAACGACATTGGTAGAGTTTATGGTAGAGAAGTTATCATTAAATTATCTGGCAACAGTTCTGGTGGACATTACTAAACTCAGCATGCCATTTGCATGCTCCCTTAACTTGAGACATTTGTGGCATTGTGTTGTGTGACACAACTGCACATTTTAGAGTGGCCTTTTATTGTCCCCAGCAAAAAAAAAAAAAACTTTTCCAACCAAAGTACGTTCATCTCTAGGAGACAGAATGCGTCTTCTTCCTGAGCGGCATGACAGCTGCGTGGTCCCATGGTGTTTATACTTGCGTACTATTGTTTGTACAGATGAAAGTGGTACCTTCAGGCATTTGGACATTGCTCCCAAGGATGAACCAGACTTGTGGAGATCCTGGCTGATTTCTTTTGATTTTCCAATGATGTCAAGCAAAGAGGCACTGAGTTTGAAGGTTGGCCTTGAAATACATCCACAGGTACACCTCCAATTGACTCAAATGATGTCACATAGCCTAACAGAAGCTTCTAAAGCCATGACATTTTTTGGAATTTTCCAAGCTGTTTAAAGGCACAGTCAACTTAGTGTATGTAAACTTCTGACCCACTGGAATTATGATACAATTAAATAATCTGTCTGTAAACAATTGTTGGAAAAATGACTTGTGTCATGCACAAAGTATATGTCCTAACTGTCTTGCCAAAACTATAATTTGTTAACAAGAAATTTGTGGAGTGGTTGAAAAACAAATTTTAACCTAAGTGTATGTAAACTTCTGACTTCAACTGTATGTAATGATCATGCCGTTGAATCAGCTTCTTGATATGCATGCGGACATCTTAACTCTCCCCTAAACTGTGGGGGTTGGTCGCGGTATCTCTGTGCATTCAAATTTCCATTGATAAAAGGCAATTGTTTTGTCTGTTCGTAGCTTATGTCTGCCCATACCATAACCCCGCCGCCACCATGGGGCACTCTGTTCACAAGGTTGACATCAGCAAACTGTTCGTGAACACGACGCCATACACGTGGTCTTCGGTTATGAGGCCGGTTTGACGTACCTCCAAATTCTTTAAAACAAGGCTGTAGGCGGCTTATGGTAGAGAAATTAACATTTAATTCTCTGGCAATAGCTCTGGTGGACATTCCGTCAGTCAGTATGCCAGTTGCACGCTCTCTCAAAACTTGAGACATCTGTGGCATTGTGTTGTGTGACACAACTGCACATTTTAGTGACCTTTTATTGTCCCCAGCACAAGGTGCACCTATGTAATGATCATGCCATTTAATCAGCTTCTTGATATGCATGCGGACATCTTAACTCTCCCCTAAACTGTGGGGGTTGGTGTGGTATCTGACTACCTCTCCTCTAAACTGTGGGGGTTGATGTGGTATCTGACTACCTCTCCTCTAAACTGTGGGGGTTGGTGTGGTATCTGACTACCTCTCCTCTAAACTGTGGGGGTTGGTGTGGTATCTGACTACCTCTCCTCTAAACTGTGGGGGTTGGTGTGGTATCTGACTACCTCTCCTCTACACTGTGGGGGTTGGTGTGGTATCTGACTACCTCTCCTCTACACTGTGGGGGTTGGTGTGGTATCTGACTACCTCTCCTCTACACTGTGGGGGTTGGTGTGGTATCTGACTACCTCTCCTCTAAACTGTGGGGGTTGGTGTGGTATCTGACTACCTCTCCTCTACACTGTGGGGGTTGGTGTGGGGTCTGACTACCTCTACACTGTGGGGGTTGGTGTGGTATCTGACTACCTCTCCTCTACACTGTGGGGGTTGGTGTGGTATCTGACTACCTCTCCTCTAAACTGTGGGGGTTGGTGTGGTATCTGACTACCTCTCCTCTACACTGTGGGGGTTGGTGTGGTATCTGACTACCTCTCCTCTACACTGTGGGGGTTGGTGTGGGGTCTGACTACCTCTACACTGTGGGGGTTGGTGTGGTATCTGACTACCTCTCCTCTACACTGTGGGGGTTGGTGTGGTATCTGACTACCTCTCCTCTACACTGTGGGGGTTGGAGTGGTATCTTTTGGTGCGGTATCTGATAGTTTGTTTCCTCGCACTACATTCCTCTAGTGCTGCTTTATGTCCGTAAGGAGACAGAGGAGGTGTTTGATGCTCTGATGCTGAAGACGCCCACTCTGGCAGGACTACTGAAGGCTGTGAGTACATTTGTTGTGCTCTATTTTGCTCAAAATGTATTTTATGATGCCTAAGTGTGTGTACATAACTCGGGAGAACATTTTCAACAGGCAAAGTTCAATAATAGCTAAGCAGATATAGCTGTGTGTGTAGAGTACACTATGGGGAATAGGGTGTAATTTGGGACACAGACCCAGTGTCACAGGAAGAGGGATTTGTTTCCTGTTTGTGTCCGTCAGGAAGTAGTCTCATGTCAGAGAATGCACACAAGCATCCACAGTGACATTCAATGGAATGGATTGTATTGTCTAAGGCCTGTTTGCACCCAGTTCACATAGGGGGTTTCCCATGTTTTTCCCATCACATCTCTAGGTAACCGATAAATACGAGCTGCCGCTTGAAAAAATGGGGAAAGTCTACAAGAGGTGCAAAAAAGGGTAAGACTGGTGTCACTGGAATTAAAGTGTTCATCTCAAATTGCACCCTATTTCCTATGGGCCCTGGTCAAAAGTAGTGCACTTTGGAAAAGGGTGCCATTTGGGACGCATTCCAATGTAAATAATCTAACTTGTTTATAGAATAAACAACAGTCTGAAGATAAGTAAATCACTTCTCCTGTCCTGTAGGATCTTAGTCCATATGGACGATAACATCATCAAGCATTACTCCAACGAGGATGCCTTCCAGATCAACATGGAAGAGGTGGGGGGGGAAATGCTGCTGACACTGACTGAGATCTGAGTCCGGACAAGGGAAGTATTCATCAGGGCACAACTTTTTGCAATGGAAAATGAAAATGAGCATTTCTTATTTGGTCCTTTTTCTACCTAGTGAATATGAACACAACCCTGGTCAGGGGGAGTGGAGTCTGTTGTCTTGGGCCTCCAGGGGGAGAACCTTGGAGGTGGAACACATGTTGACCCCGGCAGCTGAGGGACACAACCGTAGGATTAGTCACCTGTTTACACAACTGTAACAGACTTATTTTCATGAGTTCTGCCTTTCTGCTGCGCCAGTGTCTACGAGGCCATTTCTGGTGTGGTTGGTTGCACAAAATGGCTACCTTGCTCGCTGGCAAGAAAAATACATTTAAGTATTTTCACATAAAATGTGACTGAGTGATTGCTTCACAAGCAGATGACGGGAGTCACACTGTACTACTGGGGCTTTTTGGCAGTAGCTACGGTACAAGATGAAACAATGATGAGGACCATTTGGAAACAATATTGTGTAACGGCCAATGATATTTTCCTACTTTTTAGACGTTTTTTTTCATGTGTAGTTTTTGATCAACTACTTTTGCTATATATACACAGACAAGACAGCAGCGATGTCTTCAGAATGCCAGTTAACGTATGAAAGTATTACGTATTATTTTGAAGTACAGTACCAGTCAAGTTTGGACACACCTACTTATTCCAGGGTTTTTCTTTATTTTTACTATTTTCTACATTGTAAAATAATAGCGAAGACATCGAAACAATGAAATAACAC
Organism: Oncorhynchus masou masou; assembly: GCF_036934945.1. NCBI lineage: Eukaryota > Metazoa > Chordata > Actinopteri > Salmoniformes > Salmonidae > Oncorhynchus > Oncorhynchus masou. Next base: position 28,340,859 of record NC_088230.1, on the reverse strand, counting down.
AAATGGAATCATGTAAGTAACCAAAAAAAGTATTAAACAAATCAAAATATATTTTAGATTCTTCAAAGTAAACACTCTTTGCCTTGATGGCAGCTTTGCCACTCTTGGCATTCTCTCAACAAGCTTCATGAGGTAGTCACCTGGAATGCATTTCATTTAACAGGTGTGCCTTGTTAAAAGTTAATTTGTGGAATTTCTTTCCTTAATGTGTTTGAGCCAATCAGTTGTGTTGTGGCAAGGTAGGGCTGCTATACAGAAGATAGCCCTATTTGGTAAAAGACCAACTCCATATTATGGCAAGAACAGTTTAAATAAGCAAAGAGAAACGAAAGTCCATCATTACTTTAAGACATGAAGTAAAATGTCAAGAAGTTTCTTCAAGTGCTGTCGCAAAAACCATCAAGCGCTATGATAAAACTTGCTCTCATGAGGACCGCCACAGGAAAGGAAGACACAGTTACCTCTGCTGCAGAGGATAAGCTCATTAGTTACCAGCCTCAGAAATTTCAGCCCAAATCTTTCACAGAGTTAAAATAACAGACATCTCAACATCATCTGTTTAGAGGAGACTGTGTGAATCAGGCCTTCATGGCCGAATTGCTACAAAGAAACCACTACTAAAGGACACCAATAATAAGAAGAGACTTGCTTGGGCCAAGAAACACGAGCAATGGACATTAGACTGGTGGAAATCTGTCCTTTGGTTTGATGAGTTAAAATTTTAGATTTTTGGTTCCATCTGCCGTGTCTTTGTGAGACGCAGAGTAGGTGAACGGATGATCTCCGCATGTGTGGTTCCCATGGTGAAGGAGGTGTGATGGTGTGGGGGTGCTTTGCTGGTGACACTGTCTGTGATTTATTTCGAATTCAAGGCACACTTAACCAGCATGGCTACCACAGCATTCTGCAGCGATTCGCCACCCCATCTGTTTTGCGCTTAGTGGGACTATCATTTGTTTTTCAACAGGACGATCACCCAAAACACACCTCCAGGCTTTAAGGCCTATTTGACCAAGGAGAGTTATGGGGTGATGCATCAGATGACCTGGCCTGCACAATCACCCAACCTCAACCCAATTGAAATGGTTTGGGATGAGTTGGACCGCAGAGTGAAGGAAAAGCAGCGGACAAGTGCTCAGCATATGTGGGAACTCCTTCAAGAATGTTGGAAAAGCTACTTTGGAGAATCTAAAATATAAAACATATTTTGGCTTGTTTAACACTTTTTTGGTTACTACATGATTCCATATGTGTTATTTCATAGTTTTTATGTCTTCACTATTATTCTACAATGTAGAAAATAGTAAAAATAAAGAAAAAACCCTTGAATGAGTAGGTGTGTGTCACGACTTCCACCGAAGTTGTTCCCTCTCCTTGTTTGGGGGGTGTTTCGGCGGTCGACGTCACCGGCATTCTAGCCGCCACCGATCCATGTTTCATTTTTCCTTTTGTTTTGTCTGTTTTACACACCTGGTTCCCATCTCATAATTATGTTCCTTATTTAACCCTCTGGTTTCCCTTTCTGTTTTGTGTGTGATTTGTGTGTTTTGGATTGAGTAAATCAGTGATTGTTACTCTTATCTGTGTCCTGTGCCTGACTCCTTCACTATCTTTTAGATAGACTGACAGTGTGTCCAAACGTTTGACTGATACTGTATATTTCAAATATATGTAAAACATGATGCGGTGACTGGCTATTTCTGTCAGTACTTTTTATATTTATTAACTCTGTGATGATTTTATTTTTTGTAAGTTTAAATCATGAAAAAAGGGATATGAATTTAAATTATAGCTATGTATTTATATTTCCATCTTGAACATTTTGTGCTATTTTGTGTGTGTCTGAACGTAAATTTATAGGTGGCAACACAATGTTTTGAGATGACCGAATGTGAATATTTCTTTGCAACAGGAAATGAGGGTTGGGGTCAAAGTGTGTGTTAATGTTTCAATTTGGACTGACTTGATTTGGAGTCAGTCCTGTCAGCAGATGCTTACCCACAGTGGTTATTAAATTTGTTAAAAGTCATTCTTCAAACTAAGCATTTATTTGGACATTGTGTGTTTTGTAGGAGAACCGAGTTGCATCAACGAGGCATGAAGCACAGATTGTGCAGATTTGGTGAATAGGGCTCTGGTCAAAAGTAGTACACTATAAAAGGAACAGAACCACATCAGAGAGTGTTTTATAGCCCTCTAGATAGTTCTCAGGCAGATTTTATTTGACCTTCTCTATCTTTCTCATCATACAGTCCGGTTTTTAAAGACACTTAGGCACGTACACACAAGTTGTACAACTGATGTACAATTTTTGGCACAACGTTTGTGATACAACAGAGATTTAAAAAAAATATGATAAGTGCTTTGGAGACGGTAAAGTGGTTGTGTGATAATTTTTGTGATTACAAACTATTGTGTCACAAAAATATCCGTTAAATTATATCACATTCACAACCATTGTGAAATATGTTGTACAGCTACAGTTGACGTAGGAAGTTTACATACACTTAGGTTGGAGTCATTAAAACACGTTTTCAACCACTCCACAAATTTCTTGTTAACAAACTATAGTTTTGGCAAGTTGGTTAGGACATCTACTTTGTGCATGACACAGGTCATTTTTACAACTGTTGTTTACAGACAGATTTTTTCACTTATTCACTGTATTACAATTCCAGTGGGCCAGAAGTTTACATACACTAAGTTGATTGTGCCTTTAAACAGCTTGGAAAACTCCAGAAAATAATGTCATGGCTTTAGAAGCTTCTGATAGGCTAATTGACATCCTTTGAGACAATTGGAGGTGTACCGGTGGATGTATTTCAAGGCCTACCTTCAAACTCAGTGCCTCTTTGCTTGATGTCATTGGAAAATCAAAAGAAATCAGCTAAGACCTCAGAAAAAAATTGTAGACCTTCCCAAGTCTGAGTCATCCTTGGGAGAAATTTCCAAACGCCTGAAAGTACCACGTTCATCTGTACAAACAATGGTAGGCAAGTATAAACACCATGGGACCACGCAGCCGTCATACCACTCAGGAAGGAGACGCATTCTGTCTCCTAGAGATGAACGTACTTTGGTGCGAAAAGTGCAAATCAATCCCAGAACAACAGCAAAGGACCTTGTGAAGATGCCCGAGGAAATCAGATCAAGTATCTATATCCACAGTAAAATTAGTCCTATATCGACATAACCTAAAAGGCCACTCAGCAAGGAAGAAGCCGCTGCTTCAAAACCGCCATAAAAAAAAGCCAGATTATGGTTTGCAACTGCACATGGGGACAAAGATCATACTTTTTGGAGAAATGTCCTCTCATCTGATGAAACAAAAATAGAACCGTTTAGCCCTAATGACCATTGTTATGTTTGGAGGAAAGGGGGATGCTTGCAACCCAAAGAACACCATCCCAACCGTGAAGCACGGGGGTGGCAGCATCATGTTGTGGGGGTGCTTTGCTGCAGGAGGAACTGGTGCACTTCACAAAATAGATGGCATCATGAGGGAGAAAAATTATGTGAAATAAATCTCTCTCTACTATTATTCTGGCATTTCACATTCTTAAAATAAAGCTGTGATCCTAATTGAACTAAGACAGGGAATTTTTTTATCATGAGCAAGGAAAATTATGTGGATATATTGAAGCAACATCTCAAGACATCAATCAGGAAGTTAAAGCTTGGTCGCAAATGGGTCTTCCAAATGGACAATGACCCCAAGCATACTTCCAAATTTGTGGCAAAATGGCTTAAACTAGATGATAGGAACACTGTGGACAATTTTCAGCAAGTTCCAACATTGAAATACAGAAATAAACTCTTTTCCATAAACAAGGTCTAAATCATGTTTGATGCACTCTGTAAGTAAAATGTTTTGCTGAACTGTTTAAGGACAACAAAGTCAAGATATTGGAGTGGCCATCTCAAAGCCCTGACCTCAATCCCCTAGAAAATGAGTGGGCAGAACTGAGAAAGTGTGTGCGAGCAAGGAGGCCTACAAACCTGACTCAGTTACACCAGCTTTGTCAGGAGGAATGGGACAAAATTCAGCCAACTTATTGTGGGAAACTTGTGGAAGGCTACCCGAAACATTTGACCCAAGTTAAACAATTTAAAGGCAATGCTACCAAATACTAATTGAGTGTATGTAAACTTCTGACCCACTGGGAATGTGATGAAAGAAATAAAATAAAATCTGAAATAAATCTCTACTATTATTCTGACATTTCACATTCTTAAAATAAAGTGGTGATCCTAACTGACCTAAGACAGGGAATTGTTACTAGGATTAAATGTCAGGAATTGTGAAAAACTGAGTTTAAATGTATTTGGCTAAGGTGTATGTAAACTTCCGACTTCAACTGTAGTTGTTCTGTGTTAAACAAGTCTGACAAACAGGATGTACTGTAGGCCTAGCCTATGTGCTGAGAGTGGTGTGGTACAGCAGATTGAGGCAGCCTTTACTGGATCCTAATAAAATACTAAATACTTGTCCATGTGCAGTCTCAAATGGTATCCTAATCCCTATTTATTGCACTACTTTATACCAGGTCCCATAGAGAATAAGGTGCCATTTTGGGTGCATCAATTGTCCTTTGCAGTCTGAGCCTATCTTTACCCTCTCTTCACCCCAGGGGCGTGGGCCACATTCACCCTGGTGAGATTTAGCAAGTCCTTGTAGGTCTTAGCTCGGGCCCAACTCTCCTGACGGTGTCGATTGTTAGCTGAATGGTCTATCTGGCAGTCAGAATGCTGCCTGCCTACAGGGTTCAGACAAAGAAAAAATGTGAGGGTGTCAGATACATTCTCAGAGTGCTGAGTAATTGTTTACCGTGGTTATATTTTTAACCAGAGATATTTCACCTCAGGACTCAACAAAGATGATACTGGAAGCATCTTCCTCTCTCACATACACTTCTACTAAGGGAGTGTAGGTTGAGAGGGAGTGTGGACAGTACGCAATACAGCAAGCATGTTACATCTCAGTGCTTGAGTCAAGCCCTCCCAACATTCCAGAATCCCACCCACCTCAACACACTCCGCTCTGTTTGTGAGGTGCACTGAAGTGGCGCTCATTTCCCTGTGTGTGTGTGTGTGTGTGTGTGTGTGTGTGTGTGTGTGTGTGTGTGTGTGTGTGTGTGTGTGTGTGTGTGTGTGTGTGTGTGTGTGTGTGTGTGTGTGTGTGTGAGAGAGAGAGTTCTGCCTGGGTCGGTGAGCCCACCACTGTTTGTTCAGTGTCCATGGGGGACATCACATCTGTTGCCCAGAGCTCCCAGCATCCTCTCTCGTCTCACACCCACCCACGCTGCATGGCCCCTGTGCTTACTGCTATCCAATTTATTGACAACCTAAAACATTTATTTTCTGGAGTCTCATAATCATTTGGGTATCAGTAGGCTGCATCACACATGTAAAAAAAGATATGTTCTGTCCTGAATGGAACCCTATTCCCTATATTGTGTACTACTTTTGACCAAGGCCCATAGGGACTATATAGGGAGATATTCTGTATACACACACACACACACGAACACACACACACACACACACAATGACTTCGGAAAGTATTCAGACCCCTTGACTTTTTCCACATTTTGTTACGTTACAGCCTTATTCTAAAATTGATTAAATTGTTTTTCCCCTCAATCTACACACAATACCCCATAATGACAAGGCAAAAACTGTTATTTAGAAATGTTTGCTAATTTATTAAAAATCTGAAATATTATATTTACATAAGTATTCAGACCCTTTACTCAGTACTTTGTTGAAGCACCTTTGGCAGCGATTACAGCATTGAGTCTTCTTGGGCATGACACTACAAACTTGGCACACCTGTATTTGGGGAGTTTCTCCCATTCGTCTCTGCAGATCCTCTCAAGCTCTGTCAGGTTGGATGGGGAGTGTTGCTGAACAGCTATTTTCAGGTCTCTCCGGAGATGTTCGATCGGGTTCAAGTCCAGGCTGGGCCACTCAAGGACATTCAGAGACTTGTCATGAAGCCACTCATGCTTTGTCTTGGCTGTGTGCTTAGGATTGTTGTCCTGTTGGAAGGTGAATCTTCGCCCCAGTCTGAGGACCTGAGTGCTATGGAGCAGGTTTTCATCAAGGATCTCTCTGTACTTTGCTCCGTTCATCTTTGCCTCGATCCTGACTAGTTTCCCAGTCCCTGCCACTGAAAAACATCCCCACAGCATGATGCTGCCACCACCATGCTTCACCGTTGGGATGGTGTCAGGTTTTCTCCAGACGTGATGCTTGTCATTCAGGCCAAAGAGTTCAATCTTGGTTTCATCAGACCAGAGAATCTTGAATCTTGTTTTTCATGGTCTGAGAGTCTTTAGGTGCGTTTTGGCAAACTCCAAGCGAGCTGTCATGTGCCTTTTACTGAGGAGGGGCTTCTGTCTGGCCACTCTACCATAAAGTCCTAATTGGTGTAGTGCTGCAGAGATGGTTGAGCCTCAGGATCTCGTCATGGTATCTCTGTGCATTCAAATTTCCATTGATAAAATGCAATTGTGTTCATTGTTTATAGCTTAAGCCTGCCTATACCATAACCTCACCACCACCATGCGGCACTCTGTTCACAAGGTTGACATCAGCAAACTGCTCATGAACACGCCGCCATACACGTGGTCTACGGTTATGAAGCCGGTTTGATGTACTGCCAAATTCTCTAAAACAAGGTTGGAGGTGGCTTATGGTAGAGAAATTAACATTTCATTCTCTGGCAACAGCTCTGATGGACATTCCTTCAGTCAGTATGCCAATTGCACGCTCTCTCAAAACTTGAGACATTTGTTGCATTGCATTGTGTGACAACTGCACATTTTAGAGTGACCTTTTATTGTCCCCAGCACAAGGTGCACCTGTGTAATGATCAAGCCGTTTAATCTGCTTCATTTTATGCCACATCTGTCAGGTGGATGGATTATATTGGCAAAGGAGAAATGCTCACAGGGATATTAAAACATTTATGCACAATATTTTAGAGAAATAAGCTTTTTGTGCATATGGAACATTTCTGGGATCAACACTTTACATGTTGCATTTATATTTTTGTTCAGTATATATTATATACACCCTTGCCTAGAAGTTTTGTGAATAAGCCAAGTCTTTTCAGCCTGGGTCAAATGAACTTTTGCTTTCTTTTTGGCAGCAATTTACAATCCCATCCTTGCCTCCTTCCGTTCTGTTTTTTTCTCTCACCATAATAACCATCCTATCACATGCCAGGCAGAGTCTAGCAAGCGTTGGCAAGCAGGGGCAGACTGGAACCAGAAATCGGCCCTGGCATTTCTAACACACTGGACAATTTCTTTCCGTGATGCCCCTATTATTAGCCAGATAATGATCATTTAACACAAAAAAAACAAACAAGTCAGACAGGCCCACTGGGCTAAAAATGGACCAGCCAGTCTGGCATTTGCACTAAACGCCAGATGGCCAATCCAACCCTGAATGTAGATCACTCAGAAACTGGGGTTGACATTTAGCTATGTTGAACAATGACTTCCTTGTTCGTAAGAAATTACATGACTTTCATCCCCGGGCACCCCAAAGGATGTTTTGGAAAACGCTAGATTTGATGTGTGATCCTATTGAGGTCAGGTTTATGTAAGTGTGACATTTTAGCATCATTCAACCAGTTGGTTATACAGTTGCTATATTGATGTCTAGATCCAACAAAAGATCCAGGAAAATAAAAGATCCAAATGAGTTTGTTTTAAAGCAAGGCAATGCTTTAAACATTCTATGGCTAGAAAATGTCAGAAGTGTATATGTCGGGTCAGCAGGGTAGTTTGGAGCCAGAACTGTTTTCCCTCAGTGTATATTAGCAGGGAGTGGCTGTCAGCTGAAGAGGTTATATATGTGCACTACCACCCCTCTACTGGAGTCTGGAGGCGTGGTGTGTGTGTGTGAGTGTGTGTGTGTATCGAAGTTCATTCAGTTTACCTCAGCCTCACTCTCCTCCCAGCACCTCCCTCTCTCTCCCCTTCCACCAGTCTCTTGGCTCTCTCTCAGCTGTCTCCATAGCAGGCCAGCGCCACCCTTGGCTCGCAGTGTGGTGTCACCCTAAAACTCCCAGCCAAACAGTCTTCTACTACTACACACACACACACACACACACACACACACACACACACATTATAATGCCTTCTACACCCACCGCCTCAACAGGTGCTATGCGTCACAGGAAGTTTGTGGCACCTTAATTGGGGAGGACTAGCCCGTGGTAATAGCATAACGGAATTAGTGCAATGGTATCCAATACACCAAACACATGGTTTCCATGTGTTTATTGCCATTCCATTAACACCGTTACACCCATTAGTCTGAGCTGTCCTCCCCTCAGCAGCCTCTACTGCTATGCGTTGCCTTAGAACAACACATTCTACAGAATGAAGAGAACTCGCTGTGTGTACAAGATGCAACTGGATTGTTCTGGCCTCATCTGTAACAGTGAAAAGAAAGGTGCACAGTGAGTTGAAGAGGTGTGTGTGTGTGAGAGAGAGTTAACATTACATAGTCCAACCTCTGCAGAAACAGATGTTGACAACGGTGTATAAAACTGAAAGCGACTGCTTGGAGATTGTTTTATGTTCTATCCCAAATTGAACTAATCTCAACCCAAGCTACACCCTTTCAGATTACATCATTGTTTTCCCCACGACAAGACTTGTCTAGTTATTTTGGAATGGATATCTTTGATGTTTTCCTGTGAATACGTGTGTCTGTGTGAACAAAGTCTTCTTTGTGAATTGTCAAATTAATGTGAAAGCATATAATTCACACCAATACAATTTCATACAAGGCAGGGAAACACGTTCATTGCTTTAATACTTTGATTGTCATTATCATTGTAAGGAAATCACAAATCAGGAAGGAACCTTAGAATCTTATAGAAATGGGTGGTCTAATATTTTCTGCAGTGATTTGTCTTAAAATGTGTAGACAAAGAAAGCTGTCGGACACCTGAATGCATGTCCAATAAACAACAACTTCATTCTCTTCGGTTGCCACATAGATTGAGACAATGTTTCTTTCTGTTCGCTTAATACAATCTCCAGGGAGCCAGCAGGGAGTGAGAAGAAGCTTTGTCTGTTGCCTCCATCTCAGACTGACTGACTGACATACTCTCTCTCAACCCTCCAAGATCCCTACAACATCGTTTCTGTGAATAATTATTTCTGAGTTTTCTTAGTTATAGAAGTGGTGCTCATTTTCTGTTGTTCACTTCACTATCAGATGGAACAAAGCCCTTTGGACCTGGATGTGGCATGTGCTCAAGCCTGGACAGCACGGAGTGAAATACAAAGGCCCTTTTTAGAGTTAATATACATCAACAACAAAGGGGGTGAAGCTCCCTACTTCAGAGGCCCCGCCCTGAAATTCTTTATCGGGAGCCTGTTTACAACCTTAACGCATTGGAGTCATTGGGTTCCTTGGGTTCGCCCGTTGGGGGAGGGGAAAGGAGGAGGTAGAGTGGGGTGCAAATTTAGCAACCAGAGTAAAGGAAAACGGCACAGCAAAACAATGAAGCATTGAATGTATAAACAAAGCTGAAATATACATATAACGTATATTATGACTTGAGTAATTTGCACATCTCTCATAGTGTTTCGGCCATCAAACGCCCTTTGTTGTTATTTCCTATTCTTCGACTATTCTGTGATCCTGAAATATTCCATACACTGTTTTGTGATCCTGTTTGATCAGGCACATAATTTTATGAATTTAAAACATTGTGGGATTGATTTTGATTACTATGGATACTGGTGCAATTGTTCAAAATTCCTCATAGTCTATAGATGCATTTCCAAACAATGAAGCTCCATCTATATTTTGACCCCCCTCTCGTTTTCTCATAGTTCAGGAAATTACACATATTATCATATACCATAATTACACTATCTTATTACTGTTTCTCTCAAATAAATCTCAAATAAATTTGAGAATCCTGACTGATTAAGATTTGTACACTTATTCACTGAGTAACAACTATTTATTCCAACAGTTATTACACAGTAATTACACTCATCTATAATAAAAACAAAGGCGCAATAAATTGTTTCACATAAAAACAGTGCTAAATTCTTTATTTTCGAAGCTCACGTAGCCTATATTCGACAGTTTCTCTATTCATTTCTTTGTGTACCCCATTTTGCGCAAACCCGCTTGGCGCGCGCTCCCCTGGCAAAGCAAGCCAGACGCGTGCAAGTATCTCACGATTTCGCCTGTTCGCTGTTTCAACCTTTCCTCTAGTTCTCGAGCACGGAGTTCACTGGGTTTACTCTGACACCGCTGACTCCACCGTCACGCCCTCCAACAGCCACGCACCCTCTTTCCGCCAATAGGCCCACAATCACGTACTGATCACGCGCTGCCTGCGCTCTGATTGGACGGCGTCCGCTACACCTTTGTTTTTGATTGGTAACATGTTACCACCAGCCAATCTATTCTGAATTTTGTTTCTGTTTTTTTTTTGTATCTGCTTTTGATTCACTCAGCTGAGGCCAGTCCGCTGTTGGCAGCGGCAATACTTGTGTGCTCAGGTCTCATTGAGTGTTCGCATTGCTAGTATCTCTATTGTTATTTTTACACGTACTTTCCTATGCTGACTTTTACACCACCCCTGATTTCAGAGCAACCTTGTCGGGTAAGTTGATGGATTTTTACTTTAAATTGGCTAATTAACTAACGGCATTAACTTGTTATCTTCAGGTATTTATAACAAAGCCCACCGATAAAATACCGATGACTGCCATACGTATTACAGTATTATAACTGATGATGGAAGCATGCAGCCCAAGTTGACCGTGGAGTTTTTTCTCACAGGGAGCCTGGTTTATTTGAGGTCAGATTGAAACTAATGTAACCCTGCCCAACGGCTACTGTATCAACGGTGTGATCACATATTGCTACATTGTATCTGCTCTATATCACTACATTGTTACATTGTATTACTTTGTAATTAGAATGTTCGTTGTTATGTGATGGTATTACGTTACCGTTGCCCCTAGTAGCCAAATGTACACCTATTTCTGCATTTTATTGTGTTTTATTAGGCTAATGTGACTGTTTTGGCGTATTGCTATGGGGCTTTTGTTCCTGTGAGCTTGGTTGAACGTATTGGTCATAAGTAGACAACTGATTGATTGACTAATTGATTGTATCTGATTTTATAATCTATGTTGGATGAAGGTTGGATTTAGATTATAAAGTGCTTCCATTGGTGTCAACAAAACAAAGTGACTGGCTGTTAATGCTGGGGAGTGTCCTCAGTCCTCAAGAGCAGTTAAATGGGGGGGGGGGTCCTCAACTTAACCCAAGACTTCCTGATGCAGCCCCCCACCCCCTCGTGCACCACAGTCTACAGTGGTGTATGTCACTCACATGTCTATTTTTGGTGATGGGAGGTTCCTCCTGGCTCCCAAATCCAATGTTATGTGAGCTACTGGGAGCTGGTAGGGTTGGGTGCACCCACCTGCTCAAATGGCTGCCCGCGCTGCAGTGGGGCCCCTCTCTCCTTTTCTGTCTCTCCAAGCCTCTGAGGCAGCTAGCAGCCGCACTGTGCATTCAGCTACTGAGTATTCTTCTAGATGTGCAACTTAGCGTTCAGCAGATGCCAGCCCACTGCACTACATAGCTACACGCACATCTAGGAGAATAGTCAACCCCTGTTCATTGACTACTGTCTATGTGGCGTTTCCACCATTTTGAGGCTTCTATGGTTCATGACTTGGGACTCAAAACAGTCTGATGTTTCTCCCTTGATCCATTATTGTTCAATGAACCTTGGTAATGAGATGCTTATATGATCTTTGAGGGAACCATTGCAGTAGTAGGACTAGAGATATTTAGTGAGATACTGTAGATGTCAGTGTTGGAAAAGTCTGCAACCATCAGAGGTTATTGAGCTGTTATGGTGATAAGAAACGGACTGGCCATTGGGCAGTTCGGAAAAATGCCAGATGGGCTGGTCCATCTTTAGCCTAATGAGACAGTCTAAATAAAAATGATTTATTTGGCTAATAATGGGGGCCCCTAGAAGAAAAAAAAGGGATGGTCCATGTCAAAAATGCCCAGGCGGATTTCTGGTTCCAATCTGTCCCTGGTCCGATCTACTGGCCCATAGGGCTTTGGTCAAAAGTAGTGCACTACATAGGGAATAGGGTTCCATTTGGGACATATAATGTGATGTAATAGTGATCGACTTTGCATCTTCCCAGTGGCCTCCCTCCCTCCCTCAGGCTGATGTAATGGACATCAGGGTGATGATGATGGCGAGGAACAGGCACGACAGTGAGCAGTCCAGCTGTAGCACCTTCCAGTACCATGACTTGGAGGCCGCTGAGGCACTTGTCAGCATGAGTTCCTGGGGACAAAGGTCAGCAAACGACAAGCCACGTCCCCTGACCCCTACCTCGGACTCCTGCGACTCTCTCCTCCTCCACCCTGAGATCATCGAGTCCCCCAAGGACCCGGTTGCACTCTCATCGCTGGTATGTGGAATCTCATTATGTAGGCTACTGTGGTTAAAATGTATACTGGAAGTTCATGTTTTATGCTAACGTAGCCTAGTGGCCTGAATTCAGGAAAAAACGTTTACCCCCTTTTTTTGTTGTCATATCCAATTGGTAGTTACAGTCTTGTCCCATTGCTGCAACTCCCATACGGACTCGGGAGAGGCGAAGGAAACACAACCCCACCAAGCCGCAGTGCTTCTTGACACAATGCACGCTTAACCTTAAAGCCAGCCGCACCATTGTGTCGGAGAAAACACTGTACACCTGGCGACCATGTCAGCGTGCATGCACCTGACCCGCCACAGGAGTCGCTAGAGCGAGATGGGACAAGGTCATCCCGGCTGGTCAAACCCTCCCCTAACCCGGACAACGCTGGGCCAATTGTTCATCGCCTCATGGGTCTCCAGGTCACGGCCGGCTGCGACACAGCCCGGTATCGAACCAGGATCTGTAGTAACGCAGCCATAGACTGCTGCGCCACTTGGGAGGCCCCCAAAACTAATTTTAATCAATCAAAACTACAATAAGCTTTTTTTATTGAGAATTATATTGGTTTGTTTCTCATTTGACTGTTCAAATGTTTAATTCCTGTTTCTCTTTCTTTTTCCCAGTGCATGACCCCCCCTCACAGCCCCAGCTTTACCGAGACTGCTACCACAACAGCTGTCCTCACCACCTCATTGGCCAGCTCAGGCCCCAGACCAGTCTTAACCCGGCCTAGACTCTGTGCAGGTCTTCCCTGCGAAAATGCCCTTCTCCTGGACCAACGACCAGGTACGGTCCCCATCTTCAAGAGCTCTGGAGCTCCAGAGCTGCCCAGCAGAGCCATGGTGACCAGCGTCATCCGGCACACTGCTGACAGGGCCCTCACACAGCACAGCAACAACATTCCACCTCAGTCCCTCATAGGGCAGCACACAGACACCAACTCCAACAGAAACCCTACTGCAACCCTTCTGGCTGAGGCCCTTCCTATGCAGACTGAACCACAGAGCTGCAGCACTGGTCTGTGTGTTAAGGTAGAGAAGGATCAAGGCAGTCCATCCTTACCTGACAGCAGCACAGGCCCCTCTACTACTCCCACCCAAAGGTCCCCATCCCAGCCCACCGCCACCTCCCAGTCCTCACCACCCATTCCCAGCTCCCAGGTCCTCTGCCAGGTATTTCCAGTCAATGGGCGGACAGGGATGATCTCTGCATTCGTCCAGGCAGGCCCAGTCCAGATGACCCAGGGTGGGGGCAAGCCCATACTACCCCAGTCACCCTCCTTCCCCCAGTCGCTGCAGCTGGTGGGCTCCTCGGTGACTCAGGGGACGGTGATGTTTGTGGTTCCCCAGCCCCCCGTGTCCCAGGCTCCATCGTGCGCACAGACTGTAATGACCCTGGGTAACACAAAGCTTCTGCCCCTGGCCCCAGCTCCAGTTTACATGCCCTCAGGGCAGAGCAGCAATGCCACACAAGCAGACTTCTCCCGCAGACGGAACTACGTCTGCAACTTCCCCGGCTGTAAGAAGACCTACTTCAAAAGTTCCCACCTCAAGGCTCATCTCAGAACTCACACTGGTAGATACCCACTCAATACGACACTCATGGGTATTCTACCCAATGGCAATTAGATGAATGATCATGTTGAATATGTATTGTGTTATCTTCCACTGATGTACTTATGCTTTCCATTTCTACCCTCCTGACCAGGTGAGAAACCATTCAGCTGCCACTGGGAGGGCTGCGACAAGAAGTTTGCCCGCTCTGACGAGCTCTCCCGCCACAGGCGAACACACACCGGTGAGAAGAAGTTTGTGTGTAACGTGTGCGATCGGCGCTTCATGCGCAGCGACCACTTGACCAAGCATGCTCGCCGACACATGACCTCCAAGAGGACCTCCACTTGGCCGGCTGAAGTCCGCGACCTCCACAAGATGACGGTATCTAAGGGCCTGTCGAGTGGCTCCAAACTTCCTCTCGGTGTGCTGGTCCCTTCCCCCAATTAGCTGGGGGCTCCCAGGCCGTACGGTCATCTCAGGACAATATCCCACCACCGACCACACAAGACCAAGGAGAAAATGAAACAAAACCATAGGCTGCTACACATTCATGGACAGAAACAAACTGACCTTGCACTGGATTTTTTAATTATGCTTGTTTTGTACTTCCTTGATCTCTATATGTAATTATGTTTACTCATGTAATATGTATACAGTATGTAATGTTTAGCAAAATGTATGCACTCTTTTTGCCAAAGCCTTTGCGTTGTGCTTACAGTATCTGTTACTATTGGTCTCTGTGATTGTAAATATGTATATATGAATATCTATATATGATTGTTATGTGTATTCCAATCTGCATGTATTGACAATACGTCAATATATGTTATTGATATTTTTAAACATGTCAGTGGACAGTATTCCTCACTGTGATACTACCTACTTTCTTGCTTTGCATATTATTTAATAAACATTTGTTTTAAAAAGTTATGTTTTTGATAGCTTGATCGTTTTGCTTTTGTTTTATTACAGATACAGTATAACCAGTATAAATACCTCACATTATTTCTTAGTAAATACTAAATACTTTATAGAGCTTCACCATACTAATAATATGAGTAATCAATGATTGAATGAATTCTATAGATATGGTCACGCTGAGAAAAGTGCTGTCCCTATGTGTAGTTTTACTAGCTTTCAATGTAGGCAATGGTCATTATGAGTCCCATTGTTTTTTTTCCATAATAAAATACATGACTAAACTTGGTTGTATGGTCTATATTTTCTCAATAACATATGACCAAACGCTATTTCTCAATCTCACCCATAGAGATCCTATTAAATTATTGTAATTCCTAATTCTAAGATCTCAGCAGTGTTGACAACAATATTACGTGTTGTTTCACAATCGCCCTCGATCTCCTTTGATTTCGAATACCCGTCTCTCCACTCCACCCAGTAACAACGTTCCACTAATTAAATTGCAGTATTTTACAGCGCCAAGAGGGGCGCGACCAATTGGAGACGACCGTTCAGCTGAAATGATCAGAGGATTTTAACTGGCTAACACGGTACCCGCCCATTTGTTTTACAGACCGACAGTCCACGTAAGCGCTCCACTAAAATATAGGACAACAACGCCACTCAGTGAAAATAAAATAAAGTACAATTTCTGTGAGTAAAGATTTTTTTTTTTCAGCTTTCCAGTTCGTAAGATTATACACACACACCATCATATCACACCTAAACTTAGCACTTTTTGTCAAGCTTTTGCAATATAATTCTAAATATATTACTATTTCATCCTGTACTTAATCATTTTTTCCTATTGGCAAAGTGACATAATGACCAAAAAGCTTAATCATATTTGCCGACGTTGAGTATGTTTGATTAATAAAATAACAAATAATTTGTAACCGTATTAATGATATTTTGAATGAATTAGACAGGTTAGATAACTTGCAAAATAACCATTGTAAATACAACATCACCCACGCTGACCAGATGCGTCTGTGAGAGGACAAGGTAGCATAACTACTCTTTGTCCTACTTTTCAGTGCAATCTTACCTCCGATGGAGCTCAGTTTCATTTCAACAGGATCTTCATGGGCCAACTTCATTGTTTTGACCGTATTTTGTCTCCTTTTGACTTTATGCCCAGCAGCACGAAACAAAACAGTGGATTGTCATCACAAATTTGATTGGCCAAAATAAAAAAATACCAACATGACTTGAATCACACCAGAATAATGTAAAACTACTGTTTCATCCAGGTAGCATTATTTATTTCAAAATGGTATCATGCCCCTCTGCAACTACATTGAACAGCTTTAGCTAAAATGAAAGTAAGATTACGGTCAAGCCAATCCATACGAAATGTGTGAGACATCCACAAATTAATACATACCATACGAAATGCTCTGAGACCAGGTTGGCTAAATTGGTCTTTCTGCTTAAATATCAGGAAAATAGTAACTTGGGTATGAAAGTTGGCCTTTGTCTGTGTATAATGTAAACAAATATAGATATCGTGAGCCATTTAAACGTTAAACTACATTGTATTTGTTGAGTAGGATTAGCTAAACAAGCCAGCTGGCCACATCAACAGAATGGATTGCATCCGTAATAGCAGATAAACACAATTTGTTTGCAGACCTTTTCTATAATGGAAACTTAACCAGTTTCAAGCAAGTTATAAAATCCCTTTGACTGCAGTTACATTTTATACTGCTTGTTCGTCAAATAAATCCGTCGAATCTTGTTGACATTAGCTATTCATCCAGCTTGTTATAGTAGTTAAACTTGCTTAACCCCGTTGCATTTTTCTACTAATTTCGAACTTTATATATGACATTATATTTGGTATTTCCAACGTTTTAACCCGTAGTTACAAAGTGTGCTAGCTCTTTTGTCTCACATTCGCGCGCCTTTTTTTTGACGTTGTGTAACTCCTTCCTTTCACGGTTTTATAACCATCAAAAAAAACTTAGACTTTTCCCGCAATCGTTGAAGTGACACGTGAGAGAATTGCAATCTGATTGGCTCCGCTACACCGGAAATGAAAATACCGACTATTAACTTTGTTTCTATTGGCTGCTCGGATTCCACCGCCAGAATTTCAATAAATAGGGAACTCCAAACGTTATAATTCAATTGCGGCATTGATTTGTCAGGAGAACTCTATATGCTTGTTGTACTGCATATGTTTGTGAATACATAGGGAAACATTACATTTTATTTTCCCCCTGCAATTTTACAGAAATTTAATTTATCCTGTTGTATCACCTATCTGTCATTCAAAATGCTTACAACTCGCTCACCACTCTCTAAGAAGAACACCAATGCAATCACCACTCAAATGGACAACATTTCGATGGTTGACAAAGAAAACACGGTACGTTTGAACTACGGACATAACGTTAACTTTATTTTAAGCAGTTTGTCAGTCAGTGTGACCTCAACTGGTTAGTTAACGTTCTGTGAAGTCTAATGGTCACGTCTGTCTCTAGCACATTATTTAATTGAATCTAAAGGAAGCAAGGTTCTAGTTAACTAGTTAAGTTAATGTGTCACGGAATCTCCTTTTTTAAATGTTTCCTCATGCAGCCTCCTAGCCTGAACACTACCCGGATTCTGGCTTCAAGAACCGCGCGCAAAATCTTTGCTGATGATTCTGAGGTGAGTGAACAAGACTTTTGTTCAAAAAAGTTTACGAAAAGTGACAATTTTACAGTTTCACGAGTTGTAATTAGCCTGGTAATTCGCTAGAAGTTGATCTTGAGGTGCTCATTTGGCGCCAAGTGTTTCTAATTCTAGCTAGTTGACGTTAAGCTGGTGAGCCATCAAGTCATGATTACAGTATGCGCCTAGCTATCTAAACGTAAGTATGCAAGCAATGTTTTAAATAGCTCGCTTTTGCATGACTAGTTACACAAGTTGGCTGCTCGCTGTTCACAAGGCTAGCTAGTAGCCTTCCACCCCAATCCATGTTACGACAGCCTTTGTCTTGGCGGGGTGTGACAAGATGGCGGAGTGAGTGGTCGCATTAAACCGAGATCCTGAAATTTTAAATTGAATTCAAGCTCTAATTTGAGTGACGACGAACAGTTAAGTACTTATTTGTAGTCTTAAACTTTTTTAATTAGTCTGGTGGTTTACCGAGCATCACTTTTCCACTTACGTTATACTTCAAGCAAGTTCAGCCAAGACTAGCTAGTAACATTAGCCGAGGTGGAAATTTAACGAACAAGCTGTTCGACTGAATGCCTTTGAGAGGATTCCTAAAAAAATTATCCTCGATTGCAAACGTTTCCAAAACTACAGAGTTGAATGCAGCATGCATTAAAGGATCACGGATGTGAACCTGTTGAAAGAGAAAGTTGGTGTCCTGACAAGAGACGCGGGTGGTTTGCTGTTAACGGCCACCGGGTGGGGCTACGTGATTGACTGGTTAATTCTTTGAGTTGGCCTGCTTATACAGTAGGTTAATGCATCTTAATATCGTTTCAACTAGTGAGTTTATTCGCGTAATCGTTTATCTAAACACCGCATGTAGGTGATATTGCATTGGGCCATACTGTTTGTATTGGCGAGTTTTGGATGTGAACATTAATCAAGGTAAGCACTAAATGTGTTTTTGTTTCTCATTTGATGGCATACTAAGATCAGTTCTTTCATTTTGTTTCAAGATCGATATGTATGCGAAACCCTTTATTTTAAGAGATTTATTTTAAGTTTGAGCCCATTTGAAGATCTAAACTATTCATGTTATTACACGACTTAACCATTTATTTCCCTTTATGGTCGTCCCTGTTTATTCTAGACAACTCTTTCTCGGATACTGTATTATGCAACATTTTAAAGTCCAGTTTCTTAGTTTTTTTTAAGGGACACATTCCTCAGATGCTGACTTAAAATGTTGGCCTTCGCAATGGGGTGAAAGTCTTGAGTTGAAAAACAAATATTCTACAGATAACATTATGGTTGGAGGTGACTTGCTCCTGATGACTGACTGAATTAGTATCCCACCAGGCATTCCACACAAGGTTTTAACTTAAGACATTTCTGCTCTGACGTTCTGATATTTGGCGTTCTCAGAATCTAACTTCAAAACAACCTTGGTGTAACTCTAAAACTAGTAACAGACAATTAAAATCTAGAATTGATTGGGGCAGCAATCTAACAATTCCACAGCTACCCAATAAACACATCTAAGGATGCTTACAATCTTATAATCTTGTCAGTGAATGTAGTATTTCCTCAGCTCCTCTGACAGACTATTGTTACTTTTTTTGTTTTTGATAGTAACTATTTTCTAAAGCATACTGGGAATTTAACTCTCTCCTTTTTAAAGAATTAGTTTTGTTTAGTCTAAAGCTCTTAACAGAGACTTGTCTCAATTCTGCTCTTCTGATGGGAAATGTATTAAATTCAGAATTCAATGTCTTGCCATCACTACTGGTAATATGCTGGTTTGGAAGAGATTCTCCAAGCAGAAGAATATTACTATTGATATTAACAGGCTGAGCAATAAACTTAATTTTAAATGATGGTGGAAAAGCAGAGCTTGCTAAATGCCAATGTGAACTGGACGACACATGCAACGATAAGGAACAGGGTGCTTTCATCTGTTCAAAAGCCCATTAGATTGAACAGGGTGGGAATAGCACCTAATTTGAGGAATAGTGTTATTACATTGAAATGCTGTTAACTTGAAATTAAGAAAATACACCCTTTCTACAGTTCACTGTCAATCTCATCTTTCAGAAGGTGACTGATTACTTTTGTTTCAGGTAAGCCTATAGAAGTGAGGTTTAAGAAACTGATTCTGATATAGATATAATGGAGTTGGACCAAGCCATTAAACAAATGCCTATAAGTAAATCTCCTGGACCAGATGACCTGACTCCAGAATTCTATTGACATTTGGCCTGATATTACTTGTTTTTGGTCTACAAAGAAGTTATTGCCAATGCTATCTTGCCTCTTGCTTTGAGACGGACTAATAGTTCCTATACTCAAACCAAAGGACTCTTTACATGGATAATTGAAGACCAATCATGTTGGGCACTGACTAAGTTACTAGCCCATGTCTATGCTGAAAAAAGGCCTTGATGTAATCAGTGAAACTCAATTGGCCTTCGTTAAAGGAAGGAGTAACCATATAAACTCAGCAAAAAAGAAACGTCCTCTCACTGTCACCTGCGTTTTATTTTCGGCAAACGTAATGTGTAAATATTTGTGTGAACATAAGATTTAACAGACATAAACTGAACATGTTCCAGACATGTGACTAACAAATGGAATAGTGTGTCCCTGAACAAAGAGGGTCAAAATCAGAAGTCAGTAAGTATCTGGTGTGCCCACCAGCTGCATTAAGTACTGCAGTGTATCTCATGGCCCTTCCTTGGACACTGTGCTAAATAACCTCCAAACAAACTTCAATGCCATACAACGCTCCTTCCGTGGTCTCCAACTGCCCTTAAACGCTAGTAAAATCAAATGGCTCCAGGTCATCTAAGTCTATGCTAGGTAAAGCTCCGCCTTATCTCAGTTCCTTGGTCACGATAACAACACCCACCCGTAGCACACGTTCCAGCAGGCGTCACAAAGCAGAAATATAGATTAAATTAATCACTAACCTTTGATCTTCATCAGATGACACTCACAGGACGTCATGCTACACAATACTAATGTTTTGTTCGATAAAGTGCATATTTATATCCAAAAATCTCAGTTAACATTGGTGCGTTACGTTCAGTAATGTTTTGCTTCCAAAACATCCGGTGATTTTTGCAGAGAGCCACATCAATTTACAGAAATACTCATTAAAGATTCAACTGTTATTCCGGGATTAAAAATATACATATCCTTAATACAACCACTGTCAGATTTATATATTTATAAAAAAAAAAAAAAAAAAATGTTACAGAAAAAGCAAACCATGCAATTTGAGTACAGCGCTCAGACAAATCAAGCAATAGATATCCGCCATGTTGGAGTCAACAGAAGTCAGAAATGGCATTATAAATATTCACTTACCTTTGATCTTCATCAGAATGCATTCCCAGGAATCCCAGTTCCACAAATGTTTGATTTGTTTGATAAAGTTCATCTTTATGTCCAAATACCTCTTTGTTAGCGCGTTCAGCCCAGTAATCCAAATTCATCACGCACAAGCAGACAAAGTCAGTTCCGCTTCAGTCTGTAGAAACATGTCAAGCAAAGTATAGAATCACTCTTTAGGCTGTTAACCTCTAATCTTCAATAATGTTCCAAACGGAGAATTCCTTTGTCTTCAGAAATGCAATGTAACTCAAGCTAACACTCACGTGAACGCGTGTCACAAGCTCATGGTACTCTGCCAGACTACTGACTCATTCAGCTCCCATTCCCCCATCCTTCACAGTAGAAGCATCAAATAAAGACGTGACATAGTGGAAGCCTTAAGAAGTGCAATTTGACCCCATAGACACTGTATTCGATCGGCCAAGAATTGAAAAACTACAAACTCGCGATTTCCCACTTCCTGATTGGATTTTTCTCAGGTTTTTGTCTGCCATATGAGTTCTGTTATACTCAGACAATATTCTAACAGTTTTGGAAACGTCCGTGTTTTCTAACCAAATCTACTAATAATATGCATATATTAGCAACTGGGACTGAGTAGAAGGCAGTTTATTCTGGGCACGCTATTCATCCATATGTGAAAATGCTGCCCCCTATCCCAAACAGGTTATTAAACATAAGTACACTTTATGAGGTTGTTCCCTCTTTTCCAAGTTTAAAAATTAGTTGAATCGTTTGTATAAATTCAACAAGTGGATACGATTGGCAGTTAATTAAGTAATTTTTGTATTGTAATTTAATATATCACTATGGAAGTGACCGACCCATGCTATGGTCAAAAGCGACTAGCTTTTACCTTAATTGTCGAGTCATCAAGAGTTAATATTTTTAATTGAGTTTTTCTATCCTGTAAATGATTTCTTGCACAAAATAATAAATTGACAAAATGTCTTTTTTGTTCCTCTGATTCAGAATCTATAGAGAATTCTAGTAAACTATAGTTTGAAATTCATGAATGATTGTGTATAAAATCTCCAGAATTACCTGTTTACCTTTGTTAAATGGCATTATGCTTATCCTTGTAACTCCAATCATAACTATTTTATTAACATTATTATTATATTTGCTGCTGTAAATGGGGTGGTGCAATTACTTTATTTTTTTCTTTGAACTGTTGCAATTTTTTATAAATCGCCCAAGCTGTGAAACTTAAGTTGGAAAAATTTATTAGAAGTCATTGCTGTTTCATTGCCTTGTATTTACAGGAATGTCCCTGTATTGATGTGCAATGTTATTGTTGCAATAAAGAAAGCCTTTGTCTTGAGCTCTAGCTAGCAACAATGGCTGACGTTAGTGCTGTCTACTTTAAAAATAGAAATGTTTTTACGGTTATCTTGCCCGTATACATAAACTGGTAAGGGAGGCCTTTTGGACTTTTTCTTGTGTACATGTATTTAAAACGTCCCTTTAATTCTTTGCTATTTTTATATCCTAACATTGAGGAATATGTTTGTTTACCTGAGCAACATTTTACCAGTAATTTCAATTTTGTGAATTCTTTCAGGTTAAGCCCCAGGATGTCAAGAAATTCAACACAGAAGAGCCACTCCTGAAAGAAAATCCGCGCCGGTTCGTCATTTTCCCCATCAAGTACCATGACATCTGGCAGATGTACAAGAAGGCAGAAGCTTCATTCTGGACAGCTGAGGAGGCATGTCCAACTTGATGTGTTCATTTTATTCTGTTTTACATGTAAATTACATGTTATGATTTAATATGTAGTACTTCATTTCCATACCAACCAGTTAAACCGACTCTGTGCAGACAAATTCACATGCATTGTCATTTTTATTAGGACGTTTATTTAATTGGTTTTCATATTTTGTTTTCCAGGTTGATCTTTCCAAAGACACGCAACACTGGGATTCTTTGAAGGACGAGGAGAGATACTTCATATCTCATGTACTGGCTTTCTTTGCTGCTAGTGATGGCATTGTCAATGAGAACCTGGTAAGTTGATCTTGAATGCATACTATACAAAAATCATTATTTCACTATACACTGTCAGAAATTACTGATCTGAGGGTTAGAAAATGGCAACTCATCCAGTATTCAAGTGTGGCTGTGTGGAATTTGTTGCCTTTACTTCCTTTTCACCGCTAGGTGGAGCGATTTACACAGGAAGTCCAGGTGACTGAAGCAAGATGCTTCTATGGTTTCCAAATCGCCATGGAGAACATCCACTCTGAGATGTACAGCCTGCTCATTGACACCTACATCAAAGACCCTAAAGAGAGGTCAGTATTGGATATTTAATATGTTAAACATATTTGTATTATCTGGCAATGATGAGAAGCGCAGGGGTACGTACCTCAGCTGATAATGGGAGCTGAGTGTTGGTGCTGGTTCTCAGCTCAGTGGGCATGTGGTCTGCTGACTGAGGGGTGCCAACACGATATAGACGCCTGACTGAGCCTCATGATAGTAAAATGTACTCTACCAAAGCCCATATTTCAAACCCCTAAACAATCTATTAAGCATTTTGTAGTGCAGCCTTGAACATTCTGAGGATGTGCCTAATGTACTTTGTCACTCAGGGACTACCTCTTCAATGCCATTGAAACTCTCCCCTGTGTGAAGAGGAAGGCTGATTGGGCCCTGAACTGGATCGGTAACAAAAATGCTGAATTTGGTAGGTACATCTCATAAAAACCTGCACAGCATTGTTGTGGTCAATCAGTTGGTAATGGCGTTGCTTGTATTCCAGGTGAGCGTGTGGTTGCATTTGCTGCTGTTGAGGGGATCTTCTTCTCTGGGTCCTTTGCTGCCATTTTCTGGCTGAAGAAGAGGGGGCTCATGCCTGGCCTGACCTTTTCAAATGAGCTCATCAGCAGAGACGAGGTGGGTCTTTTCACTGTTGATTAAAACTCTTCTACACAATTATCCCAGAGGGCGAACCTGGTTGAACTTGTCACTACCACCAGCATTCTTACTAACTAGTTCTGTCTAAATCTAGGGCCTCCACTGCGACTTTGCCTGCCTCATGTTCAAGCACCTGGTGCACAAGCCCTCAAAGGAGACTGTCACCAAGCTCATCAGGAACGCAGTAGAGATTGAGCAGGTAAATTGATTACACAATAAGGGCCTGTTGTCTTGACTCAGATTGAGCCTATTCTTGGTATGCGAGTCAAATGTCACCGTTTCCCTATACTGCACTAGATGTCTCTGATACTGCACTACAGAGCTATGGGCCCTGGTCAGTAGGGCAGTAAATGGGAAGCCATTTGGGACACATGGCCCTAATTGTGCTTAATGGAAAATTATATATACCTTTATCTAGATTTGTGTATTAAAGATCTGAATTAGTGAATACATGCTGATGTCTGTTCCCATTTCAGGAGTTCCTGACGAAAGCCCTTCCAGTAAAGCTGATTGGTATGAACTGCGACCTGATGACCCAGTACATAGAGTTTGTGGCTGACAGGCTGATGCTGGAGCTGGGCTTTGACAAGGTGAGATGGTAGTCTATGGGTCAGTCCCTGATGGCAACACACTTTCTATGTAGTGCACTACTTTGACCAGTGTACTATGTAAGGGAAGTTGGGTGCATGCTGTCCCTCATGTTTTCTCCTTTGATATGGAGAATGAGTTAAATCCAACACCTGTTGTAATTCTATGTTTAGATGGGCAGTCCATTTCTAATCTTTTTTCAAATAGTTATTTTGACTGATCAGCTCTGTAAGATTTGGTGTGATTGGTCAAAAGTCCAATTAGTGGTGGGGATCATAATTGGGCTACCTGTGACTGTGGACCATTAGTTCTTAATTTTCTTGTGATTGATAGACATGGGCTGGCAATGATGAGAAGCGCAGGGGTACGTACCTCAGCTGATAATGGGAGCTGAGTGTTGGTACTGGTTCTCAGCTCAGTGGGCATGTGGTCTGCTGACTGAGGGGTGCCAACACGATATAGACGCCTGACTGAGTCTTGCCTGTAAAGCTGTAGTTTAAATTTAGCCTGGTCCCAGATGTATGTGCTCTTGCCAGCACTATTGTGCATTAACCCAAACGTGACAATGAGTTGACTTTTTTTTATTGCACAGGCAGGCACTTTGGCTACTAGAAATGGGTGGGGTTAATGAAAGCATTTTAATTCCACTAGCAGACACCAATTAACTTCTCTTCTAGATCTACAGAGTGGAGAATCCTTTTGACTTCATGGAGAACATCTCATTGGAGGGCAAGACTAACTTCTTTGAGAAACGAGTAGGGGAGTACCAGAGAATGGGTGTGATGTCTGGCACCACAGACAACTCCTTCCGGCTGGATGCTGACTTCTAAAGCTCTTACAGGCCCCCAAGATGCCCTTGACATTAGACTCTTTGAAACTGTAAATACTTGAGAAGGGACATGGCCCAGACTAGATACTGGACTGACCACAGTACCACATCTCAACTGGCACCCTATTCCCTATGTAGTGCACTACTTTTGACCAGAGTTCTATGTGGGCCCTGATGAAAAGTAGTCCACAATATAGAGACTAGGGTTCCATTTGGGATGTGTACTTGGGTTGTCTGGTCCACAGACAACATGTATATTACCATTCACAACTGACCCTATTTGCAGCAGATCTTTCCTTATTTGTATATTACTGTTGAAATTTTATCTGTTTTTACTTTTTGTAATTAAATTTTTAAAATCAGATGCAGCGTTAAACCCTGTTTTACTTTACACTCCATCTTGGCACTAAAGTAAAAATGTATCTGGGGCAAGAAAGTCGAGAAATATGGGCAAGAAAGTCGATGGGGAAATGATCTGAAAACATGTTTCTGAATTTAGACACGATCCCACCTGTCACATAACTAAGGTAGCCTAGTGGTTAGAGCTTTGGGCCACAGTGCTGGATTGAATTCCTGAGCTGATAAAGAAACATCTTGTTCTGACCCTGAGCAAAGCACTTAACCCACTGTACCCCAGTAGGCCATCATTGTAAATAAGAATTTGTTCTACTTCGATGTTGACCATGTGATTTTCAGCATTTCGGTGCCATCAAGTAGCCTGATTTCAGATGTGTCATGCAAGAACGATTTCCGTTTACATGGCATGTGAATTTATATGAATTTGACTCCGCAATAATGGTGATGGCTCCCGAGTGGTGCAGCGGTTTAAGGCACTGCGTCTCAGTGCTAGAGGTGTCTACAGACCATGGGTTTGATTCCACACTATCACAACTGGCCATGATTGGTAGTCCCATGGCAGCGCACAGTTGGCCGTTGTAGGCCGTCATTGTAAATAAGAATTTGTTCTTAATACACATCTGATGTATAATGAGGTTAGGATGGGTTACTCACAGAGCAGGGGAAGAAGCTGATGGCCTGAACTTTGACTTTTCCAGAGAAGGCCAGTGGGTCCATCGTATCCAGGTCCAGTCAGCTTAGTGTAGCATATGAGCACTGTTCCCTGCCACCTAGAGAGATGGGGAAACAGTGGGAGATTCCTGATGGCTTCCATAGCCTCTGCGCCAATGTAATCAACATGTTATGGGTTGGTTACCAAGTAACAAACTGACACCTAAGAGGAGCAGAAGGACGGCCAGTTTGCTTGCTATGCACGTATTCACTAGGGCTAGGCAAATGTAAGAAAGACCAACATGGAGGGACTACCACATATTGCACAATAAGAAACTTGTTCGCTAATGAATACACTAGGTAGCTACAGAAGAGCCTACTTTTATCTACGTAGAGGTTATTTCCAGATCTGATATGCAGTGAGCTCCAACTATTAGGACAGAGACGCTTTGGATTTTTAAAAGTATCGGGACAAATTACTTACAATAAAAATGTCATTACAGTTAAATACATTCTTATTTACAATGACGGCCAAACCTGGACAACGCTGGGCCAATTGTGTGCCACCCTATGGGACTCCCAATCATGGCCGGATGTGAAACCGCCTGGATTCAATTCAGGGTTCTGTAGTGACGCCTCTTGCACTGAGATGCAGTGCCTTAGACCGCTGTGCCACTCGGGAGATCTTGCATGTATTAGTGGTCAAAAGCTTTGTATTTGGTCCCATATTCCCAGAACACAATGATTATATCAAGATTGTGACTACAAACTCGTTGGATGCATTTGCTGTTGAGTTTCAGATTATTTTGTGCCCAATAGAAATGAATGGTAAATGTATTACGTCATTTTGGAGTCACCTTTTATTGAAAATTAGAATATCTGTTTCTAAACATGTCTACATTAATGTGGATACTACCAGGATTACGGATAGTCCTGAATGAATGGTGAACAATGAGTGAGAAAGTTAGATGAAGTATCCACAATTACATATATATACCCCCCCCCAACAAAAAAAAATGCTTACCTTCCCTGTTATTGTAATAATGATATGATATTTATGCCTCTAACTATACACAAAAATGCTTTGATTTCTAAACTGTTCACCCAATATGTATGAAATACCCTCAAATGAAAGTTGACAGTCTTTACTTAAACCTCCATAGTCATTGCATACAGATCCAAAACAACAAAACATGTCAACCTTTTGGAGCTGGAATGAGGTAGACCACCACAATTAAGCACTGATATATTTGGCTTTTACCTCAGACAACATAAGAACCCTCCTAAAGTCGACCTCAACGTGATTGTGGTGGTTTATTTCTGCTTTACCAAACGAGGAGAGTTAAATGTCACACACCAGAGTTATACTTAAACTACATTTTTAATAAGAGCTTTGCAATAGTAATTTTACTTTCAATGATGTGCCATCTCTAATGAACCATTGAAAGTGACTTCAGAAAAGTACAAAGATCTGTTACAGCCAAGATACACCCCTCTCAACCTACATGACGAACCACAGATCTTAGGAACAGTTCACAAATTAATACTTTTACTTGAGAGAGAGGAGTATCCCATAGCCAGATAGCATTCTCTATAAGCTATCACTCAATTTGGTCCCTAAAACGAGGTTCTAATCTCGTTCCTGGTACTTCATAGCGCAGGACCATTACCTCATCCAATGGCAACTCTAGATACTCCCATCTCAAGTAAACTCCCTCTTGACCCCACTCCTGGACAAGCTCACTGAGGGGAGTGACTTGTGTGGAGACAAGTAATTGGTTCCCCATTAATCACGCCATCCCTTCACATGGTTTAACAGATACCTTCACATATGAAGACAATGTTCCATCCTGTACTCTTCCCTTTCTCATATTCTGCATAGCACCAGAAACATGTAAAAGACAAGCCTGACCTCTCCCCTCTCTGGGCCCCAAGTGACTGAGCCCCAGCTGAGGGAAGCAATGCAACTGCCAACACTAGAGTCTATTAGAAATACATTCTAATAAAAAGTATATCACATAAGAATATTATGCAGATATGACATCTTAATTACTTATGTTACCCAACTAATTCTGATTCATCCACCACATGATATATTTGGCTTTTACCTCAGACAACATAAGAAACCTGAGGTCAACCTCAACCACTAAGGGCAGTGAAAAATATATTATACTGAATTCTTACTAGGTCATGAAGGCAAACTGATTAAGCACGTTCCCCGTGCTTGATGAATATACAACCCTGGAACACAAAAACAAGGAAATGAAAGATTGGTATTCAGTCATATGCTGTGTTGGATTTGCACCAAACATAATGCTTTGTATTCAGAACAAAAAGTTCCTTTCTTTTTTCCAGTTTTACTTTAGTGCCTTAATGCAAACAGGATGCATGTTTTGGAATATTTTTATTCTGTACATGCCTCCTTCTTTTCACTATCTTTTAGGTTATTATTATGGAGTAACTGCAATGTTGTTAATTCTCAATTTTCTTCTATTAAAGCCATTTAACTCTGTAACTGGTTTAAAATCACATTTGGGCTCATGGTAAAATCCCTGAGAGGTTTCCTTCCTCTCATTCAACTGGGTTAGGAAGGACACCTGTATCTTTGTAGTGACTGGGTGTATTAAAACACATTCCAAATTGTAATGAATAACTTCACCATGCTCAAAGGAATATTCAATGTCTGCTTTTCATTGATCCAGGACAGGCCATACAGATCAGGGGAATCTGGGTTCGTATGCATAGACGCTGGAAGATGTTTTGTGATGGACGTGGGGGGTGCTGAGTATTTCTTTCCACTTGTACAGAAGTAATAAAGCCCATAGTTCACACAGGAGTAATATAATTTTGTGAAAAAGTATTATGAATGTTCTACATTTCAATTTATCAGGGGTTTTGGCTGTATGGAACAAATGTCTTAGTGTGCTGATCTAGGAACAGGTCCACATAGTCCATGATGTCATCTTATTCATTGTGGTCGAAAAGTTCAAACTGATCCTAGATCAGCACTGCTACTCTGAGACGCTTCACGAATATAGGCAATGAGGCATCTGAATCTGATCACAAGAGTCATCCTCACTTTAAACTCATCTTTCTGCACCAGGACCATCATCTCAAAGGTTGACCCCAGTGTGAAGGCGTGCTAATGCAGGATAACTTCCTTGCCGCAGCTCTGCATCATTTTGCACATGATGCAGGGAGATCTCTTAAAGCGCGGGTTGAAGTGGAAGGCGATGTCCGCTCTGGGCTTTGTGCTCTTCCCACAGGAGAAGTCCACCTGAAACGTGGAGACAGACAGACACACATATAGTAGGCTATAGCCAAGAGACTCCTATATCAACTTTAATCAAATTCTCTGCAACTGTGACTCATTCGTCATATGACTGCATGTGTAGACTTGTGATAGTAATCTGAAATACTTATTGAAACGTGTGTGTTTACATGTTCAACCTGATACCTCTCATAATCACTGGGAACAGTGCCTTGAATAAGCACCAACTCCGCAAACTGTAAACCTCCCATTGTCTGTGAGTGGAGTAGAAAATAAAGTGATCATAGTGTTACAGATAAGAGGGTATTGCTTGCTTTTACAGCTGGGTTGTTGTTTTACAGTTGGGTTGTTCTGATTAATGAGGGTGTTGACTGATACCCAAATAGTCAGGCTAGGTTGTTGTTTGAATGCATTGATGCACAAGAAAACAAATGTTTTGGTTCAATATGAATAATTATGAAATATTGTGACACAGAGGTAAAAATGTGTTTTATATTGGATATTCAATTCTCTGTCATCAATAGCTACTGAACCAAGCATGCCATGACTATGAATATGGTCTATTCTGAACCGGGGGGAAGAATAACAATCAACATATTCTTTTCATAAAAATACAAGTAAAAATTTATGATGGGGGGGGGGGGGCTTTCAATTGTTAATAGCTATTACATAAAGCTTGCCATGACTATAAACATGGAGAATCCAGGGCATTCTCTTCTAAAGCAGAACCTACACCATCGTTTCTCCTGCAAATTTTGTATGTATTTTAACAAGGGATATGTGTTGATGGTGCCTCTGAAAGCTCACCTCTCAGCAGAGCACACAGGCAGAGCACTTATGACAGGGCAGGGGCCAGTACTGTCCGGGGATAAGTCCAGTGCTGCCCCATACCAACTACAACCATAACTATCATCTATGAACTTTCTTTCCACACACATGCATACAATCACACACACCATGCTATTTTTTTGGTTGCTATTTGATTGCTTAATGTCCCCTGACGCTATTTTGTCGCCCCCCCCCCCCCCATGATTTAGTGGAGTAATGTTTCAAATTAGGTCAACAATTGAGGCTGGTGGGAGGAGCATAAATTATGTTTTTTGAAATATAGAGACCTGTTCCGAAAGGACCCGAGGACCATTAGACCATTCCATATCGACCTGGTCGGATCACATTTTTAAAGCTACTTTATTAACTAGAGCTGATATAGCACGAGAGGAGAGAGAGGGGTGCTGATCTAGCAGGCAGGGGAGGGGCCATACTGTGAGTGAGTGACCCAAGGAGAAGGGATGGAGAGGCAGCAACCAATCAAGCAAGTCTACTGGTGCGATAGTAGACTAATAGCTGCCATAGATAGGTCCTTTATCATCAAATATGATTATGTAGTACCTGTCTTGACTGCATCAAACCAGGAGAAGCTAGTTTTTTTTTGTAACAGTATTTTTATTGGAATTTCACAATTTTCACCCATATTAAGAGATACAACAGAGACAAAGCAACAAAAAACAGCACTCACTTACACATACCTGCGTATATACATACACATACATACGCATATACATACATAACAAAAGTGAATACACCCCTCACATTTTACAAATATTTGAGTATATCTTTTCATGTGACAACGCTGAAGATATGACACTTTGCTACAATGTAAAGTAGTGAGTGTACAGCTTGTATAACAGTGTACATTTGCTGTCCCCTCAAAATAACTCAACACACAGCCATTAATGTCTAAACCGCTGGCAACATAAGTGAGTACACCCCTAAGTGAAAATGTCCAAATTGGGCCCAATTAGCCAATTTCCCTCCCCGGTGTCATGTGACTCGTTAGTGTTACAAGGTGTGAATGGGGAGCAGGTGTGTTAAATTTGGTGTCATCGCTCTCACACTCCCTCATACTGACTGGTCACTGGAAGTTCAACATGGCACCTCATGGCAAAGAACTCTCTGAGGATCTGAAAAAAGAATTGTTGCTCTACATAAAGATGGCCTGGGCTATAAGATGGCCAAGACCCTGAAACTGTGGTGCAGCACGGTGGTCAAGACCATACAGCGGTTTAACTGGACAGGTTCCACTCAGAACAGGCCTCGCCATGGTCGACCAAAGAAGTTGAGTGCACCTGCTCAGCGTCATATCCAGAGGTTGTCTTTGGGAAATAGACGTATGAGTGCTGCCAGCTTTGCTGCAGAGGTTGACTTAGGGGTGTACTCACTTTTGTTGCCAGCGGTTTAGACATTAATGGCTGTGTGTTGAGTTATTGAGGGGACAGCAAATGTACACTGTTATACAAGCTGTACACTCACTACTTTACATTGTAGCAAAGTGTCATTATTCAGTGTTGTCATATGAAAAGATATACTCAAATATTTACAAAAATGTGAGGGGTGTACTCACTTTTGTGATATACTGTACATACACACCCATACATACGTACACCATTTTCCTCTCCCCGCTTCTCTCACCCCATCCCCATCATTGCGTCTCTCAATACATACATTTTAAACAAATTTACAAACAGAAATTAAACAAAAATGCTCAGTTTAAACCAAGAAGTTAGGTTCCACACATGAAACGTACAGTGTAATTCTGAAATACATAGATCACCACCATTCTAAAATAATCCTTGCAGCATAATAGCTGATACAGTGGGGCAAAAAAGGTATTTAGTCAGCCACCAATTGTGCAAGTTCTCCCACTTAAAAAGATGAGAGAGGCCTGTCATTTTCATCATAGGTACACTTCAACTATGACAGACAAAATGAGAAAAAAAATCCAGAAAATCACATTGTAGGATTTTTAATGAATTTATTTGCAAATTATGGTGGAAAATAAGTATCTGGTTAACTTCAAACAAGCAAGATTTCTGGCTCTCACAGACCTGTAACTTCTTTAACAGGCTCCTCTGTCCTCCACTCGTTACCTGTATTAATGGCACTTGTTTGAACTTTTTATCAGTATAAAAGACACCTGTCCACAACCTCAAACAGTCACACTCCAAACTCCACTATGGCCAAGACAAAAGAGCTGTCAAAGGACACCAGAAACAAAATTGCAGACCTGCACCAGGCTGGGAAGCCTGAATCTGCAATAGGTAAGCAGCTTGGTTTGAAGAAATCAACTGTGGGAGCAATTATTAGGAAATGGAAGACATACAAGACCACTGATAATCTCCCTCGATCTGGGGCTCCACGCAAGATCTCACCCCGTGGGGTCAAAATGATCACAAGAACAGTGAGCAAAAATCCCAGAACCACACGGGGGGACCTAGTGAATGACCTGCAGAGAGCTGGGACCAAAGAAACAAAGCCTACCATCAGCAAGGGCATTGAAGATGAAACGTGGCTGGGTCTTTCAGCATGACAATGATCCCAAACACACCGCCCGGGCAACGAAGGAGTGGCTTCGTAAGAAGCATTTCAAGGTCCTGGAGTGGCCGAGCCAGTGTGTGAAAACCTTGTGAAGACTTACAGAAAACATTTGACCTCTGTCATTGCCAACAAAGGGTATATAACAAAGTAGAGATAAACTTTTGTTATTGACCAAATACTTATTTTCCACCATAATTTGCAAATAAATTCATTAAAAATCCTACAATGTGATTTTCTGGATTTTTTTTCTCATTTTGTCTGTCATAGTTGAAGTGTACCTATGATGAACATTACAGGCCCCTATCATCTTTTTAAGTGGGAGAACTTGCACAATTGGTGGCTGACTAAGTACTTTTTTTGCCCCACTGTATGTGAGAATGCTGTTCATCGACTACAGCTTAGCATTTAACACAATAGTACCCTCCAAACTCATCATCAAGCTCGAGACCCTGGGTCTCGACCCCGCCCTGTGCAACTGGGTATTGGACTTCCTGATGGGCCGCCCCCAGGTGGTGAGGGTAGGTAACAACATCTCCACCCCACTGATCCTCAACACTGGGGCCCCACAAGGGTGAGTTCTGAGCCATTTCCTGTACTCCCTGTTCACCCACGACTGCATGGCCATGCACGCCTCCAACTCAATCATCAGACGACACTACAGTGGTAGGCTTGATTACCAACAACGACGAGACGGCCTACAGGGAGGAGGTGAGGGCCCTCTGAGTGTGGTGTCAGGAAAATAACCTTACATGCAACGTCAACAAAACAAAGGAGATGATCATGGACTTCAGGAAACAGCAGAGGCAGCACCCCCCTATCCACATCGATGGAACAGTAGTGTAGAGTGTAGTACATTTAAGTTCCTCGGCGTACACATCACAGACAAACTGAATTGGTCAACCCACACAGACAGCGTGGTGAAGGCGGCGCAGCAGCGCCTCTTCAACCTCAGGAGGCTGAAGAAATTTGGCTTGTCACCAAAAGCACTCACCATCTTTTACAGATACACAATCAAGAGCATCCTGTTGGGCTGTATCACCGCCTGGTACGGCAACTGCTCCGCCCACAACCATAAGGCTCTCCAGAGGGTAGTGAGGTCTGCACAACGCATCACCGGGGGCAAACTACCTTCCCTCCAGGACACCTACACCACCCGATGTCACAGGAAGGCCATAAAGATCATCAAGGACAACAACCACCCGAGCCACTGCCTGTTCATCCCGTTATCATCCAGAAGGCGAGGTCAGTACAGGTGCATCAAAGCAGGGACTGAGAGACTGAAAAACAGCTTCTATCTCAAGGCCATCAGACTGTTAAACAGCCACCACTAACATTGAGTGGCTTCTGCCAACACACTGACTCAACTCCAGCCACTTTAATAATGGAAAAATGTATGTAAAAATGTATATCACTAGCCACTTTAAACAATGCCACTTAATATGTTTACATACCCTACATTACTCATCTCATATGTATATACTGTACTCGATACCATCTACTGCATCTCACCTAAGCCGTTCTGTACCATTAATATTTTTATGTACATATTCTTCATCCCTTTACACTTGTGTGTATAAGGTAGTTGTTGTGAAATTGTTAAGTTACATTACTCATTGGTTACAACTGCATTGTTGGAACTAGAAGCACAAGCATTTCGCAACACTCGCATTAAAATCTGCTAACCATGTGTATGTGACAAATAAAATTTGATTTGAAATACATACCTCCAAACCTAGATGATTTGAATCCCTTCAATTCCGAGGAGCCAATGCTGGATGAGACAATCTTCAATGTTTAGACAGACTGTTTATTTCATGAAGATTATAATGAAAATCCGAAAAAGAAGAGTTATAAATGGATATAGGCCTAGAACAGTCATTGATGAGTATATGATGTAAATACATTAATTGGTTTTGTTTGATTTTGTGTGACATTTATATTTCCAATAAAGGTTGAAGTATCAGTGAGTAATATTTAGTCATAGGGTGGATTGAAAGGAATTTATGTTTAAAGTAATGACTAAAGGATTCCACCCTGAAATCATATAATTGTATGAAATGTGTTCGAGTCATAATTCCATAATGTGTGTGTGACTAGACCATTGTGTTACTATGTAGTAATGTGAGAGTCAAAGCTACAGTGATAGTTGAGTTCAACCATTGAGATAACAATTCTCGTGACAGTGTCCCATTTCGCGGACCCCCTTTCCGGCTCCGCCCACCGACATCCTATTAAGGTAAACAAGAGCAAAGAGAAAGAATTCGGGAGACAGAGTGGGAAGGTCGTAACATTACAAATAACTCCATCAGAACATTAAGTAGCAGCCTATCTGTTGGCTCTTGGTCGTTGTAGTCTATCCTTATCCTTTAACTTTTTATTACGTAATTTTAATTCCATCTATTGATTAGATATTTCCTAACTTTTGCCACACGGAGGCTCTGTGACAGTAGCCTTTTGCTGCTTTAATGACAAGCTACATGCCAGTGGACACTCCTCAGAGGAGGAAGGGGAAGACAATCCTCAGTGAATTTCATAAAAAAGTAAATCATTTAAAAAGTTACCCTAGCTAAAACTATAAATATATTCATGACATCAAATAATTGATTTAAACACACTTTTGCAATGAAGGTCTACAGTAACCTCAACAGCACTGTGGGGTAGCACCATGGTGTAGCCAAAGGACAGCTAGCTTCTGTCCTCCTCTGGGTACATGGACTTCAATACAAAAACATAGGAGGCTCATGGTTCTCAAACCCTTTCATAGACTTACACAGTAATTAGGACACCTTCCGGGGGATATCTTTCAACATGTCAGAGTTCTTGCAGCATGAACTGCTATGTTGTCCACCCAATCAAAAAAATCAGAGAATTAATCTAATACTGAAAGCATAAACTACAGCTAGCTAGCACTGCAGTACATCAAATCTGAATAGTTTACTCAGTGTTCAACTATTGTTTTTTTAACAAAGGAAGAGAGAGCAACTGTATATTTCCCACTTTTTCCCACTTAGCTAGCAAATGCAGCTAACTACTTTTGCCTACTCAAACAATAGGCTCAAACAGAGGGATGCTCTTTTAGCAGGAAATGACTATCCATTACAAGGTAAGCTTTTGGTTTTACTAATTGCCACTGGGGCCTTCCGGTGTAACTGGTAAACTACTTACTGACTGTACACTAACGTTACTGCATCATTGTAGCGGGTTAACTAACGCATTAGTTCTATTAGCTGACTATGATGTTAATATAGCAAATATGGTGACAGCGATGTAGGCTGTGTGCAGCAGTAATGATATGGTTTTGATTTTTTTTCTCTCACTTGGTCACATACAGCTGATGTGTTGTTCATTGAAGTCCACAAGCAAAGGGAAAAGGTGAAAGGAGGAGCGCATAGATGCAAGAAGGAATACAATGT
This sequence comes from Oncorhynchus masou masou, assembly GCF_036934945.1. NCBI lineage: Eukaryota > Metazoa > Chordata > Actinopteri > Salmoniformes > Salmonidae > Oncorhynchus > Oncorhynchus masou. The sequence continues at coordinate 28,304,374 of NC_088230.1, read as the reverse complement.
GGCTGCTATGAAAGTGAACCGTATTTACGTGTGATCAGGGGTGTATTCATTCCACCGATTCTGTTGAAATACATTTCTTAAACGGAAGCAAACGGAACAAAACAGGGATAAACATACCTGAATTTTTCCAAGAGAAACCTGTTTTCAACAGTTGGACTAATAATAACACCCTATATCAGATAGATGCAGGCAAGTGTGCAAAGCAGTATTTAATGTGTCGTCCTCCATCTTAAACATCACCAACCACCACTGCTACACTCCACTCTTGTGAAAAGCAAGAGCAGCAGTATAAATTATACAATTTCTCTCTACTGCAGCATTTGTGTTCAGATCTATAAGTCAGTTAAAATTACACATACTCGAGACCTGTGACAAAGTCAGATCCGACCCAGACATTTAGAATTCTAGATCCGGGCCCGCTCGCGTCGCTGGTATTTGAGTAAAGATGGATCCGTGAAGACCTCTAATCCCCAACCTCCCGGTACAGAATGTCAATGTCATAGTCATGGCAGGCTGTGTAAGAGCTATTGAAAGATTGAAAGTCAAATTATATATATTTTTTAGAATATATGGACTGTTCTCCATCCACCCAATTCAGACTATGCCATCTTCAGTCATGGCATGCTTGGTGAAAACCGAATATCCAATATAAAATACATTTTACCTTGGTAATTATGACCTAACCAGTTGAAGAACGTCCCAGTTTTAATTTACTTAAAAACATTGCATGCACGTGCCTGACCTACATAGCTACTTCAGAAAGGTATGGTAGCTATTGGGACTGTTCAGGTACCAAAAGCCATCAAACCATTTGTTCAACCCGGTAAATTATTTTTTAAATATTTTATTTAACTAAGCAAGTCAGTTAATGTTTACATCTAGGTATATGATGTAGCCTAACTGGCTTTATGCTGTCAAGGCCTTTAACCGAATGTTATGCACCTCGAGTTTAATTCTGCAGGAGACGTGCATTCACTTGAGGGACATTTTAGTTAGGAACACAAGTTTGACCCGTTGTGATGTGGCCCATAGTGTGAAAAGTTTGTTTTGTCACCTCAAATTGTAGAACTCCGGTCCACTTCCACCTGGTGTGGTGAACACCAGAGGCCCACTAGCCAACGGAAGGAAGTCACTTTTCTACATGAAATAAAGGCAAATACATTTTTGCAAAGACTGCTAACATGGTGGTGCTTTTGAAGAGGAGCATTTTCAAGTCCACGCAATGGGATTGTTTAAGACTGCATGGAGTTTCTGCCAACATGTATAATAAGGAAATCATATCAAACATGCCCAGTTTCTGTCCTTTACAAGCCAATTATGATTAGTCTCTGTAATCAGAGCAACATATCAGTGCATGTCAGAGCAAAAACCAAGCCATGAGGTCGAACGAATTGTCCATCGAGCTCAGAGACAGGATTGTGTCAAGGCACAGATCTGGGAAAGGGTACCAAAAAATGTCTGCATCATTGAAGGTCCCCAAGAACACAGTAGCCTCCATCATTCTTAAATGGAAGAAGTTTGGAACCACCAACACTCTTCCTAGAGCTGGCCGCCCGGCCAAACTGAGCAATTGAGGTACAAGGGCCATGGTCAGGGAAGTGACCAAGAACCCGATGGTCACTCTGACAGAGCTCTGGAGTTCCTTTGTGGAGATGGGAGAACCTTCCAGAAGGACAACCATCTCTGCAGCACTCCACCAATCAAGCATTTAAGATGTGGAAAAAGGGAAGGGGCCCGAATACTTTACGAATGGCCTGTATGTGCAAGTCAGGGGTGAATTCTATTTAAATTCCAGTCAATTCAGGAAGCACAACTACATTCCAATTCTCTCCATGCTTTTCAATTAGTAAAAATGTTCAAGGTGAGTTTAGTGTACTTTTTTAATTGAAATGGAATTGACCCCAACCCTGGTGTGAGTGCTTGGTTTGGGGTTTGGCTTTGACTTTCTCGGTTAATTAGTGGACTACTAATCGAGCTGCACTGATCAAGTGTTTTGGGACGCGTTGAATGTAATTAGCAAATTGTTACGAATCTGTTGAAGCAGGTATGCGTAATATGATAAACAGGTGTGTTAACCTCTACGGGATAGTTTCATATTTCCACAAACCACAAAGTGTTTCCGTTCAAATGGTATCAAGAATATGCATATCCTTGCTTCAGGTCCTGAGCTGCAGGCAGTTAGATTTGGGTATGTCATTTTATGTGAACGTTGAGAAAAAAGGGTCCGATCCTTAACAGAAAAGCCTATTATTCATTTGAGGCAACTCAGGCCAGTGCGATCAGGTCCATATTGAGATATTAATACTATAATCAGGTACAGATTACGATACATTTTGTAATAATTAATGATCACCCTAATGCAATCAGAATAGCAATACTTTAATCTATCAATGCTTGTTATTTGTACCCATCCAACTTTTCAGCCCTGGAATGTGAAAGCATTCCCGAGCTGGTTATCTAACTATCTCGACTTTACGGCTAAATATTTTATTCCATGAGCATCAAAAATGGATGAAAGCTTATCTTGTTTAATACAGCTCAAAGCTGTTTACACTCCTTCAATCTAATAGCACATAATGTTATATGTTATACAATATACTATGCAGTACAAGAGTGAGCTTGTATAGTCAGGTAATTCTCTATCTTCCAGGATGAATGATACTCTTGTTTATCCTTGCTAACTGACCAAAAAGGTGCATTATTTTATGTATAGGATATACTGGGAAGTGTGGCTGAACTGACAATGACTTATATAGCAACTATTTCATCCGTATCGCGGAAGTATGAATTTCAGCAGCCCGTGGATGGACCACAGTTGCATAGGACAGTTTTCAGAATTGCCATTTCTACAAGCATCGACTGATGGTGACTCAATGTTGTTGCTAGCAAATCGCGTGACCAGTTATCAGTACTCAACTCCGCTTCAATATAAGATAATGGAGTTGTGCATTCCTCAGCTACGTTTACCGTGATTGCAGTCGCCGCTAACATTGCCGTTAAATTTCATCACGTATCCTCCCCTACGGTAAACGCTGCATATGTCGGCTCAATCGGAAATAACCTTTACATTTATTTGCGCAATCTGTAAAGCCAGCGATAAAGATTGAAGAGACTTTTACCACTATGTAACAAAGGCATTAGACCAGGGAATTGATCATACGCATTACCTCCTGACATTTCCAGAGCACAGGTCTGCTATAAGACATATCTAATTCAACTTGTATTGAATTATCAGGGAGCCCCTTGAACAAACAGTTTGGTTGTCGTTAACATTCCAATACAGGTTCCCACAGAGATATGCCTGATATGTCATTTTAAGGTAGATTTTTTGCATCTGCCACCAGTGTATTGTATAATTTCTGTCCCCAAAACTGAAGGTTTATTTTTGAATATCATGTATCACTGATATTAACAATAGCCCACAAGCTTTACCATAGGAAATTATTAAAGTATGTAAAGATGTGAAACAATAATAAACTAACAAATTCATATATCTGTTATTAGTTGTGTATTGTGTATTCTCTTTGAGTAGATCTTTCAGTTTAGCCTGAGAGCCAGTCTGTGCCATCATGCCAACTCCTTGTCACCGTTTGGCTTGACAATGAGCAATGTAGTTGGCAGGAGAACAAACAGATCTGGGATCAGGCTACAGTACTTTCAGTACAGATTAGCCTGAGGGCAAGTGCATCTTCTGTCCTCAGTGTATCCACTAGAGGGCAGTATACAGCCTCAGTCTCTGCCATCTCTAAGAATAGCATCCACATCATCCTCTCACTCGCCATACATACAGCAGATCCCTCAGAGCTGGCATAGCCATGCAGACATACCAGTACCTACACATCTGTCACTGCCGACAATTGGCCTGCAGGCATTCATTCAGTAATACACCCGAGAGCAAGGTACTGAAGAAGCTATTAGAATGGAGTTGCCTAAAAGCATTTCTGCCAATAGATTAGAGACTGGATTCATTCAGATCAAGTGTTAACCGGCGAAAGCAGACACCCACATAGCGGCTGTTTTGGCGCTGTTGGAAGTGGAACTGCATTGGCGCAAATGCTTTATATATACACACTAGATGATTGATAGGAGGCACTGTGTTGACCCCACCGTGCCTCCATCTTGGCTCTCCTCCATTGTAACATATTTTAGAACCTATAGAAATGCATTTATTAATGTCTACATACAATTTTGCCACATGTATTATTTTAAACACCTTAATGCACACTTTTAAATGATGTTATGTGAGCTAAACATACAAATAAAATAAAACATATAAAAACATTTTATTGAAGTATACATTTTTAGAGATGACCAATGTTACTGTCCCCACTACAACAACACACATAATGAAATACTTGTCATTTTGTCCTTTAATTGAACATTTAATTGAAATACTGTGGATTTCCATTAATTGAGACTGCTCTTACTGGGGACTGACAATACAACCGACCGGTGGCTTCAAAGAATCTCAATGGCCAATTCATAGCATCAGCAATCCAGGGTTTATATCCAGTACCAGTCAAAAGTTTGGACACACCTACCCATTCAAGGGTTTTTCTTTATTTTTTTTACTATTTTCTACATTGTAGAATAATAGTGAAGACATCAAAACTATGAAATAACACATATGGAATCATGTAATAACCAAAAAAGTGTTAAACAAATCAAAATATATTTTATATATAAGATTTTTCAAGGTAGCCGCCATTTGCCTTGATGACAGCTTTGCACACGCTTGGCATTCTCTCAATCAGGTTCACCTGGAATGCTGTTCCAACAGTCTTGAAGGAGTTACCACATATGCTGAGCACTTGTTGGCTGCTTTTCCTTCACTCTGCCGTCTGACTCATCCCAAACCATCTCAATTGGGTTGAGGTCGGGGGATTGTGGAGGACAGGTCATCTGATGCAGCACTCCATCACTCTCCTTCTTGGTCAAATAGCCCTTACACAGTCTGGAGGTGTGTTGGGTCATTGTCCTGTTGAAAAACAAATGATAGTGGGACTAAGTGCAAACCAGATGGGATGCCGTATCGCTGCAGAATGCTGTGGTAGCCATGCCGGTTAAGTGGGCCTTCACAAAATCACACCTTCCCCTCCATGCTTCACCACGGGAACCACACATGCGGAGGTCATCCGTACACCTACTCTGCGTCTCACAAAGACACTGTGATTGGAACAAAAACTCTCAAATTTAGACTCATCAGACCAAAGTACAGATTTCCACCGGTCGAAATGTCCATTGCTCATGTTTCTTGGTCCAAGCAAGTCTCTTGTTGTTGGTGTCCTTTAGTAGTGATTTCTTTGCAGCAATTCGACCATGAAGGCATGATTCACGCAATCTCCTCTGAACAGTTGATGTTGAGATGTCTGTTACTTGAACTCTGTGAAGCAGTTATTTGGGCTGTAATTTCTGAGGCTGGTCACTCTAATGAACTTATCCTCTGCAGCAGAGGTAACTCTGTGTCTTCCTTTCCTGTGGCGGTCCTCATGAGAGCTAGTTTCATCAAAGCGCTTGATGGTTTTTGCGACTGCACTTCAAGAGTTACTTAAAAAGTTCTTGAAATATTCCGGATTGACTGACCTTCATGTCTTAAAGTAATGATGGACTATCATTTCTCTTTACTTATTTGAGTTGTCATAATATGGACTTGGTCTTTTACCAAATAGGTCATCTTCTGTATACCACCCTTACATTGTCACAACACAACTGTTTGGCTCAAACACATTAAGAAGGAAATAAATTCCTAAATTAACTTTTAACAAGGCACACCTGTTCATTGAAATGCATTCCTCATGAAGCTGGTTGAGAGAATGCCAAGAGTGTGCAAAGCTGTGATCAAGGCAAATGGTGGCTGCCTTGAAGAATCTCAAATATAAAATATATTTTGATTTGTTTAACACTTTTTTGGTTACTACATGATTCCATATGTGTTATTTCATAGTTTTGATGTCTTCACTATTATTCTACAATGTAGAAAATAGTAAAAATAAAGAAAAACCCTGGAATGAGTAGGTGTGTCCAAACTTTTGACTGGTACTGTACATCATTGGTTGGAGGCTTTAAATTAGTGAGCAGCTGCTCTTGCAATCATTGTCACAAAATTCCACCTCCGACACCACCAAAACAACCACTATGCAGATGTTGGCTAAAGCGGATCTGATTGAAGAAAGTAGCAAAATGCCGGTCACTTTCCCTAATTCCAAGGTTTTCTAGAACTCCTGGTTGAAGGATTCATTAGCCACAGTAAACTTGAGAAAATATGTGTTGTACCAGATTTAGCTAATAGCTAATTTCTGTCTGCAAAGGGTATTCACTGAAAAGGGCATAGCCGCGGGAAATAGTTTGGGGGTGCTGGGATTTTTGCCCGCGCTGCAGACAGCTATATCGGTCCGCTAATACAGGACTATTAAAGGCCCAGTGCACTACTTTTGTGAAAAAATATTTTCTTCCCAAGGCTATGGAAAAGGGAATTGTGTTTTGTATTTCTGCCAAGTGACTGCACAGGCTGGTTGAATAAATGAAATCCACTCTTGTACATAAAAATATGCGAATTTATTCATTAAAAATAAGTAAATGAGTATTTCTTGGTACAATCATCACATTACTTATTATCTCTGTCCCAAATGGCACCCTTTTCCCTATATAGTGCATTACTTTTGCCAAAGTCCTTTTGGCCCTGGTAAAAAGTGACTGCACAGGCTGGTTGAATAAATGAAATCCACTCTTGTACATAAAAATATGCAAATGTTTCATTAAAAATATGTAAATGAGGCCTCCCGGGTGGCACAGTGGTTAAGGGCGCTTGTATTGCAGCGCCAGCTGTGCCACCAGAGACCCTGGGTTCACGCCCGTGGGGCAACGCACAATTGGCATAGCGTCGTCCGGGTTAGGGAGGGCCTGGCCGGTAGGGATATCCCTGTGTCATCGCGCACCAGCGACTCCTGTGGCGGGCCGGGTGCAGTGCGCGCTAACCAAGGTTGCCAGGTGCACAGTGTTTCCTCCGGCACATTGGTGTGGCTGGCTTCTGGGTTGGATGAGCGCTGTGTTAAGAAGCAGTACGGCTGGTTGGGTTGTGTATCGGAGGACGCATGACTTTCAACCTTCGTCTCTCCCGAGCCCGTATGGGAGTTGTAGCGATGAGACAAGATAGTAGCTACGACAGCAATTGGATACCACGAAATTGGGGAGAAAAAGGGGTAAAAAAAAAATAAGTAAATGAGAATTTCTTGGTACAATCATCACATTACTTATTATCTCTGTCCCAAATGGAACCCTATTCCCTATATAGTGCATTACTTTTGCCAATGTCTTTTTGGCCCTGGTAAAAAGTAGTGCACTAAATATAGAGGGTGCTATTTGGGATGCAGGCATGATGTTTTGGCATCACATTTGAATGAAACAAAAAGGTAATGCGGCTAGCGTCACACCGACACCGGAACGGACTGATGAACACTACCAATCAACACATACAGTGGTGACACAATCTGAAACAGGAAGTGACATCTTCTGTGTTCAGGGCCAACACTACTTGGCTGTTTCCATTACTATTGTATAAAAGAGTGTCACTTGACTCGGGACACATGACACAGATATCAAACTATAAACAAGTCCTATATTTAGTCCTGATTCATATATTCCCAGCTAATCAACAGACCTTGTCCCACTGTGCGTGTTCTTGGATGTCAGCAAACCAAAATGGCAACTGCCTTGGTACGTCGGTTTGGCTGACGAGAGGAGAGCGAGTCAGTTTCATTTCCGGACAATGACCGCTTGGTCCAGGTAGATGGTTTCCCCCAAAAGAGCCGTGAGTCGTGAGCCTTGGGCAGAAGCCTGGACCTGTATCGAGGCCTGGTAGACTCCTGGTAGGGCACTAGGTATACTACTGTGAAGAGGAAGGGGGATTCAGAAGCTTGATTTTGGTCCCGGTCAAGTGCAGTGGAGACTGAGGCTCTGTTTGTTTGGCACTAGAATAGCTTATCTCAACAGGTCGGGGGGCACAAATCTGGATGGGAAGGAGGGAGGGAGGGCTGGGATGGAATGTTAGGGGAACAGGAATTATGGCTTTGGTACTGAGTCGGCAGTGTGGAGCGGGGGGGGGGCTGGGGAAACGTCCTAAATGGCACGCTATTCCCTATATACTGCACTACTTTTTAAAAGTAGTACTACATATTGAATAGGGTATCATTTGGCACGCTGACAGAGTCTGAGTAGTGATTCCAAAAAGCCAGGGGGAGAGTCTCAGACAGAGCTGAGTTTGACCAGGCCCCTGATAGAGTCCTCGTGCAGAGAGTCCTGGCTGGCAGGGTCGTAGAGCTGGGCTGGGTTCATGTGTCCCCCGTGGGTCATGTGGGCGGGGCAGGGCAGAGTCAGAGGCATGGGGCCGGGCGAGGGCGTCTCCTCAGGGCTGACAAAGTGATGGTGGTGGCAGTGGGTGTCTGGGTCCCTCAGGGTCAGCATGTCCCCCGCACAGCCCAGGCCGGGCATGGAGGAGGGCAGGGAAGGCTGGCTGGGGGTCAGTGAGGCACAGGGGCCCCCCAGGGAACTCTTCCCAGGGAGAGTAGGTCCCTCTCCGCCCATCATGACAGGGTCGCTGTGGAGCAGAGGGGTAGCGGCAGCCTGCAAAACGAATTTGGTGCTCTGAATGCAGTGCTCTTGGTCACACTGAGGAGACAGGGAAAGTGACAGGAGATATAGATGAAGGGAAGAGAAGGGAAAAAACAGTAGGAGAATGATATGTTTTTGAGGAAGGGCAAGAAATACACACGTATAAAAAGGTTAACAGACAAAAGAGGAAGAAAGATAGTGAAACAAGGTCTTCCATAAAACATCCCATTACTACAGACCCAGTAGCATGTATAATCAACTTACACCTCCTTCAACTCAAACAGGTGGTACTACCATGTCATTTCCGTTCAATTGACATTTTCAACACATTTTGAGATTGCCCAATGTTGCTTCCTTTTTCCCCCAGAACATTTTCATAATCTCTGCACGGGCTTACGGCCAAAGTTACTTGTTCTCACAGCTGCCCGTTTCAAGCAAGGCTGTATGCAAATAAGGAACTAGCAGGAAGACTATGATTATTCTGCTTGAGATAAAAAAATAATAAAAAAAAATATTTAAAAAAAGACTATTTGAAACCACTGCAGGGAGAGGATCCACAGACTGCAGGGAGAGGATCCACAGACTGCAGGGAGAGGATCCACAGACTGCAGGGAGAGGATCCACAGACTGCAGGGAGAGGATCCACAGACTGCAGGGGATAATACACATCAGCATTCATCAGATTACCGACAGGTGAAGTCAATTAGGGATATATTTAGATGGAGGGTGATAGGATTGCCTGAGAAGTGAGAAGTTACACCCGGATGAACCAATGACCAAAAACACATAAGCTGTGTTCATTCACTATTAAATACTGCTCTCTGCATCACAGGGTAAAGCCCACTGCGACCACCAGCAGAGAGAGAGGGCGAGGGAGAGAGAAAAGGGAGAGAGCAAGAGAGAGAACGAGAGAGAAAAGAGAGTGAGAGAAAAGGGACAGAGTGAGAGAAAAGGGACAGAGCAAGAGAGAGAACGAGAGAGAAAAGAGAGAGAGAGAGGCGAAAGAGAGCGATAGAGAGGCAAAAGAGAGAGGCGAAAGAGATAGAGAGAGAGAGAGAGAGAAGGGATTCTGAGCCCAATAATGACATGAATAGAGACAGTTGACTGCTCTCTGTTGGTCGTAATAATAACACAGTCCAGTTCAAAGAGCCATTTGTAAGTGAGAGCACTTAAGTGAGTTGCTGACATCATAAGGGGAGTCCACTTTGAAATAACTTTCAAAGCGTTTCTCAGTGGTTATAAATACTGAAGTGCCAACTCAGTCCTGTGAAACAGTAAAACCAAAGAATGCATTAAGAAAGTGCTCTCTCTCTCTCTCTCTCTCTCTCTCTCTCTCTCTCTCTCTCTCTCTCTCTCTCTCTCTCTCTCTCTCTCTCTCTCTCTCTCTCTCTCTCTCTCTCTCTCTCTCTCTCTCTCTCTCTCTCTCTCTCTCTCTCTCTCTCTCTCTCTCTCTCTCTCTCTCTCTCTCTCTCTCTCTCTCTCTCTCTCTCTCTCTCTCTCTCTCTCTCTCTCTCTCTCTCACGAACACACCCACATCTTCCTATTTCTCACACACACAACCTACCATGTGAGATTGAAGCTGGGTGGAGTTGTACATGCTGCTCCCGTTGGAGTGTGACACAGGCTGGGGCGTGTCTGGCTGGATGAAGCCTCTTCTGTCAATAAGACTAGAAATAAAAGACATGGCACATGAGCAGAGGTCTTGAAATGTGTGTGCACCTGCAAAAGTGTCTGTGTTCACGCTGTGGTGTTTGTGTGAGTCTGTTTCTCTGTGTGTGTGTGTGTGTGGGTGAGAGAGAGAGACAGAGTCTGCTTTGGTGTGCATGTGTGTAACTGCAGAGAGTTTGTGCGCTTGTACTTCGGCGTGTGTGTATCTGCCAAGTGTGTGTGTCGCCTTGGTGCAAGCATTCATACATGTGTGAAGCCTCCACACCCCCATCTCTCCATGCATACCCACACACAGAGCAGATGGCAATCACCTGTCTACGGACAGAGTCAGGTCACCTGAAATTCCCAGAGAATCCAACCCAATGTACAGTACCTACCTACTGAGCAAACCACACACATACCTCAGCTATTATTACGCATACCTCAGCTATTATTGCGCATACCTCAGCTATTATTGCGCATACCTCAGCTATTATTGCGCATACCTCAGCTATTATTGCGCATACCTCAGCTATTATTGCGCATACCTCAGCTATTACTACGCATACCTCAGCTATTACTGCGCATACCTCAGCTATTATTGCGCATACCTCAGCTATTATTGCGCATACCTCAGCTATTATTGCGCATACCTCAGCTATTATTGCGCATACCTCAGCTATTATTGCGCATACCTCAGCTATTATTGCGCATACCTCAGCTATTATTACGCATACCTCAGCTATTACTACGCATACCTCAGCTATTACTACGCATACCTCAGCTATTACTACGCATACCTCAGCTATTACTACGCATACCTCAGCTATTACTACGCATACCTCAGCTATTACTACGCATACCTCAGCTATTACTACGCATACCTCAGCTATTACTACGCATACCTCAGCTACTACTACGCATACCTCAGCTATTACTACGCATACCTCAGCTATTACTACGCATACCTCAGCTATTACTACGCATACCTCAGCTATTAATACGCATACCTCAGCTATTACTACGCATACCTCAGCTATTACTACGCATACCTCAGCTATTACTACGCATACCTCAGCTATTACTACGCATACCTCAGCTATTACTACGCATACCTCAGCTATTATTACGCATACCTCAGCTATTACTACGCATACCTCAGCTATTACTACGCATACCTCAGCTATTACTACGCATACCTCAGCTATTATTACGCATACCTCAGCTATTATTACGCATACCTCAGCTATTATTACGCATACCTCAGCTATTATTACGCATACCTCAGCTATTATTATGCATACCTCAGCTATTATTACACATAATTCAGCTATTCCAAGCCAGATGTAACCCATTAATGTGATAGACCAGCTAATGAATCAATGACAATTGTTACTCCACCAGATGTTTGAGCTACTGACATGATTTTGTATCTGCGGGTAGTGTATGGAGTCAAATTTAGGCCCCAAAATAAAATTGACCCTAATGTAACTCCATAGTTTTGGTATTGTGGTGTCACTGGGGAGAGAGCAAATGACTGAATGACATTATCCTCTACAGCCAGACCATTTGCGTTAAATGCAATAACCAACCATATGCTGTGGGGATGCTTACAGTGCATTTGTCAAAAGTAGTGCACTACATAGGGAACAGGTTGCAATTTTGGGTGTAGACAATGTGCTGAGCTCATCCTAATAATGTGTAAGACAAGGCTAGTTCCAGCTCCCTCGAAAGAGGACAGAAACAAAGTGTACAGTAATTATTCCTGCCTGTGTGCACTGATGGATATCTTGATTGAAAGTATTGCTCATTTAACACAGTGGCTGACAGTTTGATTCACATAAGGGGAGCTCATTCTGTGGGTGCTGACTAATGCAGTAAGGGAGAGAAGAGGGGGAGGAGGAAGGAGAGAAGAGGAGGAGGAGGAAGGGGAGAGAGAAGGAGGAGGAAGGGGAGAGAAGAGGAGAAGGAGGAGGAAGGGGAGAGAAGAGGAGAAGGAGGAGGAAGGGGAGAGAGGAGGAGGGAGAGAAGAGGAGGAGGGAGAGGAGGAAGGAGAGAGAGATGGAGGGAGAGAAGAGGAGGGGAGAGAGAAGGAGGAGGAAGGAGAGAGGAGGGGAGGAGGAGGAAGGGGAGAGAAGAGGAGGAGGGAGAGAGATGAAGAGGAAGATGGATATTTTATATTATATTTTATTAGGATCCCCATTAGCTGTTGTGAAAGCAGCAGCTACTCTTCCTGGGGTCCACACATAACATGAAACATGTCATAATAAAGAACATTAATAGACAAGAACATTAAGGACAGAACTACATACATTTAAAAAATGCACACGTAGCCAACATGTCAATATGTACACACAAACTATCCAGGTCAAATAATGGAGTGGTGTTGCTTTATCAGTTATTTTAAACCATGTTTGCTGTTCATTTGAACAATATGAGATGGAAGGAAGTTCCATGCAATAAGGGCTCTATATAATACTGTATGCTTTCTGCAATTTGTTCTGGATTTGGGGACTGTGAAAAGACCCCTGGTGCATGTCTGGTGGAGGGGAGAGAAGAGAAGGAGGAGGGAGAAAGAGGGGAGGGGAGGAGAGATGGAGGGGAGGAGGGAGAAAGAGAGATGGAGGGGAGGGGAGGAGAGAAAGAGAGAGGACGGGAGGGGAGGAGGGAGAAAGAGAGATGGAGGAGGGAGAAAGAGAGATGTAGGGGACAAGAGGAGGGAGGGGAGAGAAGAGGAGGCGGGAGAGAGATGATTTAAAACCCCTTGGATCTAAAGTTGAGCAACAGCCATGACTGTGTTGCCCCTCAGTGTATACAAAAGTATGTGTTCTCATTGGACAAGTTTTAGGAAGTATCTCCCTGTTTCAAATCGTTTTCTCCTTACTGAACACGACCAGCCTTGCTGTTAGGGTTAGTTTGGCCATGTCAGACAGAGACTCACCTGGGTGGAAGAGGACCACAAAGGGCAGCACAGCAGTTGGTCAGGATGTTCCCGTAGCTGTAGGGGTTGTAGTTGTCCTTCGCCCGTTTGGTCGACCACGAGCCTTTAATCTGGAGGGGGAACATGACCCATCAGTCCAAAGGGAGGGGAACACTGCCGCTACCTCGTTCTCAAACCAAGGTGCATAAATTGAGGAGGAAACTGAAGTGAAGAGGAAATTCAGAAACTCTTGGGAGGACAGTGGATCTCGACAAATCACACCAGAGAGACAAATCGGGAGGATGAGGGAGGATGCTCGAGTGTTCAATCTACCAGAACCTCAGCAGCTCTAGTGAAACAAATCACACCAGAGAGACAGTTCAGAAGGATGAGGGAGGATGAGGGAGGATGAGCGAGGATGCTCGAGTGTTCAATCTACCAGAACCTCAGCAGCGCTAGTGAAACAAATCACACCAGAGAGTTATTACATGGAGGACCAAGCGTGAAATGAGCCTTAATGAGACAGAATTTATATCCGCAGTCAAAGATGGAGAGAGCTGGATGATGAGAAGTGGTGTGTGTGTGTGTGTGTGTACTCACGTCCTCGTTGGTGGTCTGATTGGAGCTGATGAGGTAGGTGTGGAAGCCCGACAGACCCATAATGGACCACACAGAGAAGAAACACACCAGCACCTCCAGCACAGTCATTCAGTTAAGGAAACGAGACCACCATCACTACAACAACTGGCACGTCGTCACGGTGACTGAGAGGTGGAGAGAGCTTTTCCATTTGTCCATGGTAACGCACCGTGGTATTGACTACCAGAAGATTGTCGGGCCATTGGTTTACTAGGCAATGCAATCTACATGTGGTACGGCTCCATGAAATAACTGCTGTGTCCTCCGTAATGTCCCGAGAGACTCCAGGCAAAGTGGATACATACCAACAATCGACTAACATACACATCTAACCCAGTGCACGTGCCCAACACACACACACACACACACACACACACACACACACACACACACACACACACACACACACACACACACACACACACACACACACACACACACACACACACACACACACACACGTTAATGCCTCTTTCCCTGTCATTCGTTTAGTGCATTCCAGCCCATAGAGAGAGTGTGTATGTCAGATCTGTTGCCTCTGCAGGAAGACAGGGGGCTGGCCTATGTGCAGTGTGTTCAAGGCCCAAATGATAAGTGACAGGTGCTTGATTGTCAGAAAGCAGCGGGGTGGCTGGATGGAGACTAATGGAAAAGAGACAATGTGTCTGTCTGCTCCCTGATGGAATTGAAAAGAAGGGAGGGCAGCGTCTAGCTCTTCCCTCAAATCAAACTAAAACCTGTCCCACAATGCACAGAATTTAAACACCTCCTCCTGGTGTTTATCTCTTCTGATGTTGTGTGTACGTGTGCGTCACGATTTTCCGGACATTTGAGAAATGTACCGAACCCATATGTATTGGGTGTGTAACCTGATTAGGGCGTCCACCCATAGTGCTCAGAATGACAGAAATCACATTCGTATTACGGTAATTCATCTTAACATGGACTGGCGTTTCTGAATTCTGATGTAAGAATGTTAGAAGATGTTAGAATAACTGTCCACATGTACTTTTCCTCAGCCAACAAGACGAGTAACGAACAGCAAAATCACTAGCTTATGTCAATCTACTATCCCCCAAAGTAGAAAAGCTTACCTATTCTATTAGTCAGCTTGTTGTTCTGCGCAAGAAAGAAATAGCCTATTCCAAACAGAGTCTGGGACAATAGATTCCAAAGTCATACGACTAGTAGTCCGAGCCTACACCAACAAAAACATGTAAACGCAAAGAGGCTGATGCAACAGATCAAAGCGTTTAGTACAAAATGTTGATAAACTATTATTTCTTCACATTATAAGTGCAGCAATGTGCACAAGGCAGTAGGCTGCACGCACATTTTCCTTCCATAATGTAATTAGCTGGAAACCGTAAATTGTCAAAAACACATGTGAGCGGTTTCCTGTGACAGAGATGAAAGTACCTTTAACATGTTAGTCATTTAGCAGAAGCTCTTATCCAGAGCCACTTACAGGAGCAATTAGGGTTAAGTGCTTTTTACACATACAGATTTTTTTCACCTCTTCGGCTCGGGATTCGACCCAGCAACCTTTTGGTTACTGGCCCAAAGCTCTTAACCGCTAGGCCGCTCTATTACCGGCTAACGGAAACGTTGGTGTGTGTGTGTGTAGGTGTGATAACCATTAGATTACTCCCACAGTTGGAAAGAGGGAGATGAGGACAGTGTCATCTGTCATTAAGAGAGATGAGGACAGTATCATATGTCATTCAGAGAGATGAGGACAGTATCATCTGTCATTCAGAGACACGAGGACACTTATCACAGACATACAGACAGAAAGACAGACACACTCTCCCCCAGTGAAAGGATATCTGGCAGGGCTGTCTTTGAGTGCGCTGAGGAAGCCTGTCCGGTTGGATCCTGCAGAGAACAGAGAGAGCACAGAGAGAGAGAGAGCAGAGAGAGAGAGCAAACAGAGAGAGAGAGCAGAGAGAGCACACAGAGAGAGAGAGCAAACAGAGAGAGAGCAGAGAGAGAGAGCAAACAGAGAGAGAGCAAACAGAGAGAGAGCAAACAGAGAGAGAGCAGAGAGAGCATAGAGAGAGAGAGCAGAGAGAGAGAGCAGAGAGAGAGAGCAAACATAGAGAGCAAACAGAGAGAGAGCAAACAGAGAGAGCTTGTTGGTAAAAAGTGGAACATCCAAAGTCTCACTGAGCACCATGATGGTGAGCTAGTCAGTACACAGCATTACTTCACATACCTGAAGCTACTCACACTGACTGACTGACTGCACCTGGGAGAGTAACTGATGCTAGTCACACTGACTGACTGACTGCACCTGGGAGAGTAACTGATGCTAGTCACACTGACTGACTGACTGCACCTAGGAGAGTAACTGATGCTAGTCACACTGACTGACTGTTTATCTCAGGGCATCACCACTGTGTGTCACTCACTCAGGATGACATGTGTAATAACGAAGGCGAAGATGAAGACGGTGAGGAAGGAGAGGGACAGGATGAAGAGGTAGAAGAAACGGTAGTTCCTCTTCCCAACACAGTTCCCCACCCAGGGACAGTGGTGGTCAAAACGCTCTGCAGAGAGAGAAGGGGGAGAGGGAGAAAGAGGGGGGAGAGTGAGAAAGAGGGGAGAGGGAGAGGAGAGGGAGAGTGAGAAAGAGGGGAGAGAGAGAGAGGAGAATGAGAAAGTGGGGAGAGAGAGGGGAGAGAGAGAAACAGAGAAAGAGGAGAGTGAGAAAGAGGGGAGAGAGAGAGAGGAGAATGAGAAAGTGGGGAGAGAGAGGGGAGAGTGAGAGAAACAGAGAAAGAGGAGAGTGAGAAAGAGGGGAGAGAGAGAGGGAGAGAGGAGAGAGAGAAAGAGGGGAGAAAGAGATGAGAGAGAGGGGAGAGGAAAGGGAAACAGAAAAGTGTAAAGAGTGGAAGAGAGAATTAAAGGTGAAGAGAGAATTAAAGGGGAAGAGAGAGGGAAGAGGGTAGCAGATAGAAAAGGAAATAAAAAGTGTTAAGAGAGGGGAGAGTAGATGGTTTAAAAGTTATACATATGGAACAGCCATGGTTAGTCAGCTTCTCCTATTCTGTTCCCACAGAGTCTGAGTGAGGTCCAGGTCTACTCCACTCACCTACACAGTTGTCACACAGGCTGCAGTGCGAGGCCCGTGGGGGCCTGAAGATCTTGCAGGTGAAGCAGTACTTAAGCTTGACCGTCTGCCCGTTGATGACCACTTCTCTGATCCTCGGGGGCGGCCTGTACCCTGGACCACTGGGGCCATTAGAGGCGTCTGAAGAGGACCACACAAGACCTAGTCAGATTTAGTTCACAAGGGAAGCATATTCCTTTGTTTTCCTATGTTGGATATCCAGTGCTGTCTCAGTGTCACGCCCTAGATTGGTTCTCAATCAGAGGCAGGTGTATATTGTTGTCTCTGATTGGGAGCCATATTTAGGCAGCCATATTCTTTGGGTATTTTGTGGGTGATTGTTTCCTGTCTTTGTGTTTTATGCACCAGTTAGGACTGTTACGGTTTTCACGTTTATTGTTTTGTAGTTTGTTCATGTTTGAGTTTTCTTATTAAAGAACCATGAACTACAACCACGCTGCGTTTTGGTCCGCCTCTCCTTCCCAGGAAGAAAGCCGTGACACAGAGCTGTATCTTAGAGCAGTCTCAGAGCTGTATCTTAGAGCAGTCTCAGAGCTGTATCTTAGAGCAGTCTCAGAGCTGTATCTTAGAGCAGTCTCAGAGCTGTATCTTAGAGCTGTATCTTAGAGCAGTATCTTAGAGCAGTATCTTAGAGCAGTCTTAGAGCAGTATCTTAGAGCTGTATCTCAGAGCAGTCTCAGAGCTGTATCTCAGAGCTGTATCTCAGAGCTGTATCTCAGAGCTGTATCTCAGAGCTGTATCTCAGAGCTGTATCTCAGAGCTGTATCTTAGAGCAGTCTCAGAGCTGTATCTTAGAGCAGTCTCAGAGCTGTATCTTAGAGCAGTCTCAGAGCTGTATCTCAGAGCAGTCTCAGAGCTGTATCTTAGAGCAGTCTCAGAGCTATATCTTAGAGCAGTCTCAGAGCTGTATCTTAGAGCAGTCTCAGAGCTGTATCTTAGAGCAGTCTCAGAGCTGTATCTTAGAGCAGTCTCAGAGCTGTATCTTAGAGCAGTCTCAGAGCTGTATCTTAGAGCAGTCTCAGAGTTGTATCTTAGAGCAGTCTCAGAGCTGTATCTTAGAGCAGTCTCAGAGCTGTATCTTAGAGCAGTCTCAGAGCTATATCTTAGAGCTGTATCTTAGAGCAGTATCTTAGAGCAGTATCTTAGAGCAGTCTTAGAGCAGTATCTTAGAGCAGTCTCAGAGCTATATCTTAGAGCTGTATCTTAGAGCAGTCTCAGAGCTGTATCTTAGAGCAGTCTCAGAGCTGTATCTTAGAGCAGTCTCAGAGCTGTATCTTAGAGCTGTATCTTAGAGCAGTCTCAGAGCTGTATCTTAGAGCAGTCTCAGAGCTGTATCTTAGAGCTGTATCTTAGAGCAGTCTCAGAGCTGTATCTTAGAGCAGTCTCAGAGCTGTATCTTAGAGCAGTCTCAGAGCTGTATCTTAGAGCAGTCTCAGAGCTGTATCTTAGAGCAGTCTCAGAGCTGTATCTTAGAGCAGTCTCAGAGCTGTATCTTAGAGCAGTCTCAGAGCTGTATCTTAGAGCAGTCTCAGAGCTGTATCTTAGAGCAGTCTCAGAGCTGTATCTTAGAGCAGTCTCAGAGCTGTATCTTAGAGCAGTCTCAGAGCTGTATCTTAGAGCAGTCTCAGAGCTGTATCTTAGAGCAGTCTCAGAGCTGTATCTTAGAGCAGTCTCAGAGCTGTATCTTAGAGCAGTCTCAGAGCTGTATCTCAGAGCTGTATTATTTATTTATTTCATTTTTTAGCCCCTTTTCTCCCCAATTCTGTGGTATCCAATTGTTAGTAGTTACTATCTTGTCTTGACGAAGGTCGAAACACAACCCAACAAAGCCGCACTGCTTCTTAACACAGCGCGCGCCTCCAACCCGGAAGCCAGCCGCACCAATGTGAGGAAACACCGTGCACCCGGCGACCTGGTTAGCGCGACCTGATATCCCTACCGGCCAAACCCTCCTTAACACGGACGACGCTAGGCCAATTGTGCGTTGCCCCATGGACCTCCCGGTCGCGGCCTGCTGCGACAGAGCCTGGGCGCAAACCCAGAATTGTGCGTTGCCCCATGGACCTCCCGGTCGCAACCTGCTGCGATAGAGCCTGGGCACAAACCCAGAATCTCTGGTGGCACAACTAGCACTGCGATGCAGTGCCATAGACCATGCGCCACCCGGGAGCCTCCTCTGTATCTTTTCTAAAAGCACAGCCAGTCTGGTAAGAGCCAGATACGAACTCCTGTATCCAAGGGGGCTCTGGCTCTGTTTTTATTTCCCTGTTCCCTGTAATAAACTAAATAAGTCACGCAATCACATCAACAGTATAGGCTTTCACAGTCAGCACATTTTACTGGCTTCCTCACTGATGCAATGTACAGCAGCAGGCACCTGGGGCACGGTGTTCACTTGACATTACATTATTCATCTGCTCTGCAGGACCTAGCACTCATCACACACACACACACACTGCATGCTCTTCCTGCTTGGAGATGGGGGGGGCACACCTAATTGATCCAGAAAAAGTGATTTATTAGTCTGTGTGGTCTGGGAGGGGGGGGGGGGGGGGCTCCTGGTGGGTGGGGGCCAAACCGACGGCCCTGCAGCCCTGCTTATCACTCACTCTGTATCACTGCCTTGGATCATTGTTTTCATACACTGCATCATTCCTTGTTAACATTTCATCGCACCATACCACTGGTTTATTGTTCAATATAAATGGAGTGTATAAACGTTAAAGATCGCTCCGCCATTTCCTGGTTACTATAAATCTAATAGTTTCAGTTTATGTAACAAAACAAGCAAGGAGAGTGTAGAAAACCATTCTACCATCTAAACCGCTGTGAAATATCTTTTCCATAACCAAAATATTGTATTTTCAGCTGTTTGAAGCCGTTGTACAAAACCAAAAGTAAAAGACGCAAAACCTAAACTTAGGAATGGGAAGCATAGGAATAGCGCACATAGAACATATTTACTGTTTCTTAGACTCATGTTATTTGAGAGTGACAGACCTATAACAAATATTTCTATGTGAATTTTGTAGGGTTAAGTTAAATATTGCAGATTTAACTATCAAGTTTCAGGCGACAACGGATTATCAATGTGGTGAACATCTATTGGATTGAGGTTTAGCCTCAATATTTAACCACGACTTTGTGCATATGAAAAACAAGACATTGACAGTGGCTGTGACAGTAGCGTGGGAACAGAGCATACATTAAGTATATTACGGAAAGGGAATGAGATCACTTGCAATCACATTCACGTCATTCTTATACACAGAGGATTGTGAATGCATTTAACAACACGACAGCAGGAATGATGAGAAGTACATATAAAAAGGAGGAGAGAAAGAGAGAAAGACACACAATGAGAGAGAAGCACAGCAGACATCAGAAAGAACGCATTGTGGGACTGCAAGTTGTGGGAAGGCACTACATCACAGTGTTAGCTGTACCACCAGAGACTCAGTGGTCTAAGGCACTACATCACAGTGCTAGCTGTACCACCAGAGACTCAGTGGTCTAAGGCGCTGTGCCACCAGAGACTCAGTGGTCTAAGGCACTGCATCACAGTGCTAGCTGTGCCACCAGAGACTCTGTGGTCTAAGGCACTGCATCACAGTGCTAGCTGTGCCACCAGAGACTCAGTGGTCTAAGGCGCTGTGCCACCAGAGACTCAGTGGTCTAAGGCACTGCATCACAGTGTTAGCTGTGCCACCAGAGACTCAGTGGTCTAAGGCACTGCATCACAGTGTTAGCTGTGCCACCAGAGACTCAGTGGTCTAAGGCACTGCATCACAGTGTTAGCTGTGCCACCAGAGACTCTGTGGTCTAAGGCACTGCATCACAGTGTTAGCTGTGCCACCAGAGACTCAGTGGTCTAAGGCACTGCATCACAGTGTTAGCTGTACCACCAGAGACTCTGTGGTCTAAGGCACTGCATCACAGTGCTAGCTGTACCACCAGAGACTCAGTGGTCTAAGGCACTGCATCATAGTGTTAGCTGTACCACCAGAGACTCAGTGGTCTAAGGCACTGCATCACAGTGTTAGCTGTACCACCAGAGACTCTGGGTTCGAGCCTACCAAGAGATCCATGGGACGACGTAAAAATGGCCTAGCGTCGTCCAGGTTAGGGAGAGTTTGGCCGGTAGGGATGTCCTTGTCTCATCACTCACTAACGACTCCTGTGGCGGGCCGGGCGCAGTGCACACTGACCAGGTTGCTAGGTGTAAGGTGTTTCCTCCGACACATTGGTGCGGCTGTCTTCCGGGTTGGATTGCGCACTGTGTTAAGAAGCAGTGCGACTTGGTTGGGTTGTGTTTCGGAGAACACATGGCTTTTGTCTCTCCCGAGCCTGTACGGGAGTTGTAGCGATGAGACAAGACAGTAACTACTAACAATTGGATACCACGAAATTGTGTATAAAAATAAATAAATCAAATGTAATTCTCGTTTATAGGTATTGTTTGTAGGCACGATTTTGACGACAATTGGCACCAATTTCCTGTTTGTAGAGTGTACTGTACAGTCCAGAACCTCTAGATCCTTTAATACAGGACGTGCAGATGTTATTTCTAGACGTGCATCACATTGTGACTGGCCACAGACACTAAACAACCAAACTGAGTAAATATAACAGAATTCTTTCCACCCTTCCTCATCAAATGTATACAACAGCGTTGAGGTGGGGAGACATAGGCTATGTCCCAAATGGCACCCCATTTCCTATATAGTGAACTACTTTTGACCAGAGCCCTATGGGGACTGGTCAAAAGTAGTGCATTACATGAGGAATAGGGTGCCATTTGCGACGCAGACATGAACCGTTTTCTCTCCTGCTATAAGAAAGCTGGAGTTAGATGCAGTGTAAGCAACGCCCAAATTTGCTCATTCTCTCAGTAATGACTCTTTTGTGATTGACAGGTCTGTTCCCGGAATGCTGTATTCACAGGGAAAAATACAGTTCTAAATATACATTGATTGTTCGGTCTGTATAACACATGATTGTTCGGTCTGTATAACACAGGTTCTCTCATTGAACATCCCTGACTCATTCTTCTTGGTTTACATTGGATTGGGCGTCTCATAACAAAGGGGAACAAGTGTCTTGCACCAGTGATAAAGGAGGGTTGGTTCCCAAATGGCACCCTATTCCCTACATATTGCACTACCTCAAACCAGAGGCCTATGAGTCCTGGTCGAAAATATTGCACTTAAAGGGAATATGGTAAAACATTTGTGACACGGCTGACATCTTTTCTAACTTGAACTCTAAAATGAGTCCCTTAAAATCAGGTTGTTTGGACAACATGCCATTGTGTTCAGGGCAAAGCACCTCTCAAAGCTGATGTCATCTCTGAACACCTTATCATCTCACTGGCACGGACACACAAGCATTTAGAGGGCGGCACGTGATTGGCTCGATCCACGCCATTTAATAGAGGTCGGGTGAAGTTCACGTTGATAACAAATCTATCTGCTTCATTAGCGGGACACAAACAAAGGAGAAGCAGCCACCTCAGAGTTCTGCCTCAGCAAAGTCCCAAAATGCACCCTACTCCCTACATAGTGCACTACTTTTGAACAGAACCCAGTTCTGGACTGTTAGAAAACCAGGTGGTCTCCATAGTTACCAATCTGTCTCTCCAGGTCGGCAGCCTCGTCTGGTGTGGCACGGGGCAGGACTCCCGGGTCACTGAAGCTGGCTCTGAACAGCATCCCCAGAACAAAGACAAACAGCACCCCTCCGATCACCGGGATGGCCGGGGTCAGGTTGGACGCCAGGAACGGGCAGCTGGAAGATGGGAGGAATGAAAATAATTAGGAATGGAAAAGCATGTAGCTAATACCCCCCCCCAACATCAGACACCCCCTAACTTCGGACACTCTAGCGGTTGGAGGATTAAATCACCTCGAGCACAACATGCAAATGGCCTGGAAAATAACGTTTTGTGACTAAAGACACCCTTCTAGCTAGCTGACCACTGATTTTAATTGTAGTTTTTGTAAGTTTTGAGAGTTTTCAAAAAGGTTAAATATATACAGTGGGGAGAACAAGTATTTGATACACTGCCGATTTTGCAGGTTTTCCTACTTACAAAGCATGTAGAGGTCTGTAATTTTCATCATAGGTACCAAAAAAATCCAGAAAATCACATTGTATGATTTTTAAGTAATTTATTTGCATTTTATTGCATGACATAAGTATTTGATCACCTACCAACCAGTAAGAATTCTGGCTCTCACAGACGTGTTAGTTTTTCTTTAAGAAGCCCTCCTGTTCTCCACTCATTACCTGTATTAACTGCACCTGTTTGAACTCGTTACCTGTATAAAAGACACCTGTCCAAACACTCAATCAAACAGACTCCAACCTCTCCACAATGGCAAGACCAGAGAGCTGTGTAAGGGCATCAGGGATAAAATTGTAGACCTTCACAAGGCTGGGATGGGCTACAAGACAATAGGCAAGCAGCTTGGTGAGAAGGCAACAAATGTTGGCGCAATTATTAGAAAATGGAAGAAGTTCAAGATGACAGTCAATCACCCTCGGTCTGGGGCTCCATGCAAGATCTCACCTCGTGGGGCATCAATGATCATGAGGAAGGTGAGGGATCAGCCCATAACTACACGGCAGGACCTGGTCAATGACCTGAATAGAGCTAGGACCACAGTCACAAAGAAAACCATTAGTTATACACTACGCCATCATGGATTATAATCCTGCAGCGCGCGCAAGGTCCCCCTGCTAAAGCCAGCGCATGTCCAGGCCTATCTGCCAATGACCATCTGGATGATCCAGAGGAGGAATGGGAGAAGGTCATGTGATCTGATGAGACAAAAATAGAGCTTTTTGGTCTAAACTCCACTCGCCGTGTTTGGAGGAAGAAGAAAGGTGAGTACAACCCCAAGAACACCATCCCAACCGTGAAGCATGGAGGGGGAAACATAATTCTTTGGGGATACTTTTCTTCAAAGGGGACAGGATGACTGCACCGTATTGAGGTTGGATGGGGCCATGTATCGCGAGATCTTGGCCAACAACCTAAATCCCTCAGTAAGAGCATTGAAAATGGGTCGTGGCTGGGTCTTCCAGCATGACAACGACCCGAAACACACAGCCAGGGCAACTAAGGAGTGGCTCCGTAAGAAGCATCTCAAGGTCCTGGAGTGGCCTAGCCAGTCTCCAGACCTGAACCCAATAGAAAATCTTTGGAGGGAGCTGAAAGTCCGTATTGCCCAGCGACAGCCCCAAAACATGAAGGATCTGGAGATGGTCTGTATGGAGGAGTGGGCCAAAATCCCTGCAAAGTGTGTGCAAACCTGGCCGTGAACTACAGGAAACGTATGATCTCTGTAATTGCAAACAAAGGTTTCTGTACCAAATATTAAGTTCTGCTTTTCTGATGTATCAAATACTTATGTCACGCAATAAAATGCAAATGAATTACTTAAAAATCATACAATGTGATTTTCTGGATTTTTGTTTTAGATTCCATCTCTGACAGTTGAAGTGTACTTATGATAAAGAATGACAGACATCTACATGCTTTGTAAGTAGGGAAACCTGCAAAATTGGCAGTGTATCAAATACTTGTTCTCCCCACTGTATATATATAAACTCAGCAAAAAAAGAAACATCCTCTCACTGTCTACTTTATTTATTTTCAGCAAACTTAACATGTAAATATTTGTATGAACATAACATGATTCAACAACTGAGACATGTGACTAACAGAAATGGAATAATGTGTCCCTGAACAAAGGGGGTGGTCAAAATCAAAAGTAACAATCAATACCTGGTGTGGCCACCAGCTGCATTAAGTACTGCAGTGCATCTCCTCCTCATGGACTGCACAACATTTGCATGTTCTTGCTGTGAGATGTTACCCCACTCTTCCACCAAGGCACCTGCAAGTTCCCAGACATTTCTGGGGGGAATGGCCCTCACCCTCACCTTCAAATCCAAAAGGTCCCAGACATGCTCAATGGGATTGAGATCCGGGCTCTTCGCTGGCCATGGCAGAACACTGACATTCCTGTCTTGCAGGAAATCACGCACGAAACGAGCAGTATGGCTGGTGGCATTGTCATGCTGGAGCGTCATGTCAGGATGAGCCAGCAGGTAGCGTACCACATGAGGGAGGAGGATGTATTCCCTGCAACGCACAGCGTTGAGATTGCCTGCAATGACAACAAGCTCAGTCCGATGATGCTGTGGCACACCGCCCCAGACCATGACGGGCCCTCCACCTCCAAATCGATCCCGCTCCAGAGTACAGGCCTCGGTGTAACGCTCATTCCTATTGCAGACAGTCTGAGCACTGATGGAGGGATTGTGCATTCCTGGTGTAACTCGGGCAGTTGTTGTTGCCATCCTGTACCTGTCCCGCAAGTGTGATGTTAGGATTTACCGATCCTGTGCAGATGTTGTTACACGTGGTCTGCCACTGCGAGGACGATCAGCTGTCCGTCCTGTCTCCCTGTAGCGCTGTCTTAGGCATCTCACAGTACGGACATTGCCAATTATTGCCTTGGCCACATCTGCAGTCATCATGCCTCCTTGCAGCATGCCTAAGGCACGTTCTCGCAGATGAGTAGGGACCCTGGGCATCTTTCTTTTGGTGTTTTTCAGTCAGTAGAAAGGCCTCTTTAGTGTCCTAAGTTTTCATAACTGTGACCTTAATTGCCTACCGTCTGTAAGTTGTTAGTATCTTAACGACCGTTCCACAGGTGCATGTTCATTAATTGTTTATGGTTCATTGAACAAGCATGGGAAACAGTGTTCAAACCCTTTACAATGAAGATCTGTGAAGTTATTTGGATTTTTATGAATTATCTTTGAAAGACAGGGTCCTGAAAAAGGGAAGTTTTTTTGCTGAGTTTATATATATATAATATATATATAATGTGTGTGTGTGTGTGTGTGCATGTATATATTTACACACACACACACACACACACACACACGCACACACTGTGGGACACGCTGTATATTGTAAAATTTGAATGCGTGACAGACCACACATTTAATATCCAACTTTTTACCTAAATTATTCATACTCATTTATATGTCAGTATTAAACTGTTATTTACTTTCTCAAAACATAAGAATGATCTGTAAAACCAATAATGACACATTATTTGGTTACAACACTCAAGAAGATGTTGGTGAAGAACCATTTTTAAGAGTCTACAGGAGGGCCCACCAGGCTACGCAATGAAGACTTGACAGGGAAGTCATTTTTTTAACCCGAAGGCTAGCCAACTAGCCAACTAGTCAACTATCTAGTAACCCCTTGGCTATGTGGTTGGTGTCTCTTTTTTGAACAAAATTAAACAGATATCTTATAACTGAAAAATAGTAAGGTGGCCAATAACTGGGGTCTGTATGCCGATAATACGGGACGCATTTTTGTAAACCGCTTATCAAAAAGCTGATAGTAGTAATACTTCCACTGAAATGTCAAACATGCTAATTGCTAACCCGTTTTTACGGCACCAATAAACACAAAACATTGATGGCTTGATCACAAGATAACACTGTTGAAGGTATTTCTTAAATGCTGATGAATATGCCAATAATATGAGTTGCTACGCTAGGTGTAGTTATTAGCTGGTATTAGTGTAGTCTCTGTATCTGGGTGGGTGGAAAGTTCACAACTATTAAAACTCTTAGGATAAACAGGAATGTGCACACACACACATAATTATTTGATTAACTTGTAACAACAAAGTCACTTAAACCATGCCTCGTGTTTTGTTCATGAACAGATGTTGGTTAGCACTACTGTACTGTCTGTCCTCTGTACCTAACATCATTAGATGACAAGACTGGGGCCGGGGCCAAGGAGGAATGGCTTTCCTGGAAAACTTTCTGTGGCACAATTCAACACATCCCATACGGCTCTGGTCAAAATTAGTGCACTATATAGGGAATAGGGTGCCATTTGGGATGTATCCACTGACTGAAATCTACTGGCCTATTTCCAAGCATTTTCCTCGACTGGCATCCGTGACAAAAGCATGAAATGAAAGGTATGCCTTCATATTTATTTTTACATTATTTCTACAAATGAACAGACACTCCATTCTTCTCTTCTCATAGCCTGGGTCTATAGCAGCAGACAATTTTCCCGATAGGGATCCTTTGTTCGTACCCCCCATGTCAATTGAACTTATCCCAGAGGCTGCTCCAAGAAGCCGCCAGTGGGAGAAGAGGTATTCGGAGTCTGACTCAGGTGGCGTGCACATCATCCACGGCTTCAGAGTATATTACTCGCTAATGTTCAGTCTCTGGACAATAAAGTAGACGAGCTCAGGGCGAGGATCTCCTTCCAGAGAGATCAGGGACTGTAACGTACCCTGTTTTACGGAATCATGGCTCTCTCGGGATATACTGTCCCCATCCATACAGCCAGCGGCGTTCTCAGTACATTGCGCAGACAGGAATAAAGCACGCTCCGTGAAGAAGAAAGGTGGTGGTGTATGTTTCATGATTAACTACTCATGGTGTGATTGTGATGACATACAGAAACTCAAGTCTTATTGTTCACCTGACCTAGAAGAACTCACAGTCGTGAATATACCCCCTCAAGCCAATACCACGACGTCCCTCAAGGAACTACACTGGACTTTATGCAAACTGGAAACCACATATCCTGAGGCTGCATTTATTGAAGCTGGGGATTTTAACAAAGCAAATTTGAGGAAAACTCTAGCGAAGTTCTATCAACACATTGACTGTAGTACTCGCTCTGGAAAAACACGATCACTGCTACTCCCCCTTCCGGGATGCCTACAGGGCCTTCCCCCGCCCATCAAATCACAACTCCATTTTGCTCCTCCATTCCTATAGGCAGAAACTCAAAGATTGAATTATCCGTTAAAACACTGGTTTCACCAATCGGAATCCATGCTTCAAAATAGCTCAGTCCGCAGGATCAAAACTATGTTCCGGGTAGCCTCTGAGAATAACATTGAGGTATACACGGACACAGTGACTGAGTTCATCAGGAAGTATATAGGGGATGTTGTTCCCACCGTGACTATTAAAACCTAACCAAACCAGAAACCGTGGATAGATGGCAGCATTTGCAAAAACTGAAAGCGCAAACCACCGCATTTAACCATGGCAAGGTGACTGAGAATATGGTTGAATACAAACAGTGTAGTTATTCCCTCCACAAGGCAATCAAACAGACAAAACATCAGTACAGAGACAAAGTGGAGTCGCAATTCAGACACGAGGCGTATGTAGCAGGGTCTACAGACAATCACGGATTACAAATTGAAAACCAGCCACGTTGCAGACACTGACGTCTTGCTCCCGGCAAGCTAAACACCTTCTTTACCCGCTTTGAGGATAACACAGTGCCACCGAAGCGACCCACTCCCAAGGACTGTTGGCTCTCGTTCTCCGTGGCCAACATGAGTAAAACATTTAAGTGGTTAACCCTGCAAGGCTGCTGGCCCAGACAGTAGCCCTCGTTGCATCCTCAGAGCATACACAGACCAGCTGGCTGGAGTGTTTACGGACATATTCAATCTCTCCCTATCCTAGTCTGCTGTCCCCACTTGCTTCAAGATGTCCACCATTGTTCCTGTACCCAAGAAAGCAAAGGTAACTGAAATAAATTATTATCACCCTGTAGCACTCACTTCTGTCAGCATTAAGTGTTGAGAGGCTGGTTAAGGATCATATCACCTCCAACTTCCCTGACACACTAGAACCACTTCAATTTGCTTACTGCCCCAATAGATACACAGACAATGCAATCGCTATCGCACTGCCCTATCCCATCTGGACAAGAGGACTACGTTTGTAAGAATGCTGTTCATTGACTATAGCTCGGCCTTCAACACCATAGTACCCTCCAAGCTCACCATTAAGCTTGGGGCTCTGGGTCTGAACCCAGCCCTGTGCAACTGGGTTCTGGACTTCTGACGGGCTGCACCCAGGTGGTGAAGGTAGGAAAACACCTCCACTTCACTGATCCTAAACACAGCGGCCCCACATGGTGCGTGCTCAGCCCCCTCATGTACTCCCTGTTCACTCATGACTGCATGACCACGCACGCCTC
This sequence comes from Oncorhynchus masou masou, assembly GCF_036934945.1. NCBI lineage: Eukaryota > Metazoa > Chordata > Actinopteri > Salmoniformes > Salmonidae > Oncorhynchus > Oncorhynchus masou. Next base: position 28,275,349 of record NC_088230.1, on the reverse strand, counting down.
CAACTCAATCATCAAGATGGCAGATGACACAACAGTAGTAGGCCTGATTACCAACAATGATGAGACAGACTACAGGGAGGAGGTGAGGGACCTGGCGGAGTGGTGCCAGGAAAATAACCTCTCCCTCCACATCAACAAAACGAAGGAGCTGATTGTGGACAGCAGAAGGAGCACGTCAACAGAATTTTTTTTATTTTTTATTTTACCTTTATTTTACCAGGCAAGTCAGTTAAGAACAAATTCTTATTTTCAATGACGGCCTGGGAACAGTGGGTTAACTGCCTGTTCAGGGGCAGAACGACAGATTTGTACCTTGTCAGCTCGGGGATTTGAACTTGCAACCTTCCGGTTACTAGTCCAACGCTCTGACCACTAGGCTACACTGCCGCCCCAAAAAACCAGCCACGTTGCAGAAGGAGCACGTCCCTATCCACATCAACGGGACTGTGGTGGAGAAGGTGGAAGCTTCAAGTTCCTCGGCGTACACATCACTGACAATCTGAAATGGTCCACCCACACAGACAGTGTGGTGAAGAAGGCGCAACAGCACCTCTTCAACCTCAGGAAGCTGAAGAAATTCTGCTTGGCCCCTATGACCCTCACAGACTTTTACAGATGCACAATTGAGAGCATCCTGTCGGGCTGTATCACCGCCTGGTACGGCAACTGCACCAAGAGGGTGGTGCGGTCTGCCCAACGCATCACCGGGGGCACACTGTCTGCCCCCCAGGACACCCACAGCACACGATGTCACAGGAAGGCCAAAAAGATCGTCAGGAACATCAACCAACCGAGCCACGGCCCGTTTCCCCCGCTATCATCTAGAAGGAGAGGTCATTACAGGTGCATCAAAGCTGGGACCGAGAGACTGCTTCTAAACAGCTTCTATCTCAAGGCCATCAGACTGTTAAATAGCCATCACTAGCCGGCTACTACCCGGTTACTCAACCTTGCACCTGAGAGGCTGCTGCCCTATATACATAGACATGGAATCACTGGCCACTTTAATAATGGAACACTGTTTCCATACTGCATTACCCATCTGGATATACTTTATTCTATTCTACTGTATTTTAGTCAATGCCACTCCAACAATTGCTCGTCCTAATATTTATAGATTCCTTAATTCCTTTTAGATTTGTGTATTGTTAGATATTACTGCACTGTTGGAGCTAGGAAAACAACATTTCGCTACACCCACAAAAGCATCTGCTAAATATGTGTGTGACCAATAACATTTGATTTGAATTAGAAAAAGGATTGGGAAGAATCATGTCCATGTAATCTGTTAATATTTTGGTGGGCACAATATCCAATCAAAATCTCTTAACCTCACATCTGTTCCCTAAAGTCTTCAATGGGTTGTTACAATATTGGACATCAAAGATCCCCATGTTTAATGAGTGAGGCATGTTGAGCGCAGGTTTGAGTAATTGGTTTCAGGTTATAGTCTAGGCATAAAACGACATTAAATATTTAATGGTATTAGCCATGAAGTGAAATACCATGCTTTTATTCACTTAGCATAGTCAGTGTGAACTGATATGAGATCTGTATGGCTGCTACCTTGGCTCTGTGAGGCGGCTACGCTGGAATTGAATTAGACTGAAACTCAGATCTTATCAGTTCGTCATGCTGGGATTGGAAATAGCTGCAGCAAGTTTCCAAGTAGTCCTGTTTAAAAAATGTCTACTATTGTAGACTAGAGGAGGTTATCGGTCAATGTTGTTGTTGGCATTGTAAAGAAAGCATGGATAATTGTCAGAGGGCTGGATTGGAGATCTGGCACAGTGGAGGGAAAGGTTGGGGTAGGGTCATGGTAGCGTGATTCTTTCACTCTACCTGCACTTCACTATCCCACTGCCTTTAGAAATATACGGACTATGCCCTTGGTAAAGACTATGGAATCTGGATAGTATTGGATACTGTACTGAAAAAAAATGTCTGAATGAAAGCTTGAAAGGTAGCAGTTAAGAGGGTAGGTCCAGTAACCAAAATGTTGTTGGTTCAAATCCTCGAGCCAACTCTGTGAAAAATACATGTGCCCTTGAAGAAGGCACTTAACCCCTAATTGCTCCTGTAAGTCACTCTGGATAAGAGCATCTGCTAGATGACTAAAATGCAAATGTAGGAGATGTGTAAACATTCAGGCATGAGTTTCTCATTTCATTTTCTCAGGCTTTATACAATACAATGAATAACCAGAAGTTGATCCATTCCAAGGTTGAATCACGACACAATTCGTCCTTGTTATGTTTCATTTATTGGACCATTTGTCCAATGTTTCCCAGGCAAATCCCAGAGCATGTTGGACTATAAATGGATGAATGTTTTGGCTGTAGTTTAGAGATGCTCTCCGTTCTGGCTAGAGGAGTGCAATTACTTTAGTCTTATCTTTAGTCAAACACAACAGAGACAAAGTCTGAGTCTCAAATGGCAACCTATTACCGTTGTAGTGCACTATATAGGTAACAGGATGCAATTTGGGACGGAGACCAAATCAAACTAGAACAATTGGTGACTCTTCTCCAGTTGCCTTGGAGATGCAGGCTGTTGGTTCGACAGGACACAAAGAGCCTAAGAGGAAACTGTTACCATGGAAACGGGAACACTGGGGTGCCATGTTTTGGAAGGTATGGAAGGTGGGAGGAATGAAAAGCAACAGAGAAGGAAAGACGGGGGGAGATGGGTAGACTGACCGGAAAATATATGTCAGTCATCTCCCAGTTTTGTCTTTACATATTAGGATCGGTGTCACTCTCAAATGAATGAATTTGCATGTCATAACAGTGGGCCTATATGAGCTGTCATTCAAATGTACAATTGAAGACATCTGCATAACTGACTGACTTACATTTGTGGCATTTCATCACTCAATGAATAGCCTAGGCCATTGAATTACAGGCTTGTCTGATTAATGACTAAGATGGAAATGTTCAGGCTGATACACTAAGCAAATCCAAAACGTTTCTGAATTTGAACCCATCTTGATTGCAAGATTGAAAGATTTCAATTATATAAACCTTTAAAAATGACCCTTTGAAAACCTGCAGAAGCTTAGAGAGCCACGAAAACATTTCAGACCTTCAACGTGCGAGACAGGATCCCAGAGGATGACTATGAGACTTGCTGACTAAGTTGAAAGGATGGTTTGTCCTGTACCCCCGACTCTGCGGACTGCACAACCATCACAAGACCTCCTTGTGTTCATATTTCTCAACAGCATGTCAGAGCCCTGGAAAAACCAAATTAAATACATCAGCCCACCAAGGAAGGCATTCACCTGACCCCAAAATCAAGTAACTCATTAGTCATTACTATCACAAAAATCTTTGTTGACCAATGAGGATTGAGAACCATTACTTTTCTGCAATGTTTGGAGCTCTGCTCACCCAAAGTTTGGCACTTGACTGAGTGGAGTAAATTTCATCTGCTTGGCGAAAACTAAGCTCTGTGACCATATGGTTGGGGGGGGGGGGGTTCGTTCCACCTCAAAAAGTACAAAAATTCGATTTCGACACCCACCATCTCAGATTGTTCTCAAATGTTTCTGTTGTTAGAAACAGATACAATTAGCATTCCTGCAACATTATTTTGTTGAAATAGAACTTGATATCTGAGAAATTAAGCAGATTGATTGAACCCAAATTGGCCATTTTAATTTATAGGATTAATATAATATTCAATAAATATAGTACCGAACATATAGTATAGTACCGAACTTTATTTCTAAGAATGAATTAGACATGAGGAATCCAAAGAAATAGCCAAAAGCCACCCATGGACCCCCCACAACCTACGCCAATCCTACACCAACAACGAGTATATATCAGTTCACTATATATCAGTTCACTATGTCTGACAAGTACTATGGAGCTGCGGCTCAGAGTATTGTTTCTTCATCCTATGTATTGTGTTCTCAGAGAATTTGGTGATGTTTTTTTCCCCTGTTCAGAGAAATTAGTCATTGAAGTTGTTAGGTTTATGTTCCATCCTACATCCTGATACTGTACACTCGTTGTTGGGGTGGTATTGGTGTGGGGTGTGGTGTGGGGGGGTCCATGGGTGGCTTTTAACCATTTATTTGTATTCCTCATGTCTTATTCGTTGTTAGAAAAAAAGTTTGGTCCAAATCGTATGTTAGGTACTATATTTACTGAATATCACAAAATTGAAAATTTGGGCACAATCAATCAGCTTAATTCCTAAGAGATCAAAATATATTTAAAAAAAATGATGATGCAGGAATGCTAATTTTACTACAAAAAGTATTTCCAAACCATCTTAGATGGTTGGTGTCATGGTTTTCTGAAATGATATGGAACGACCAGGGAAAAAGAGTCTAGACAACATTCTCTCTTTATTTATTTATTTTATTTAACTAGACGAGTCAGTTAAGAACAAATTCTTATTTACAATGAAGGCCTGCCAAAAGGCAAAAGGCCTCCTGCGGGGACGGGGGCCTGGGATTCAAATATAATAATAAATACAATATAAATATAGGACAAAACACACATCACAAAAAGAGAGACAACACAACACTACCTAAGACGACAACATAGCAAGGCAGCAACACAACATAACAACATCACGGTAGCAACACAACATGGTAGCAGCACAAAATATAGTACAAAAATTATTGGGCACAGTCAACAGCACAAAGGTCAACAAGGTAGAGACAACAATACATCACACAAAGCAGCAACAACTGTCAGTAAGTGTCCATGATTGAGTCTTTGAATGAAGAGATTGAGATAAAACCGTCCAGTTTTAGTGTTTGTTGCAGCTCGTTCCAGTCGCTAGCTGCAGCGAACTGAAAAGACGAGCGACCCAGGGATGTGTATGCTTTGGGGATCTTTAACAGAATGTGACTGGCAGAATGGGTGTTATATGTGGAGGATGAGGGCTGCAGTAGATATCTCAGACAGGGGCGAGTGAGGCCTAAGAGGGATTTGAGAGGTTTGAGCCTTGGGGTACTTGCTTGGTGACAGGCAGTGGCTGAGATAGCAGATTTTCTGACTTCATACACTGCACTCTTTGAGTGAGGTAGTTATCAAACCAGGCCAAAGACCACTCAGCAACACCAATACTCCTTACCCGGCCCACAAGAATGGAATGGTCTACCGTATCAAAACGGTAGACCATTGACCAAGTCAATAAAAATAGGAGCACAACATTGCTTAGAATCAAGAGCAACGGTGACATCATTGAGGACCTTTAAGGTTGCAGTGACACATCCATAACCTGAGTGGAAACCAGATTGCATACTCCCAAACTCTTTCTATATAAAGGTAGACAATTAGCTACATTCATAAATCAGTGGGGTCTGTGTATCAAATGACACCATATTCCCTACATAGGGCACTACTTTTGATCAGGGCGCCGGTCAAAAGATGCACATTGTATATGGAATAGGGTGCCATTTGGGATGGAAACGGTTTAGAGGGATAGCAAAAGCAAAGTGTGTATGTGTGTGTGTGTGTGGGGGGGGGGGGGGGGGGGTATATGTGGTATATGTGTCATTAGTTTTCAAGATATACAACTTTCGAAATAGAGCCATTACACCTGCTTTATTTAAAAAATAAATTTGATGGTATATATATCTTGAAAACTTGATTGCTGACATGAAAAACATTTTGAGACTATATCACCAATGAACTAATGAAACAAATACCAAAATATAGTTTTAGGGTTACATTTCCTTTAAGTGTGGCACACTTAGAAACTTTGGCACTCTTTTAAAAACGACTGTTCACACCTGTAAATGATGAGATCTTGCATGAGCTACTGTAGTGTAATTTGCACTTACTCGAATGCGAAGAAAAGCCCGCTGGTGACCATGATGAGGATCAAGGTTAGGTAGAAGACCCCGGTCTGTCTCGCCATCATGACCCTTCCATTACAGTAGAATCTATTTCGGCCAGGGAAGATCTGCCACTTCCTGCGGGGAGTCTTCTTTTTGTGCCCCGAGGTCTCCATAGACGATGAGTTGCGCGTGCAGATCGGATTATACTGACATTCTCGCACTGGCTCATCAAGTCCGAGATGCATCTGTAAATAGTGCACCTTGCAAAACAATACAAAGAATTCAGGGGCAGCTGATAAATGGGGTTAAAGACGTGCTCCGTGCTTGTTCCTGATCCTTTGGCACAGTGATGATGTAATGCTGTCAGAAAATGTCAATTTCTGTACAATACATTGCAGTACAAATCAAAAATCCTTAAAATACTTTTAAAAATAAGTTTCATTTTCTGGTCGTGCATCCTCCAGAATTTGATCAGCTATACCACTTTGTCAGTGTGAAAATAAGCATAGCCTCAATTGTTTGAATAACACTTCCATTGTGTTTTTGAAAACTGTAACTGTAGCCACTAGCGAGGCGTTACTGGCCAGACTTATGTAAACACAATGCAATCAAAAAATGTGGAAGACGCGAGAAGAAACCCAGTCATAAAGACGTCCTTCGAGTGTCCTTAAAAGAGAATAATGCTTTTCACATTTAAGTGCAGAGAAGATACAGCCAATCGTTTAGCCACTCAGTGTATACAAATGCAATTCTCCAACGAGGATATACGCAAAATAAAATACGGGCATTTTACTGCAGAATAGCGCGGAATGGATTTCTAGAGGTGCACGGCTCTCGTTGCAAGCCGCCAGTACAATAACGTCGTGTCCGCAGTCTTCGTTGGTTGGTAGCAATAGCCTATACTTGATACACCTCACATTCTCACAGTTCTCTCGATTCGGTAAAATACTGATTTCATAGTGTTGTTGTGGAGACGCGTAATCTTATGTTCATGCCTTCATGGTTTTGAAAGCAGAGACATTTGTATCACTGCAACAACAGCTCGCCACCCGTTGCCTGTGTTGCGGCTGCCTACAATGTACAGCAGCCCCAACAACAAACACATGCGCGCACACGTTAGTAGTGCCATGGGAATTGTAGTATCGGTATTTGTATTTCAGATGGAGTATACTAGTCTCAAATTGAAATATACATCCTAATGTTCAAATGCATAGTAATGAATAAGTATGCTACAATTGATTTTCGTGTCTCCAAAAATGTGTATGTAGATAGAGTAGTTTAGAGCGAATTAAAGGTTCTTAGCTGAGCATGTTTCCACCGTAATTATTTAAGTGTGGGACAAATAAAATGACTACTTTGAAAAGAAACACGACTTTGAATGTCACTGCAATTGTGACAGAAAACGATAACAAACGACAGCTAAAGAAAGGCAAGCGACTGCTTATTTATTTATCGATCGCTGTACTGTTTGTGAATATAATAATAGCCGTTTTTGTATTATAAATGTAGGTGCTACTATAGCTAGCTAATTGTTTACTTATACGACAAATTATTGTGACCCATAAACAACGTCCCATTATCCCTTTTCAGGTGCAGCTTTCCTGACGACTGTCGCCTCTGCCGGGATGATTGCAGGATTTGGCTCAACGTTTGCAAGGTAGCAATGATTGATGTAGGCTAGCATTACATCTAGGCAATTTAACTTCCGATGCCTGTTAGCCCTGACCGATGACGGAGTGATATTATACTGGTCCACATAATCTGACTACTAACGTTGTCTAAAATGTATTGCATTTTTTTTGCATAGCCTCCCTGGATGTATGGCAATTTTATATTATGACGAAAAACAAATGGCTCGCGCTGCAGACGTATCTCGGTCCGCTAATACAGGACCAGTAAAATCCCAATGCACTAATTTTGTGATTTAAAATAAAAACATGTATTTGGGTGTTTATCAGCATTTGTAACTTGAGTCTGTATAAAACATTTCATTTGATAATATTTATGGAATAAACAAAATCTTGCTTGATATGTTTTCCAGTTTCTTTGCAAATGCAACTTTATTTCTATGTGACAACTGAAATGGTCTGTTCATTCCTTTTCAGTAGATGCTCTTATCCAGAGCAATTTACAGTAATAAGTGCATAGATTTTCATGCATGGTTTAAACTGCTCTACAGCCTTCATTGTTATGCACAGTCCATACACAACACTACGCTCATCATGTCTTAGCAGGATCAGATGGTGGCAGGTGTCTCAGCAAGGTCAGACAGCCATGGAAGTACAGTCTACAGAGCTCTGGTGGATGTTGTAGTATATTATAACGAGTGAAGGGATACAAAGTCACATCTTGAGTTGATGGCTAGGCTACAGTCTGGGAATAATGGTCATTTCAGGTATTGTACCTTTGATTCTATTCTTGGATAATATAATGTATAAATGTACACCAAGGTAATTATGTCATGTCTCATCTGAGCAGGATCAGATGGTGACAGGGGTCTCAGCAGGGTCAGTCAACCAGGGAAGACTAGTGCGTGATGGCATTGAGGTGAACTTTTGCAGCTGCAACACTTTATTCTCTCTTTGCAACAAACACTGGACAAGACAGAAGCTTCAAAGATTGCCTTAAAATGGTTTCAGTCTGACAAACCTCTTATAAAGTAGATTTTCAAACTGTATCAAGGGTTGATAGAGGCTTTTCCCGATGACACAAAACATGTATAACAAAAATGTGAGAAAAACCTGGGAGACACTTGATGATGATGATGATGAATGGATACATGTGTTTGAATGCCCAGTCATGTTCATATATTCACAGACATACATTTCTGCAGTTTAAGACCTTCCACAGAACATACTATATGCCAGTGAAACTGAATATCATGCAGTCAGAAATGTAATTCCTCTGCTGGAGGTGTAAAACACAAAAGGGAACATATTTTCATATGTTGTGGTCTTGTGAAGGTTGACTGAATTCTGGCAAAGAGTATGTTATTTTATCTCAGCATGTCTACATACTCTCCTTTCTCCATGTTTTTGTTTGCTTGGAAATGTTGATACTGGAGACTTAACAGAAGAAACTGTGTAATGTAGAATTTATAGCAACTAAGAAATCCATTGCCATTAATTGGAAGGTTGGTTCTCCTCCCACAATGGATGGCAGAAGATAAAGTATACTGTGCAACTTTCACAAGGTCTGCCTTATATGGAATACTGTACAACAAAAGGAGTCTGTATTGAAAACATGCCCACGTCAATGGAGATGCCCATTTAGGAAATCCCTAGGTGCTGGGCTGCTCAGTCCTGGCCATGGTGGTCTGCCTGGCCCTTGGTTGTCACTCTGGACTTGGCCTAACACCTGAAACCAATAATGAATGTTTCACTAAGTTCCTAAAGCTGAGTGGGGTGTGTTGGGTTGGGGCGCTGCAGGGCGGTGGACCCCTAGGGACAGGACAGGGGCGATCCAGCTATATTATGTGAAAGTTAAAAGAGCTCTACAACACTGTTAGCGCTATGATATGAATTACAGTGCCCTCTGAAATTATTGGGACAGTGAAGCATTTTTTCTTATTTTGGCTATACTCAAAGTTTGGATTTGAAATCAAACAATGACTATGGAGGTTAAAGTGCAGACTGTCAGCTTTCATTTGAGGGTATTCATCCATATTGGGTGAACCATTTAGAAATTACAGCACTTTTTGTACATAGTCCCATTTTAAGGGAGCAAAAGTATTGGGACAAATTCATTTGTGTATTAAATTAGTAAAAGGTTAGGTATTTATCATATTCATAGCACAAAATGACTACATCAAGCTTGTGACTCTACACATTTGTTGGATGCATTTGCTGTTTGTTTTGGTTGGGTTTCAGATTATTTTGTGCCCAATAGAAATTAATGGTAAATAATGTATTGTGTCATTTTAGTCACATTCATGTAGAAGTGTTTAGATTCTTATTTACAATAAGTGACCACAAAAGGGTCATATATTTTTTTTTAAATGCAGGAAATGAGCTTTTGTTGCCCAAAAACTCTTGCCAGGTTATGCCCCCCCCCAACTTCTAAAACCAAAGTTGCACCCCTGACTGTTTATGGCTGTAATGATGGTTGTTTGTGCAGCGATTGTGTGCGTGTTCACGTGTGCATGTGCGTGCACTGGGTCGTAACCTTTGAACCACTCCCTTTTTGGGGGTCACAGGGCAAAATCTAGCACTCTACTTCTGACCACGTCCCATAGGGCTCTGGTCAAAAGCAGCACATTATTTCTGGGATAGGGTGCCATTCGGAACAGTCACAGATCCTGAGCTTATATAACTTTTGAAGATATACTTGGCAGAGCAGCACAGTGGTGCCTTTGTTTTTTCATTCTATTTTAAGCTGATGGGGGCCATCTTTGTAAACTTACATCTCAGCCAAATATGCCTTGTAAAGTGGTCAAATTAGATTTAGCGTGTTATGAGAGGAACGTGGTTGTGAGGTCACAGTGGCTGAGAAGCTTCACTCACAGAGGATATGGCCTGTAGACAGCCCATGACCAGACGAGATTCCTAGGCAGTTACTGACTTATGAGGCACTGTAAAGAGCTGATACCAAGGCTAGTTTATAATGGAACCAGGGCTGTCTCTGGCAGCTCACACATGAAGTGACTTATGGCTGTTTTTTTGTGGTAACTCATTGGTTATTAACCAGAAATATGTTTAGTATGCTCACATTTCTTCTAAGAAAGCTCATACTGAAAAGAGAGAAACTCATAAAGAATCATACATAAGAGTAGACAGCATTATAATGCAACATCAGGGATAGGGAGTTGGCATTCTTTTTTATGTTGATGCACTCTAACGAGCCTACACCAAACCACATCGTTTCCTCGCAGATTTTTACCCTTCCAGGAAGAGCTGCTAAGTCTCGCCAAACTCTAATTATAGCTAATCAAATGAGCAGGCCACTTAAACACATGGACAATAAATACATTGAGAGTTGATATTGTTTACTATTACGTCTGTTTTCTAGACAGCTTGTTCAGTCTTCTTCTGCGTCCATAATGGCACACTTTTCCTGAGAGTGCACCAGAACCCTGGTCAAAAGTAAGGCACTATATAGGAAATGGGGCCCCCTTTTAGACGCTACCTTGAAATGCAGCTCCTCCAGGGCAGGCAGGGCTCTACGGGGCAGGCAGGGCTCTACGCGGCAGGCAGGGCTCTACGCGGCAGGCAGGGCTCTACGGGGCAGGCAGGGCTCTACGGGGCAGGCAGGACTCTACAGTGCAAACATTTTACTCGCATATGCGCCTAAATATTTTGCTGTACGACCTGGAATTTTAATTTGGGAGAACCAGCTTTATTACCTCATTTTTCATTGTGCTCCTAAATTTCTTTGTGTGTACCTACATGTTTCAACTTAGTCACACACATGCTCCTTGTAAAAAAAATAAAGTCAGCATAGAGCCCCGCCAGGGCAGGTTTAGAGTTTGTTAGACACCCTGCAAACTGGAATCGATCCACAGATTCCACCTCTAAATGTTTTCTGCTCACTGGGTTGACTCAGTTTGGGCCCACATGTGAAGTACGTCAATGTCACATCCAGCATGTTATCCAGGGAACGATGGACTGCACTGGCTATAGCACCACTGCACAAGGTGAAAACTGATTTTGCTAGGGAGTGAGTTTAGCCTATAAATTGGGGACCATGAGCAACTCGTACCTCAATGTCACCTCAAGTGTGTGTCGTCAAGGGAACAATGGCCACCACTGCAGTACCGGAGACAGGGGCGTTCTTGGCTCTCTGGGCCCTGGGCTGGGGCTCGCTCTACACCTGGTGTGGAGTGGACCTGCTCAGCATCGCAGTCTGGAAAGTCATGGGGTCCATAGTGTACGTATTAATGAACTCAACCCATCTCATTGTCTAGCTCTTATCATGCCGTCAGAAAACAGACCAGCATCATCCCTAGTACCCAACACTCAGTAAATGTACAACATATTTGTCCATCTTTGCAGTTAACAGTTCAGGCAGACGATGCAGTCCGTTTTCCCGGCTATTAAAAAAAAAAACGAAGGATCAGCCAACTCAAGAGGAATGGGACACCATCTTCAAGTCTAAAGAGGACTGAAGGTCGAGACTATATTCTCACCCTGGCTGAGAGCAGCATTAATAAGTCACTGCGGGACTTAACCATTACTGTGGGATGGGCAGTCAGTTGGTCACTGTGCTGAGAAGGAAATTAACTTGGCGTCCACAATGCGTGGCCCAGCCACTCTTCACTGATGCTCATCTGAAGCCTATGAAGAGAGCACCCCTTGCCTGAAGGAGGAATTCTGAAACAAATTACTGTTGGACTGAGGCATCACGGTTCATTTAAACTCCCTTGGATAATCTTAATTTCTGATCAGAGGTTTACTATGTAAAATCACAGGAGCCCTGGACTGTCTTGTACTGTACAGTTAGCCTAAACACCAATCTGTTTGTGTTCGTCATAGCAACAATATGGCTTGACAACGAGTATCACGTAGTTTACATAAGACCGGCACTAAGGCTAGTACAGTTGTCCTCGGCAGCGACTGCTTTCTCATTTGTGTAGTGCTTGAACAGATCTTGAATCTACTCACTGTGCTTTGTCATGAAGTCCACAAGATGAATTGTCTTAAATCTGTATATGATCGGATTTCTTTGTCAATCAAAATGTATTTCACACTATTTGTTCTGCGAAAGAGTAAAAAGCTAAATGTGTTTGCAATTCTGAAGACAGTGAAAGTTGTGCAGCTGATAGTGAGGTGCCTGGTTCCTCTTACACAGATTGAAGCAACTCCTGAGTGTTTACCATCAGCTATTCCCATAAGAGTATAAAATGAGAACAAACCTGAACCCTTAAACTGGGCCCGGCTCCTGTGATATAACAAGGAATGTGGAAGAAGCTTGTGACAGCTGCCCCTGATGTTTTCTGACACATTTAGCCCACATAATCACGTTGAAAGAGCATGTCATGCAAACGTTGATGCCACAGCTGTGGCATTTCTGTCATGCTTAGAATTCCTTCTCTGTGCCAAACTATTACTGTACTCATCTTCAGTCTTTTATTTATTTTACTTTTTTTACTAGGCAAGTCAGTTAAGAACAAATTCTTATTTTCAATGACGGCCTAGGAACAGTGGGTTAACTGCCTGTTCAGGGGCAGAACGACAGATTTTTACCTTGTCAGCTCGGTGATTTGAACTTGCAACCTTTCGGTTACTAGTCCAACGCTCTAACCACTAGGCTACCCTGCCGCCCCAGTCTGATTGGTTGCAGTTATGAAATATAACATGCCACGTAAGCAAACGCAAAGCGACTTTCATACAACCACAGGCATACAACCACAGGCATACGAAAACACTTTGGCCATATTCTGCCGCGGGCCTCCTGTTCACAATGTCTGGACAGAAGAATCAAAAACACCTTCAGTGCTCAACCAAAATCCATGTACGTTTATTCTTAACATGTGGAACATAGAATAAAGATTTTATACTGAATAAACAATGTAAAGTTGATCAAATGAAAGGGGGAGAAGTACCCTATATGTAGAGTAAAAAAACAACAACACTCAACTGTCAATCAGGCATGTTATACAACATTGTTATTCTGGAATACAGTTCTGCACATCATGGTCTGCTAGCTGTCTGTACAATCTAAATACGCTCGTCTTTTCAGAACCAAAACTAGAGCGGTCTCATCCCTATATGTCCTTAGACCTGTCCCAGTCAGAATATAATTATTATTTTTTTTAAATACATAAAATGACTAACCTCATTTGAAGTGAGTAACGAAATATCCAGTATTCAAATGAGCAGTAATAATAATTCTAAAGGTCATTATAATTATCAACCACCATCACTTATCTATACCGCATCTCTTGGCGAAGATACCAAATAGGGCTGTCAATGTACATCTTCTATATACAAATGGGCTTCTAGATAGAAAAGGAGATAAGGACTGATGGAAGTACTGTGTTGCTATGGTTACCAGTAAGTCAGTTGAACAGGGTGTCTTGTTTCGTCCCTGTTATACTGGTATGGTAATAATATTATGATGCAATACTTGAGGTCAGTTGCCTGTGGTCGAAAGTCATTCACATTTGTTAACCCCCCCCCCCAACAAGCCTACTATATCCTATTGCACAATAGGGCACCCCCCAGAAGAGGATATATGATGTACTGTTATATATTCAGAGTAAAGTCAGTGGGTTTTTTCTTTACCTTAATACATGATAAAGAGGTCTATCTACAACATGATTCACAATTTAAATAAGTCTGCTTCCCCCTGCAAAAAACCACCAACAAAAAGATCCCGTACAGACAAACAGACACATACAAAAAAAATACAAATAAAATGTAAGCACGAGACCCCAAAACTAAAGTACGTTACCTTCCATTGGGTGCCAACTTTGGTTAAAACAAAAACGAAGCGACAAATAAAAACTTTTTTTTAAATACCAAGTATTAAATTTTATTAAAATTATTTAAAAAATTCCAAATAAGGTTGTGATTTGGGCAGAGGAGCTATATATATATTTATTTGTAAAAAAAAAAGAAAGTCTTATTTAAATAAAAATATAATACCACCCACACCGATGTGTTTGTGTTCACTGTAGCCTGGTAGTCAGACCAACCCCCCCTCCCTCTGTTTCTTTGCCTGTGGCTGTCACGAGGAGCGTCCAATCTTAAACAGTACTTCACACATGATGGCCGCCACGGCTGAGCTCAGCACAGAGGACAGGGAGATATCCAGTAGCCTGCTCTCGTAGAGAACCAACTCTGTCCGGTGCTCCTTGGCCATGGCCAGCAGAGCCTTGGCGGCCCTGCACATCATGTTAACGCTGGGGGGTTGGGGGTGTGCTGCTGGGTGTAACAGGCTGTGGGGTCCCTGCTGGTGCTGGCACATGGCCACGCAGTCCTCCAGGAAGCCGATGAGTATCCCCACGCTGCCCTTCTGCAGTGCAATGGCGCGCGCCGCGGTCGGGTCCCCCTGCGCCAGGTTAGAGAGCACAGCCACTGCCATCTCCCGGCACACCTGGGACTTCCGCTCACCCACGTGGTGCACCAGGGTGGCGTAGAGCTTCTCCTGGCGGCTGAACGGCGGCGTGGCCAGCAGGAGGTCCACGTTGTTGTCCTGGATGCTCAGCTTGCACAGGCACTCCAGCACCAGTCTCTGGGGGGTGAGGGAGGAGGAGCAGCTCGCGGTGGTGAAGGGGTCCTGGGCCTCGGCAGAGGGACACACCATCCAGTGGAGGAGCCCGTCCAGGATGGGCAGACAGATGCTCTCTGGGTAGAGGGACAGGTCTAGTTGACCTGAGATGTTAGCCAGGGTGACCAGAGTGTTCTCCCTGAGGGCTGACAAACAGTCCCACCACCACTGGTCTTTACTGCAGGCCCTGCCCTGCTCCTCCTCTCTCTGGTAGCTGGGAGGCATCCTCCTCCTCTGGGGGTGCAGGTGGTGCAGCAGGACCAGCCGCCCCAGGATCAGCACCAGGCCAGGGTGGCAGGACATGTCGTTGTCATTCCCCGGGATGAAGGAAAGGCCGCGGACAATGTTGGAGATGCAAACGCAGCGGCGGGCCAGGGCGTCCTGCCAGGGTTCGGCCGTGGAGAGGGGTGCCTCGTCCCAGCAGCGAGGCTCGTCCTCCAGCAGGGTGAAGATAGGGCTCTGGGTCTGCGTCCCGGGAAGACCGTTCCTCTCTGACAGAGAGCCTGGCCAGGCACTCAGCATATCGTCCATAGTGGCTGTCTCAGTCATGCTCTTCTCTACAACAGCCTTCCTCTCCTCTGTCGTTTCTGTCTTATCCTCCCTCTCTTTCCTCACTGTAGGCTTACTGTTGGTCTCCTCGCCACGTATCTCAAAGTGTGTCTGGATGTGGGCAGTGGAGTCCCCTCCTCCAGCCTTCCAGTGCAGCAGGCCAGAGGTGAACCCTCTGGACAGACTGAGCTCTTGGTCCTCCTCCACCTGGTCCTCCTCCACCTTCACAGGCAGCTTGTCGTACTTACTGGCCTGTTTGGGCCTGGGCTCTGGGGGCTGGGACTGCTCGGTGGCGGCCCCCTCCTTTTCCTCCCCCTCTACCTTCTCTTTCAAAGTCACCTCCACAGGCTCTTCCTTCTCCTCTGGGACCGCCTCCTCTGTGTTGCTGTTGGCTGTGGTCTTCTCTGGCCCGCTGTCCCTCTGCTCTTCGTCTAACTGGCTGTCAAGCTCTGCAACGGTAAGCCCCTCTTCCTGGTCTGTGATTGGTCCGAGCAGCATCTTCTGGCCCTCGGTGCCCACCTCGTACTCATCCAGGATCCCAAAGATGGAGATCAGACTCCGGCGGAAGTACTCCACTATCAGCTCCAGGAAGCCAGGCAGCTGGGGAAACATAGCATATCAGAGGTTAGGTGGCTCTCTGAAATGATTGTGTGAAAGACTATTAGAGAACGGTTTGGTTAGGGGTATTTGTCCTTGAATCCAGTCATGGTCCAATAACCACACCACTGAGAATGAAGCCATGCATTTGACATGGTTTAGTATGGTATACTATAGATATTGGAAGTTTATATCATTCTCATGGATACTGGATATCATTGGACATTGTATGGATATGGTTTGTGTAGCACCGTCACCTGTGACAGGGTGAAGGAGGACACAGTGGTGTCGTCATACAGCAGGATGTTGATGGTGTCCAGCGCCCATGTGCTCTCAGCCAGCAGACCTGACTTCAGAGACATCATCACACGCCACGCCTCTGGGGTTCCTGAGGGTAAGAGGTTACTGTTCCAAGGTCGGAGGAGAGATGAGGGTCGCATCGAAAATGGCACCCTATTCCCTATCCCGTGCACAACTTTTGACCAGGGCCCATACATTTTTAAATGTCACCCTTATTTAACTAGGCAAGTCAGTTAAAAACAAATTCTTATATACAATGGTGGCCATTTCAGATGCATCCATTATGAATTAACTATAACAGTTTCCCAACCCTGGTCTTCCAGTATCCCCAACAATACACATTTTTACTGTAAACCTGGACCAGCACACCTGATTCAACGTGTTAACTAATCATCAAGCCCTCGAGTTGAATGACGTGTTTGTCAAGGGCTACAATAAACCTGTGTACTGTTGGGGACACTGGAGGACCAGGGTTGGGATAGACGGCTCTATAATAACAGGCGAATTCTCCTACCGGTCTCCTTGGAAGTAAGTCTGCGTCGGACCTTGAGTTTGGGCAGGGTGGCCTCCACAGACCCCATGGGGAAGCTGATATCTCTGTGGAGAGGTAGAATGCCCTGCCCTGACATTCCCCCACTGTGTGAGCCTGGCATGGACCCTGGCATCCCTGCCTTCTTCAGAGAGGCCATGTAGTGGCCCCCGTTGTTGGGGGAAAGGGGTCCGGGTCCCCCCATGGGCCGGGCGAAGGGGCTGGGGGCTCTAGCGATGTGGTTGGCCATGGCAGGGTTAGACTGGTAGGAGGAGGGGGGCTGTCGGGAAGCCATGGGCGGCATGGAGGAGGAAGAGGGGCATGGGTATGGGGACTGGCGTTGGCCCGGGTGTCCGGACGTCCATTGGCCGTCCTGGAGGGCCCTTCCCTCTGGGTCATCCCCCAGACCCCGGCCCATAACAGGGTAAGGTGGCCCCTGGCCCTGTCGGCCAGGGTAGGGCCCGGGGTAGCCCATGTCTGTCCTGGGGTGCCACATGTTGGCCTGGGGGCCCTCTGGAGAGGCTCCGGAGGGGAAGGGAGGACCTCCGCTCATCATGCCGTGTTGTTGGGGCCCCTGGATGGCTCCCATGCGGTCTCGGCTGTAGGGGTAAGGGTACTGGCCCTGCATGGGCCTGTGCTCCGGCCCCATGTAGCCCCCTCCATACTGGCGGTGCATGTCTGGCTGCTGCCCTCCGTACTGCTGCATGTCGTAGGCTTCACCCTCATGGCGCTTAACAGGGGGACCGTACATCCCCTCTTGTCCCACTGGCCTCTTATAGCCCTGAGAGGGAACACAGAACTTTATACGTTAGATACTGCAGTTACAATGATGACCTTTTATTGATGTCTCGCGCTCTCTCTCCAACTCTCTCTCTCCAACTCTCGCGCTCTCTCTCTCCAACTCTCGCGCTCTCTCTCCAACTCTCGCGCTCTCTCTCCAACTCTCCAACGCTCTCTCTCCAACTCTCGCGCTCTCTCTCCAACTCTCGCGCTCTCTCTCCAACTCTCGCGCTCTCTCTCCAACTCTCGCGCTCTCTCTCCAACTCTCGCGCTCTCTCTCCAACTCTCGCGCTCACTCTCCAACTCTCGCGCTCTCTCTCCAACTCTCGCGCTCTCTCTCCAACTCTCGCGCTCTCTCTCCAACTCTCGCGCTCTCTCTCCAACTCTCGCGCTCTCTCTCCAACTAGCAACAAGCCATGGTGTTGGAGTTGGACAAGGTGGAGTAGAACCAATGATGATTACTTACTGGTAGACCGCTATCGCAAACCCAGTTTAGACTTTACTTTGCATTGAAATGGCCAAGTTAGCCTGTTTTCCATCTGTTCAAGTTTCAGTAGATGAAGCACAGTGCCCTCTAGGGGCAGGAGGCTTGAGGCTGGGTCTGACCTGTTGTGGGTACATCCCAGACTGGTGAGAGCCATAGGGCATGGGGCCGTGAGGGTACTGCTGCCCATAACTTTCATGTCCATGTGGCCTACAAAGAAAGAGGTACACCCTCAGTCAGAACACAAATAAACTATGCATATATAGGTAGCTTTATAAACAATAAGCTCATTTAATGAGTCACTACATGTAAAGCCAACAGTTTTTATGCATCATTCACAGAGCATGACACGTCTTACCGCTGATGGGGATATCGGTTGGCAGAGTACATGCTTGGGTCACCGCTGGAAGGTACCGTGTTGTTCTGGCCCCCAGGGGGAGGCACACCCCCCTCCGAACCCATCACATGGTCTGGTCTGGTGGGTAGGATGACAATTATGAGCAGCTCATTCGTGGCATTTATATTACTGTCTGATGAAAGTCTCAGATTGAAACATCAAATGTTTTTGACTTGTGATTTACAATGAATCATTTTTATAATAGAGTGCCCTGCCTCAATAATGAAATGATGGATCAGAAGTTAAGGTAGCACCTCTATTCCAGTTGTTTAAGCATGAAACACCTCTCTTCCTACACAGGGGAATTTCCCCAATCACTGCCTTGGAGAATTGGGATATTTTTTTGACCAGAGGAAAGAGCGCCTCCTACTGTCTCCCATCCATGGGACCAACCAGAGGCAAGCCAGCAGTGGGATGCAGAGTGGTATGCTGCTGGCACTCAGTAAATGTATCTACTATAGAATGTTGGTTATTAAAATACCCACCTCCTGTCGTAGCCAGGCCCGTAGGGGTACTGTGACCGCGGGCCAGGGCCCATACCCATCCCTGGCATGGCTCCTGAGGGAGGACCACGGGGGTACATGTCCTGCATGGCACTGCTGGGCATCTGACCTGGTCTATAGGGCTCACTGCCCCCTGGCCCTGTGGAGAGAATAGATATTGCATATACAGTGGAGTCGGAAAGTATTCAGACCCCTTCACTTTTACCACATTTTGTTACGTTACAGCCTAATTTTAAAATGGATTAAATAAATGTTTTTACTCAATCTACACACAATATCCCATAATGACGAAGCGAAAACAGGTTTTTAGAAATGTTTGCAAATGTATAAAAAAAACTAAATACCTTATTTACATAAGTATTCAGACTAGAGGTCGACCGATTATGATTTTTCAATGCCGATATCGATTATTGCAGGACCAAAAAAGCCGATAACGATTAATCGGACATTTAAAAAAAAAAAAGTATTTGTAATAATGACAATTACAACAATACTGAATGAACACTTATTTTAACTTTATATAATAAATAAATTTAGCCTCAAATAACGAAACGTGTTCAATTTGGTTTAAATAATGCAAAAACAAAGTGTTGGAGAAGAACGTAAAAGTGCAATATGTGCCATGTAAGAAAGCTAACGTTTAATTAAGTTCCTTGCTCAGAACATCAGAACATATGAAAGCTGGTGGTTCCTTTTAACATGAGTCTTCAATATTCCCAGGTAAGAAGTTTTAGGCTGTAGTTATTCTAGGAATTATATGATTATTTCCCTCTATACCATTTGTATTTCATTAACCTTTAACTATTGGATGTTCTTATAGGCACTTTAGTATTGCCAGTGTAACAGTATAGCTTCTGTCCCTCTCCTCGCTCCTCCCTGGGCTCGAACCAGGAACACAATGACAACTGCCACCCTCGAAGCAGCGTTACCCATGCAGAGCAAGGGGAACAACCAATCCAAGGCTCAGAGCGAGTGACGTTTGAAACGCTATTAGAGCGTGCTAACTAGCCAGCCATTTCACTTCGGTTATACCAGCCTCATCTCGGAGTTGATATGCTTGAAGTCATAAACAGCGCAATGCTTGACGCACAACAAGGAGCTGCTGGAAAAACGCCCGAAAGTGCTGTTTGAATGAATGTTTACGCGCCTGCTTCTGCTTACCACCACTCAGTCAGATACTTAGATACTTGTATGCTCAGTCAGATTATATGCAACGCAGGACACGCTAGATAATATCTATTAATATCAACCATGTGTAGTTAACTAGTGATTATGATTGATTGATTTTTAGCTAGCAACTTACCTTGGCTTACTGCATTCGTGTAACGGTCAGTCTCCTTGTGGAGTGCAACGAGAGAGAGGCAGGTCGTTATTGTGTTGGACTAGTTAACTGTAAGGTTGCAAGATTGGATCCCCCGAGCTGACAAGGTGAAAATCTGTCGTTCTGCCTCTGAACAAGGCAGTTAACCCACCATTCCTAGGCCGTCATTGAAAATAAGAATGTGTTCTTAACTGACTTGCCTAGGTAAATAAATAAATAATAAAAAGAAAACGGCAAAATCGGTGTCCAAAATGACCGGTTTCCGATTGTTATGAAAACTTGAAATCGGTCGACCTCTAATTCAGACCCTTTGCTATGAGCTCAGGTGCATCCTGTTTCCATTGACCATCCTTGAGATGTTTCAGCAACTTGGAGCCCTCCTGTGGTAGATTAAGTTGATTGGACATGATTTGGAAAGGCACACACCTGTCTATATAAGGTCCCACAGTTGACAGAGCATGTCAAAGCAAAAACCAAGCCATGAGGTCAAAGGAATTGTCCGTAGAGCTCAGACAAGATTGTGTCGAGGCACAGATTTGGGGAAGGGTACCAAAACATGTCTGAAGCATTGAAGGTCCCCAAGAACACAGTGGCGTCCATCATTCTTAAATGGAAGAAGTATTGAACTACCAAGACTCTTCCTAGAGCTGGTCGCTCCGTCCAAACTGAGAAATCTGGGGAGAAGGTTATTGGTCAGGGAGGTGACCATGAATCCGATGGTCACTCTGACAGAGCTCCAGAGTTCCTCTGTGGAGATGAGAGAACCTTCCAGAAGGACAACCATCTCTGCAGTACTCAACTAACCAGGCCTTTATGGTAGAGTGGCCAGATGGAAGCCACTCTTCAGTAAAAGGCACATGACAGCCTGCTTGGA
This sequence comes from Oncorhynchus masou masou, assembly GCF_036934945.1. Taxonomy (NCBI): domain Eukaryota; kingdom Metazoa; phylum Chordata; class Actinopteri; order Salmoniformes; family Salmonidae; genus Oncorhynchus; species Oncorhynchus masou. The sequence continues at coordinate 28,253,999 of NC_088230.1, read as the reverse complement.
GTTTGGTAAAAGGCTTCTCTCGTCTGATGAAACCAAGATTAAACTCTTTGGCCTGAATGTCAAGCGTCACATCTGGAGGAGACCAGGCATTGCTCATCACCTGGCCAAGACCATCCCTACGATGAAACATGGTGGTGGCAGCATCACGCTGTGGGCAAGTTTGTCAGTGGCAGGGATTGGGAGACTATTCAGGATGGAGGGAATGATGAACAGAGCAAAGTACAGAGAGATCGTTGATGAAAACCTGCTCCAGAACACTCAGGATCTCAGACTGTTTCACTTTCAAACAGGACAACGACCTTAAGCACACAGCAAAAACACAGGAGTGGTGTCTGAATGTCCTTGAGTTGCCCAGCCCAGACTTGAACCCGATCAAACATCTCTGGAGAGACCTGAAAATAGCTGTGCAGCGACGCTCCCCATCCAACCTGACAGAGCTTGAGAGGATCTGCAGAGAAGAATAGGAGAAACTCCCCAAATACAGGTGTGTCAAGCTTGTAGCGTCAAACCCAAGAAAACTCAAGGCTGTAATCGCTGCCAAAGGTGCTTCAACAAAGTACTGAGTAAAGGGTCTGAATACTTATGTAAATGTATTTTTTTTTAATGAAAAAACGTTTTTGCTTTGTCATTATGGGCTATTGTGTGTAGATTGAGGGGGAAAAAAACAATTTAATCCATTTTAGAATAAGGCAGTAACGTAACAAATGTAGAAAAAGTTGTAGTACATGATTTTATCACATGGGGGCAACATAGTCTAAGGAAACAATCACAACAGAGAGAGTCAGGTCTGATGGGCTAACCAAAAACAAGGACGAAAACTGATTTGAACCTACATGGAGAATTGAGGAAGTACCAGCCATATTCAGTTCAGACAACAGGTGTATTACTTCACTTTTACTAACATCACATTGTTCATCTAGTATCAAAATCAAAGTTTATTTGTCGCATACAAAGAACAGCAGACGCTAAAGCAGGTGCAGCGAAATGCCTCCGTTTCTAGCTCCAGCAGTAAATGCCTCCGTTTCTAGCTCCAGCAGTAAATGCCTCCGTTTCTAGCGCCAGCAGTAAATGCCTCCGTTTCTAGCGCCAGCAGTAAATGCCTCCGTTTCTAGCGCCAGCAGTAAATGCCTCCGTTTCTAGCGCCAGCAGTAAATGCCTCCGTTTCTAGCGCCAGCAGTAAATGCCTCCGTTTCTAGCTCCAGCAGTAAATGCCTCCGTTTCTAGCTCCAGCAGTAAATGCCTCCGTTTCTAGCTCCAGCAGTAAATGCCTCCGTTTCTAGCTCCAGCAGTAAATGCCTCCGTTTCTAGCTCCAGCAGTAAATGCCTCCGTTTCTAGCTCCAGCAGTAAATGCCTCCGTTTCTAGCTCCAGCAGTAAATGCCTCCGTTTCTAGCTCCAGCAGTAAATGCCTCCGTTTCTAGCTCCAGCAGTAAATGCCTCCGTTTCTAGCTCCAGCAGTAAATGCCTCCGTTTCTAGCTCCAGCAGTAAATGCCTCCGTTTCTAGCTCCAGCAGTAAATGCCGCCGTTTCTAGCTCCAGCAGTAAATGCCTCCGTTTCTAGCTCCAGCAGTAAATGTCTTAACAGTACAATACTAATACACAAATATCCCCCCAAAAAGAATGCAGACAAGCAATGTGGACAATACCAATAGGAGTGTACTGTGTTATGTGAATGCACTGTATGCCATGTGTTTAAGGAGAGCCTGGTCCACTCACCCTTCCGGGGCCCTTCATAGGGGTCCTTGTTGGCATCATACTGCATCCTCATGGAGGGGTCTGCACTACCGCCAACCTGCTGGTAGGGGGCGCCAGAGGGCATGGGCCCTCGCTTGTGGAAGGCAGGGTCACTGACCTCTGAGAAGGGATCCTGGACACGGACACCAACACTGTTCCTGAGACATACAGGAGGGGTAATGAGGACAAGAAAGGATGATACAAAGGGTTAAAGAGGGGTATCCGTGTGTGTATACAGTTAGATTTAGACACACACTGACAGACACACATGTACACACCCCCACACTATCGGGCTATGAGTGGCCCCCAGCCCAGGACCTACCTGTTACCTGGCTGGGGGGTCGCGTGTGGTGTGGTGGCAGGAGTGGGAAGCTTCATGCCCTCTGACATCTCAGTCATGGAGCTGCTACCTGTAGACTGGGGGGTGTGAGGACCCTGCAGGGAGCCAGAGTTGGCTAAAGGGAAATTGGCAACGGTAGACAATTGTTAAAACGTCAAAAATATACATATACAAACAAACATGTGCTATAGACAGACTGATAAACATGGGGACCCTACAGGGAGCATTAGTAAGCAGGAGAGACTAAGGGGAAGAGAGAGCCACAGAGAGATGTATAAGTCATTAAGTTGTCTGGGCCAGAACGGCCCATAAGTCAGGAGCCTATCTCCTGTTTATGTAGTGTGAGGCAGATGTATAATGCATGCATGCATGTATGTACAGTGGGGAGAACAAGTATTTTATATACTGACGATTTTGCAGGGTTTCCAACTTACAAAGCATGTAGAGGTCTGTAATTTTTTATCATAGGTACACTTCAACTGTGAGAGACGGAATTTAAAACAAAAATCCAGAAAATCACATTGTATGATTTAAGTCATTCATTTGCATTTTATTGCATGACATACATCAGAAAAGCAGAACTTAATATTTGGTACAGAAACCTTTGTTTGCAATTACAGAGATCATACGTTTCCTGTAGTTCTTGACCAGGTTTGCACACACTGCAGCAAGGATTTTGGCCCACTCCTCCATACAGACCTTCTCCAGATCCTTCAGGTTTCGGGGCTGTCGCTGGGCAATACGGTCTTTCAGCTCCCTCCAAAGATTTTCTATTGGGTTCAGGTCTGGAGACTGGCTAGGCCACTCCAGGACCTTGAGATGCTTCTTACAGAGCCACTCCCCTTAGTTGCCCTGGCTGTGTGTTTTGGGTCGTTGTCATGCTGGAAGACCCAGCCACGACCCATCTTCAATGCTCTTACTGAGGGAAGGAGTATGTTGGCCAAGATCTCGCGATACATGGCCCCATCCATCCTCCCCTCAATACGGTGCAGTCGTCCTGTCCCCTTTGCAGAAAAGCATCCCCAAAGAATGATGTTTCCACCTCCATGCTTCACGGTTGGGATGGTGTTCTTGGGGTTGTACTCATCCTTCTTCTTCCTCCAAACACGGCGAGTGGAGTTTAGACCAAAAGCTCTATTTTTGTCTCATCAGACCACATGACCTTCTCCCATTCCTCCTCTCGATCATCCAGATGGTTATTGGCATACTTGACGGGCCTGGACATGCGCTGGCTTGAGCAGTCGGACCTTGCGTGTGCTGCAGGATTTTAATCGATGACGGCGTAATGTGTTAATGGTTTTCTTTGAGACTGTGGTCCCAGCTCTCTTCAGTTCATTGACCAGGTCCTGCCGTGTAGTTCTGGGCTAATCCCTCACCTTCCTCATGATCATTGATGCTCCACGAGGTGAGATCTTGCATGGAGCCCCAGACCGATGGCGATTGACCGTCATCTTGAACTTCTTCCATTTTCTAATAATTGCACCAACAGTTGTTGCCTTCTCACCAAGCTGCTTGCCTATTGTCCTGTAGCCCATCCCAGCCTTGTGCAGGTCTACAATTTTATCCCTGATGTCCTTACACAGCTTTCAGGTCTTGCCATTGTGGAAAGGTTGGAGTCGGTTTGATTGAGTGTGTGGATAGGTGTCTTTTATACAGGTAATGAGTTCAAACAGGTGCAGTTATTACAGGTAATGAGTGGAGAACAGGAAGGCTTCTTAAAGAAGAACTAACAGGTCTGTGAGAGTCGGAATTCAACCTGGTGGGTGGTGATCAAATACTTAAGTCATGCAATAAAATGCAAATAAATTACTTAAAAATCATACAATGTGATTTTCTGGATTTTTGTTTTAGATTCTGTCTCTCACAGTTGAAGTGTACCTATGATAAGAATTACAGACCCCTACATGCTTTGTAAGTAGGAAAACCTGCAGTGTATCAAATACTTGTTCTCCCCAATGTTTATATGTAGAAATACAGCGCCTTTAAAAGGATTCAATTTAGATTGTCACTGGCCTACACACAATACCCCAAAATGTCAAAATGAATTAAATGAAAAGCTGAAATGTCTTCAGTCACTAAGTATTCAACCCCTTTGTTATGGGTATCCTAAAGTTCAGGAGTAAAAATATGCTTAATAAGTCATAGGTTGCATGGACTCACTGTGTGCAATAATATTATTTAACGTTTATTATTGACTACCTGATCTCTGTACCCCACACACAGAATTATGTGTAAGGTCCCTCAGTCGAGCAGTGAATTTCAAACACAGATTCAACTATAAAGATCATGCAGATTTTCCAATGTCTCGCAAAGAAGGGCACCTATTGGTAGATGGGTATGTATTTAAACCCAGCAACAACAAAAAACATCCCCTTTTCAGGACTCTGTCTTTCAAAGGTAATTCGTAAAATCCAAATAACTTCACAGATCTTCATTGTAAAGGGTTTAAACACTGTTTCCCATACTTGTTCAATGAACCATAAACAATTAATGAACATGCACCTGTGGAACGGTCGTTAAGACAATAACAGCTTACAGACGGTAGGCAATTAAGGTCACAGTTATGAAAACTTAGGACACTAAAAGAGGCCTTTCTACTGAAAGATGCCCAGGGTTCCTGCTCATCTGCGTGAGCGTGCCTTAGGCATGCTGCAAGGAGGCATGAGGACTGCAGATGTGGCCAGAGCAATAAATTACAATGTCCGTACTGTGAGACGCCTAAGACAGAGCTACAGGAAGACAGGACAGACAGCTGATTGTCCTCACAGTGGCAGACCACGTGTAACAACACCTGCACAGGATCGGTACATCCGAACATCACACCTGAGGGACAGGTACAGGATGGCAACAACAACTGTCTGAGTTCCACCAGGAACACAATCCCTCCATTAGTGCTCAGACTGTCCTCAATAGGCTGAGAGAAGCTGGACTGAGGACTTGTAGGCCTGTTGTAAGGCAGGTCCTCACCAGACATAACCGGCAACGTCGTCATCTATGGGCACAAATCCACCATCACTGGACCAGGCAGGACTGGCAGAAAGTTCTCTTCACTGACGAGTCTCGGTTTTGTCTCACCAGGGGTGTTTGTCGGATTTACATTTATCGTCGAAGGAATGAGCGTTACACTGAGGCCTGTACTCTGGTGCGGGATCGATTTGGAGGTGGAGGGTCCGTCATGGTCTGGGGCGGTGTGTCACAGCATCATCGGACTGAGCTTGTTGTCATTGCAGGCAAACTCAACGCTGTGCGTTACAGGGAAGACATCCTCCTCCCTCATGTGGTAACCTTCCTGCAGGCTCATCCTGACATGACCCTCCAGCATGACAATGCCACCAGCCATACTGCTCATTCTGTGTGTGATTTCCTGCAAGACAGGAATGTCAGTGTTCTGCCATGGCCAGAGAAGAGCCCGGATCTCAATCCCATTGAGCACATCTGGGACCTGTTGGATCAGAGGGTGAAAGCTAGGGCCATTCCCCCCAGAAATGTCCAGGAACTTGCAGGTGCCTTGGTGGAAGAGTGGGGTAACATATCACACCAAGAACTGGTGCAGTCCATGAGCAGATGCACTGCAGTACTTAATGCAGCTGGTGGCCACGCCAGATATTGACTGTTACTTTTGATTTTGACCCCCCCTGTGTTCAGGGACACATTACATGTCTGTGGAACTTGTTCAGTTTATGTTGTTTCAGTTGTTCAATCTTGTTATGTTCATACAAATATTTACACATGTTAAGTTTGCTGAAAATAAATGCAGATGACAGTGAGAGGACGTTTCTTTTTTTGCTGAGTTTATAAAAATAAATAGCAAAGCAGACATTGAAGATCCCTTTGAGCATGAAGTTATTAATTAGACTTTAGATGGTGTATCAATACACCCAGTCACTATAAAGACACAGGCGTCCTTCCTAACCCGCTTGCCGGAGAGGAAGAAAACCGCTCAGGGATTTTACCATGAGGCCAATGGTGACTTCAAAACAGTAAGAGTTTAATGGCTGGTATAGTAGAGAACTGAGGATGGGTCAACAACATTGTAGTTACTCCACAATACTAACCTAATTTACAGCACGGAAATGAAGCCTGTCAAGAATAACATTTTTCCGGAACACGCATCCTGTTTGCAATAATGCACAAAAGTAAAACGGCAAAATATAAATTCACTTTATATCCTGAATACAAAGCATTATGTTTGGGGGAAATCCAACAACACATCACTAAGTACCACTTCATATTTTCAAGAATGGTGGTGGCTGCAACAGGTTCTTTGGGGGATAAAAAGAAAGGGAATAGAGCTAAGCACAGGCAACATCCTAGAGGAAAACTGGGTTCAGTCTGCTTTCCAACAGACACGGAGACAAATTCACCTTTCAGCAGGTCAATAACCTAAAACACAAGGTCAAATACACACTGGAGTTGCTTACCAAGATGACAAGGGTCCTGAGTTGCCTAGTTACAATTGACTTAAATCTACTTGAAAATCTATGGCAAGACCTGAAAATGGCTGTCTAGCAATGATCCACAACCAATTTGACAGAGCTTGAAGAATTTTTAAATGAATAAATGGGAAAATATTGTACTTCCCCAGGTGCGCAAAGCTCTTGAAAACGTACCCAGAAAGACTCACATCTGTTATCACTGCCAAAGGTGATTCTGATGTATTGACTTAAGGGGTTGAATACGTATCTAATCAATTTACACGTTAGAACTTTCCTTCCACCGAGAGTATTTTGTGTAGATCGCTGACAAAAAACGACAATGAAATATATTTAAATTCCACTTTGTAACACCAAAATGTGTAAGAAGCCAAGAGGTGTGAATACTTTCTGAAGGTACTGTATGCATGTATGTGCACACACACACACACACACACACGCGCTCCTTCCATGAAAGACCGACCAGGTGAAAGCTATGATCTCTTATTGATTTCACTTGCTTTTTGCTATGTAAAACACGCACATTTCCCATGCCAATAAATCCCTTAGATTGTCACCTGTTGAATCCACTTCAAAATCAGTGTAGATGAAAGGGAGGAGACAGTTTAAAGAAGGATTTTTAAACTTGAGACAATTGAGGCATGGATTGTGTGTGCGTGCGCCATTCAGGGGGTGAATGGGCAAGGAAAAAAATATTGAAGTGCTTTGAACAGGGTATGGTATTAGGTGCAAGGCACATCGGTTTGAGTGTGTCAAGAACTGCAACTCTGCTGGGTTTTTCACTGTGTATCAAGAATGGTCCCCCACCAATGTTCCCTATAAGCTGCATGCAGCTCCCTCAAGATGCTGCACAGAATAAATATCAATATCAATGTTAACACCATTAACATTCCCCTTTACTGTGGGAATTGTGATCGAATCAATGCAACATATCGAAACAAAACAAACTACAGAAGAGTAACTGTTGTTGTAGGCAGAATGCATCTGAGTAGGATTCTATTGTATTGACATGCATGACTCCGCACGTACTATACACAGACCAGTGTGGCATAACCAATCAGAGCTGCACTATTTGCAAATAGACCATTGCCATAAATGGATATGTGCCATTCACTTTGAACTGGACTGTGTTTACAGCATGAGCGGTCATGAGTAGATTAGAGCTTGTTTTGAGATCAGAGCTGCATGTAGCCACTTGTGCACATTTGATCAAATCCTTTGCTAATTAGTGAGTTATTAGCCCAGTTATACATCATTTCTAAATCAGCAATAGGGGAGTGATTGCTTCCATCTAGAGTACAAAACATGTACATTTCTAGACATCTTTGGGGGGAAAAAGTCCGGTTAAGAGCTTTTTTTTAACTTAAAGTGGCAGTGTTGTATTTTGAGACAGGCTTGAGTAAGCTAAGTAGTCAATAGGCAGAGGGTAGCATCATTTGTCTGAATCTTATTAATATGGTATCGGAATAATAATAATACCATTTCATTTTGTAAAGTGGTTTCTTGTATCAGACAGCACATTGTCAGTCACATTTTCCTACATTGAACACCACACATTGGCAGCTACTGTAGGCTGAATGTTATGTAATGCATTTTGTCCATTGTTTTTGATGGTAGGCCTACATGATCAAATAGCCACAGTAGCCTACTTAACCACGGTCTGAAAATAACTTAAAGCGGGTACAGCATCAGTGGGCACAGTAAACGCTCACTCAGCAGACCTGAAATGGAGTCAACATTGGCCAACATTCCTGTTGAACACTTAAGACACCTTGTAGAGTTCATGCCTGGACAAATTGAGGCTATTCTGAGGGAAAAGGGGGTGCAACTAAATATTAGGAAGGTGTTCCTAATGTTTTGTACACACAGTGAAATTAATATACACACACACACCAAAATATAGATGCAACATGAAACAATTTCAACAATTTTACTGAATTACAGTTAATATAAAGGAAATCAGTCAGTTGAAATAAATTCATTAGACCCCCATCTGTGGATTTCCATCCGCTGGGTAACCATGCTGTGCCAATCAGAATGAGTTTTCAATCTTGTGAGCCAGGACCAACCGCTCACCCACACGACACCATACACGTGGTCTGCAGTTGAGAGGCCTGTTGGATGTAATTCTCTAAGACCACTTTGGAGGTGACTTATGGTACCACCAATTGCACACTACTTCAAAACTTGAGACATCTGTGGCTTTGTGTTGTCTGATAAAACTACACATTTTAGAGTGGCCTTTTATTGTCCCCAACGCAAGGTGCACCTGTGTAATGATCACGCTGTTTAATCAGCTTCTTGATATGCCACACCTGCCAGGTGGATGGATTATCTTGGCAAAGGAGAAATATTCACTAACAGGAATGTAAACAAATTTGTACACAACATTTGAGACAACGAAGACTTTAGTGCGTATGGAACATTTCTAGGATCTTTTATTTCAGATCATAAAACATGGGATCAACACTTTACATGTTGTGTTTTAGATTTTTGTTCAGTATTGTTAGCAATTGTGCTAACACTAGTTAGCAAATGCCTTCAAACTGCACATAAAAGATGATATCCATGAGTTCATCTGACTAGGGATGTAAATACCGGGTTTCATTGCCAAAATCCTGTAGTATCAGTTTAATGAGAAAGTCCTCCAATCCTGCATCACATGGTACTCTGTCTGTAGACAGCTGTGGGACCTACCTGACTGTATAGCTGCCATTCAACTGGGCTTGAATGCAACAAGTCATATAATAACTTTGACAACATGAAGAATACATGTACAGTACTGGAATGGTGGAACAATGTAACTATCTGATGCAGGCTAGATTACTCATAGCAAAACCAGACAGGATTAAAGGTTGCTTAGTCTAGTAATAATGTCCAAAATGGTACCCTATTCCCTTTATAGTGCACTACTTTTGACCACAGCACTATGGGCCCAGGTTAAAAGTAGTGCACTACAAAGGGAATAAGGTGCCATCTGGGATGCAACCAATGAATTCAGCATTTTACATTTCCCATTTGTTCTTACATCAAAACCACTCTGTTCTTCTCATTAACGATACAAGAACAAAATTAAAGAAACCTCAAACCTGACATCTATAAAATAAAAAGTTCAACAATTCAAGACATTAAAAAGCCTGTCTTGTAATAACCCCCACTGAATGAGAGAGAGAGCCAGAGACGGAAAGAGAGCGGATGAGAGAACGGGCCAGGCTGGCAGTAATATGCATGTGTTGGTAAATGAGAGATTCTCTGGTGCCTGATCCGCTGCCAGCCAAGACGCCACGTGTTTCAACTCCAAAAGTAAACAATGAAGAGTTTCAGCCATAGGCGCCGTCTCGCTCTCTAGCTCCCTCTCCTTCTCTGAGCATGTGAACTCACGTGACCCTAGCATACTCACACACAGAGACAGCGAAAGTAAGAAAAAAAACTACTGCCCCACTGGTCTGTGGGAAACTAGGTCAGACTTAGGTCATGGTTGTTTATATATCAGACAGCCACTCCACACTCCCCTATTCAGCTTCTCTAGGGGGAATCCCTTCCCCCGCAGCTTGATAGCCCTCTCTCTCCCACAGTCTAACTAGCACTCTGTATCCCCCCCTCACGTTCCCTCTTCCCTGCTCCCTTTCTCTCTGACATCAGCCATCTCGCCTGGGGGGGATCTCTCTCTGTGTGACAATCACCTGTCAGACAGAAATAGGCCCACGTGCAAGGAGGGAGCAGCCAGCCCAGGGAGAATGGAGATGGATAGATGAAAAGCTGGATGACTGAATGGGTCTGCCTGTGGATATATGGACATGATCCTGGTCATGCCTGTTTATAATGGCTTTGTGTGGGTGTACATGTGTCAACCCCAGCAGGTAGCTTATACCTCTAGTCGACACACAAGTGGTCCCAACCCTGCATAGCGTGCAGCTCAGCTAGGAAAGCTCCAGTGTTTTACTCACCCGGTGAGGGTGGCTGGATCTTAGCCTGTTTCTTGGTTTCCCCCGGGATCTCCAGCGGCGGCTCCTCTCCCCGCTCCACCCTGCACTCATAGGCAAACAGGTACTGGATGTACTGCTTCTTCAGAGAGCTGGCGGAGCTGCTGGACGTGCCCACGTTGAGATGGGTGGACAGCTCCCTCCACTTCTTGCTCTTGTTCACCTGCAGGGGAAGGGGGGCATATGGCCGACAGGAGACTCCTGAGCAACCAGGGCTGAGTATGAAACCGTATATGATGGGGTAGAACTGGGACGGGATAGCCAGCAAGGGCCATAATGTAGTTCATTTAAAAGCACTCTGGGATTGGGTCAGGGAGCAGACCAGGGTCTAGATTTTGCCTTGGTCAATTTTGAATGTCATTTTGACATCCAGGATAGGCCTGGTGGTCAGGCAGCTGTGGTCAGGCAGCTTCCTCCAGGTCCCCTTTCATATTTCTATTGACAGGGAAGTATTAAGGTAGATAGGGAGACAGATGCGTGACCAGGGCTGTAGACCAAGTGGCAGAGACGGTATATGTGTTGCGAACACAGGTGTCACAGACTCACCATGGCCAGGCACTCTCTCTCTCAAACACACAGGTCTCACAGACTCCCCATGGCCAGGCCCCCTCTCTCTCAAAGACACAGGTCTCACAGACTCACCATGGCCAGTCCTCATATTTCTCGAACACACAGGTCTTAGACTCACCATGGCTAGTCCTCATATTTCTCGAACACACAGGTCTCAGACTCACCATGGCCAGTCCTCATATTTCTCGAACACACAGGTCTCACAGACTCACCATGGCCAGGCACTCTCTCTCTCAAACACACAGGTCTCACAGACTCCCCATGGCCAGGCCCCCTCTCTCTCAAAGACATGGGTCTCACAGACTCCCCATGGCCAGGCCCCCTCTCTCTCAAAGACACAGGTCTCACAGACTCACCATGGCCAGTCCTCATATTTCTCGAACACACAGGTCTCACAGACTCACCATGGCCAGTCCTCATATTTCTCGAACACACAGGTCTCAGACTCACCATGGCCAGTCCTCATATTTCTCGAACACACAGGTCTCACAGACTCACCATGGCCAGTCCTCATATTTCTCGAACACACAGGTCTCAGACTCACCATGGCCAGTCCTCATATTTCTCGAACACACAGGTCTCACAGACTCACCATGGCCAGGCCCCCTCTGTCTCGAACACACAGGTCTCACAGACTCACCATGGCCAGTCCTCATATTTCTCGAACACACAGGTCTCACAGACTCACCATGGCCAGTCCTCCTATTTCTCGAACACACAGGTCTCACAGACTCACCATGGCCAGTCCTCATATTTCTCGAACACACAGGTCTCACACACTCACCATGGCCAGTCCTCCTATTTCTCGAACACACAGGTCTCACAGACTCACCATGGCCAGTCCTCCTATTTCTCGAACACACAGGTCTCACAGACTCACCATGGCCAGTCCTCATATTTCTCGAACACACAGGTCTCAGACTCACCATGGCCAGTCCTCCTATTTCTCGAACACACAGGTCTCACAGACTCACCATGGCCAGTCCTCATATTTCTCGAACACACAGGTCTCAGACTCACCATGGCCAGTCCTCATATTTCTCGAACACACAGGTCTCACAGACTCACCATGGCCAGTCCTCATATTTCTCGAACACACAGGTCTCACACACTCACCATGGCCAGTCCTCCTATTTCTCGAACACACAGGTCTCACAGACTCACCATGGCCAGTCCTCCTATTTCTCGAACACACAGGTCTCACAGACTCACCATGGCCAGTCCTCCTATTTCTCGAACACACAGGTCTCACAGACTCACCATGGCCAGTCCTCCTATTTCTCGCACACACAGGTAGAGGCGGCACAGGTCCAGGGGCTTCCTGCCCACGGCTGGCAGCATAGGTACAGGCGTGCCCCTCTCCTCCATGAAGGCCAGGTAGCGGTCCACCCACACCTGCCTCTCGGGCTCCATGCCCATCTCGTATAGGATGCAAATCTTCTCATTGGTCATGGTGGCCGGGCTGGTCTTCTAAAGGTGCGGGGCATAGAGTAGAGGGGGAACGGTCAATCAGGGCTACTACTGTTGTCATTGCTTATGGAGCACGGTCACGAGGGTCATGTAGACAGAAACATGTTCAACATCCAACTTTAGATTATTATATGACTTGTTGCATTCAAGCCCAGTTGAATGGCAGCTATACAGTCAGGTAGGTCCCACAGCTGTCTACAGACAGAGTACCATGTGATGCAGGATTGGAGGACTTTCTCATTAAACTGATACTACAGGATTTTTGCATTGAAACCCGGTATCTACTTCCCTAGAGGCAGATGAACTCAAGGATACCATCTTTTATGTGCAGTTTGAAGGAATTGGCTAACACTGAACAAAAACATCAAAATGCAACTTTGGTCCCAGGTTTCATGAGCTGAAATAAAAGATCCCAGAGATGTTCCATACGCACAAAATGCTTCTCTCAGATGTTGTGAACAAATTTGTTTACATCCCTGCTAGTGAATATTTCTCCTTTGCCAAGATAATCCATCCACTGGCATATCAAGAAGCTGATTAAACAGCATAATCATTACACAAGTGCACCTTGCGATGGGGACAATAAAAGGCCACTCTAAAATATGCAGTTTTGTCACAACACAATGCCACAGATGTCTCAAGCTGAGGGAGCGTGCAATTGGCATGCTGACTGCATGAATGTCCACCAGAGCTATTGCCAAAGAATTTCATGTTAATTTCTCTACAATAAGCTGCCTCCAACGTCGTTTCAGAGAATTTAGCATACGTCCAACTGCAGACCACGTGTATGGCGTCGAAAGGGCGAGCAGTTTGCTGATGTCAACGTTGTGAACAGAGAGCCCCATGGTGGCAGTGGGGTTATGGTATGGGCCGACCACGGACAACGAATACAATTGCATTTTATCGACGGAAATTTAAAAACACAAATGCCATGGAGGCCCATTTTATTTTTGGGGGGTATTTGTGACCAACAGATGTATTCCCAAACATGTGAAATCCATAGATAAGGGGCTAATTAATTCATTTCAATTGACTGATTTCCTCATATGAACTGAAACGCAGTAGCATCTTAGAAATTGTTGCATCTTGCGTTTATATTTTTGTTCAGTATAGTGTTAGTGCAATAACGAAGTCTACGTAACTGCTAGCATGCAGTTGAGTCATTGCGCGAACGCTAGTTAGCATTGGCTCGCAAAACTACCTCTTACTTCCTTCATACTGGACACAGAGACATAAAATGGTATCCATGAGTTCATCTGACTCAGGGGAAGTAGATAAAGGGCTTCATTGACAAAATCCTGAAGTACCCCTTTAACATACTCAGTCATCAATAACAACCAATACAAACAGAGAAGCGTTGGAACCATTGTGGTGCAGCAGGACTGCCAGGTTACCGGCACCGTATGTAGAGAGACAGGAGAAAAGAGTGTAAGAATGGAAAATTATTGGTCCAATTGTATACATGCCTTAATGAGAATGTCTCGGTCACAAACATTACCACAATCATATTTCAGACATCAAAAACAAAGACACTAGAATATAAAAACGACAAGCTGTAAAAAACTAAGCAAAAAAGGAAATATATAACCAATCCAACAAATGAAAAAAGGAACAGAAGTGAAAGCGAGTTGTTGTGGTACTTATAGGGCTGGTGGGCGTGATGTCCTCCACCCCATGACAAGAGGACAGACGAGCAGGGCAGGGGGACGGGGGGCTGGGACATACAGGGCAGATACAGCTCCTCTCAGTGTGACGAGGAATAGATGGGCGTACACATTCATACACGCGTCAGCACACAACAGGGCCACGTGATGAGAGATGGCAGGAGTTTGACAGATTGCAGTCTGACTTTATCCTTTTCCCTCGCTCTCTCGCTTTCCCCAAAACATAGTCACACACCCATGCAGAAAGCATACAAACAGCAAAACCTGTTCTCAAAGACATCCTGGGAGAGTAAGAACTCTGCTGTCTGCAGCCAATGGCCCACTCTCAGTCACACACATGGTACAGCTCTGTTCAGCGCTCACCTGGAGGCTTTAAGGCAAAGCACACAGTGGAAACTACATGGTGAGAGGAGCCATACAGACAGATTGAGCAACGGCATTCTAGGGCAGTCTGCCAAACAGGTGCATGGGAGGAGCTTCATCAGCAAAGGCCACAGCCATTATTACTAGTCCTCAAGTTGTCATGAGTGGAAACATGAATCCACGCTAGCTACTGCTGTTGCCATGACAGCAGAAATGCACAAAGCAGTCAAATGTATGAGGAGTGATCATTAAGTAGACACGGAACAGATATAATAGTGGTTCCTCTCAGATCAGTTGGGCTGACAGTCTTCAGTTTGTGATCAAGAGGATGTTCTCACAGCCGGTAATGAGGTGAAGAGACAAATGAACGCAGAGGGAGAAAAGCTGTTCACTTTCACACAACTCTCAGTCTGGAACCAACCACACAGAGGCGTGCAGAACCAAACCAAGCGAGGGGGAACTTGAAACACGAGGGAGGGAGGGAGGGAGGGAGGGAAAACAAGAAGGAGAAAAAAAACACAAAAAAAACTGACAAGAGAAATAGGAGTTCATGAGAGAGCACAGTGAACAATAACAAGTTCTTTGCAGTCGAAGGGAGACGGTTATTTTAGCGTGTCTGTCTGTGTCTATCACACATCCAAATCAGTCAAGAGACAGGCAGGCAGACAGAGACATGAGTGGGGTAATAATGATCAACAACTTGCTGAAAAAAGAGTAGGTCTTTTTACCATAAAATAGCAGTGCTATAAAGAGGCATTTATTTTGGAACCGTCTCCCAGTAGTAACAGAAGGTAAATAGAGAGATAGAGAAAGTGACGTCTTCCTTTAGAAAATCCTCACAAAGATGCCAAACACAGGATGTTTTTCTCAATTCTCTGCATTAATTTTTGTCTGCTGCCTCATTAGATGCTGTGTTTGCTGAGCTTTGCCACATTCAGGTTCCTCTTCCATACACACGTGTTATTAGGACATGCTTTGAGAGGTACTGACGAGGGGCCTGTTAGAACTGTAACTCCTACCTTGGGTTTAGGCGGGGGCTCGGCGGCAGGACCTGGAGTATTGCTCTCCCTGTACTGCTCTGGAGGTTTCGGTTTGGGGTCAGTGGGACACACCATCCCCTCTCCTCCCATAAGCATGGGCCCTGTGGAGGAAGGGTGGAAAAAGTTCAGCCTCTTGTTCACTGTTATACTGGGGCTTGTGACTGTCTGGTATACATGGACAGTGTGCGGAGTAGGTAGATACCGGAGGGTGCGTTGTAGGGAGGTTGGGGCCCCTGTGGGGTCATCCTCCCAGAGGTGTTGGCCCCTGGCTGCTGGCTGTAGGGGCCAGCAGGGCTGGAGGCAATCCCTCTGGGGCTCATGCCTGGATGGTGAGGCATGGGGGTCATTCCCTGCCTGAAAACCAAAGAACAAGAGATTGGCTTAGTCATTTACCATCTCCGTAATACACAACGCTATTACCAAAGGCTTTATATTCATACAGTACATTTAACTATTAGTGGAGGCTGGTGAGGGGAGGACAGACTCATAAATGGCTGGAATGGAATTGAACCTCAAACACAGGAAAACCATATTGACCTGACGGACAGATGGAGGTGTAGATAGATTTTAGTTGTGAGTGAGACAATATGAATAATGCATGTTGGTCATCAAAAGCAGTGCATCAGCAGCTTTTTTCAACTCCAAAACACACAACACAGGGACAGAGAAGAAACGTTGAAGACATTTTAAATCCTGTGGGAAATAATACCCACATCAAAAGGCTGGGGAGTCGAGTGAAAAGTAATACCATTTATTTCCTGCTCTTTTCCAACCCCCAGCCAGACTTCCTGGGCGCTGAACAGCACACTGAGGGTGTGTCCTAATAATATCCCCTTCCTTCCAAAGTATGCACTTGTTCACTTCACTTCACTTATTTGGTGGTGGAGAAAGAAATCAAGCCCTGGTCTTTAGGCTGCTCTATTTAACCTGGTAATGGAAAATTATTCAGACCCCTTGACTTTTTCAACATTGTTACAGCCTTATTCTAAAATGGATTAAATAAAACGATTCCCCAGCAATCTACACAATATACCCCATAATGACAAAGCGAAGAGGGTTTTTGAAAGTTTTGCAAATATATAAAAACAGAAATAACTTATTTCCATAAGTATTCAGACCCTTTGCTATGAGACTCAAAAAATATGAGCTCAGCTGCATCTTGTTTCCATTGATCATCCTTGAGATGTTTCTACAACTTGATTGGAGACCACCTGTGGTAAATTAAATTGACTGGACATGTTTGGAAAGGCACACACCTGTCTATGTAAGGCCCCACAGTTGACAGTGAAAGTCAGAGCAAAAACCAAGCCATGAGGTTGAAGGAATTGTCTGTAGAGTTCCGAGACAGGATTGTGTCGAGGCACAGATCTGGGGAACGGAACCAAAACATTTCTGCAACACTGAAGGTCCCCAATAACACAGTGGCCTCCATCATTCTTAAATGGAAGAAGTTTGGAACCACCAAGACTTCTCTTAGAGCTGGCCACCTGGCCAAACTGAGCAATCGGGGGAGAAGGGCCTTGGTCAGGGAGGTGACCCAAGAACCCGATGGTCACTGACAGCGCTTTAGAGATCCTCTGTGGAGATGGGACAGCCTTCCAGAAGGACAACCATCTCCACAGCACTCAACCAAGTAGGTGTTTATGGTAGAGTGGCCAGACGAAAGCGCCTCCTCCGTAATAGGAACATGAAGTTTGCTTGAAGTTTGCCAAAAGGCACCTAAAGACTCTCAGACCATGAGAAACAAGATTCTCTGGTCCGATGAAACCAAGACTGAACTGTTTGGTCTGAATGCCAAGAGTCACGTCTGGAGGAAACCTGGCACCATCCCTACGGTGAAGCATGGTGGTGGCAGCATTATGCTGTGGGGATGTTCAGCGGCAGGGACTGGGAGACTAGTCAGGATCGAGGCAAAGATCAACGGAGCAAAGTAGAGATTAAAACCTGCTCCAGAGCGCTCAGGGCCTCAGACTGGGGCAAAGGTTCACCTTCCAACAGTACAACGACCCTAAGCACACAGCCAAGACAACGCAGAAGTGCCTTCAGAATAAGACTCTGCATGTCCTTGAGTGGCCCAGCCAGAGCCCGGACTTGAACATCTCTGGAGAAACCAGAAAATAGCTGTGCAGCAACGCTCCCCATCCAACCTGACAGAGCTTGAGAGGATCTGCAGAGAAGAATGGGAGAAACTCTTCAAAAGACAGGTGTGTCAAGCTTGTAGCGTCATACCCAAGAAGACTCGAGGCTGTAATCGCTGCCAAAGTTTCAATTGTGGTTTTTGGCCACTGGCCAACACACACACAAATACCCCATGATGTCAAAGTGGAATTATGTTAAGAGTTATTGACTAATTAATTAATAATGAAAAGCTGAAATGTCTTAAATCACTAAGTATTCAACCCCTTTGTTATGGCTAGCCTAAATAAGTTCAGGAGTAAAAACATACTTAACTTCTCAAGGGTAGGGGGAATTTTGGATGAAAAGCGTGCCCAAATTAAACTGCGTGCTACTCAGCCATAAAAGCTAGAATATGCATATAATTAGTAGATTTGGATAGAAAACACTGAAGTTTCTAAAACTGTTTGAATGATGTCTGAGTATAACAGAACTCATATGGCAGGCAAAAACCCGGGAGAAAAATCCAATCAGGAAGTGGGAAATCTGAGGTTTGTAGTTTTTCAACTCTTGGCCGATCAAATACAGTGTCTATGGGGTCGTATTGCACTTCCTAAGGCTTCCACTAGATGGCAACAGTTTGATGCTTTTACTGTGAAGGAGGGGGGAATGAGAGCTGAATGAGTCAGAGGTCTGCCAGAGAGGCACGAGCTGGCCAGGCTCGTTCACGTGAGTTAGCTTGCGTTCCATTGCATTTCTACAAAGGAATTCTCCGGTTGGAACATTATTGAAGATTTATGTTAAAAACATCCTAAAGATTGATTCTATACATCGTTTGACATGTTTCTACGGACTGTAACAGAACTTTTTGACTTGTCGTCTGCTCCCAGGGTTCGCGCGTCATAAATTTGAAATACTGGGCTAAACACGCAAACAAAAAGGAGGTATTTGCACCCCCAGACCACCACATTGCCTCCACCATGCTTGACAGATGGTTCACTCCTCCAGCATATTTCCATTCTTCCTGCATCTCACTAATGTTCTTCTTTGTGATCCGAACACCTCAAACTTAGATTTGTCTGTCCATAACACTTATTTTCCAATATTCCTCTGTCCAGTGTGTGTTCTTTTGCCCTTCTTAATATTTTATTTTTATTGGCCAGTCTGAGATATGGCTTTTTCTTTGCAACACTGCCTAGAAGCCCAGCATCCCGGAGTCACATCTTCACTGTTGATGTTGAGACTAGTGTTTTGCAGGTACTATTTAATGAAGCTGCCAGTTGAGGACTTGTGATGGGTCTTTTTCTCTGGACACGAATGCACTTGTTCTCTTGCTCAGTTGTGCCCTGGGGCCTGCCACTCTTTCAATTCTGGTTAGAGTCAGTTTGCATTGTTCTGTGAAGGGAGTAGTACAGAGCGTTGTACGAGATCTTCAGTTTCTTTGCAATTTCTTGCATGGAATAGCCTTCATTTCTCAGAACAAGAATAGCCTGATGAGTTTCAGAAGAAAGTTTTGTTTCTGGATATTTTGAGCCTGTAATTGAACCCACAAATTCTGATGCTCCAGATATCAACTAGTCTAAAGAAGGCCAGTTTTCAGCTGTGCTAACATAATTGCAAAATCAATTAGCCTTTTAAAACGATACACTTGTATTAGCTAACACAATGTGCCATTGGAACACAGAAGTGATGGTTGCTGCTCATGGACCTCTGTAGATATTCCATAATTGTTTTTTTATTTTTTATTTTAAATAATCTGCTGTTTAAATAATCTGTAGTTTCCAGCTACAATAGTCATTTACAATATTAACCTCTTGGTGTTAGGGGGCAGTATTTTCATTTTTGGGAAAAAAACGTTCCAGTTTTAAACGTGATATTTTGTCCGGAAGAGATGCTAGAATATGCATATAATTGACAGCTTTGGATAGAAAACACTAACGTTTCCAAAACTGTAAATATGTTGTCTGCGAGTGTCTGGCTGTGAATGTACCATCAACGAGCTTACGCTTTCTACGTATTCCCCAAGGTGTCTACAGCATTGTGATGTAGTTTTACGCATTTATGTTGAAGAATAGCCGTATGGGGGCACATTGCGTAAGTGTTCACATGGTGGCTCCGAGAGAGATTCTCGCGTAAAGTGCAGAGGTAGCCATTACTCCAATCGGTCCTAGAGAAAAAGGAATTGTCCTGACGGATATATTATTGAATAGATATTAGAAAAACTCCTTGAGGATGGATTCTAAACAACGTTTGCCATGTTTCTGTCGATATTATGGTGCTAATTTGGAATATTCTTCGGCGTTGTGGTGACCACAATTTCCCGGCTATTTCTCAGCCAAACGTGAAGAACAAACGGAGCCATTTCGCCTACAAAAATAATATTTTGGGAAAAAATTAAATTTGGCTGGCTACCTGGGAGTCTCGTGAGTGAAAACATCCGAAGTTCATCAAAGGTAAACGATTTAATTTGTTTGCTTTTCTGATTTCCGTGACAAGTTTGCTTGCTGCTAGCAAGGCATAATGCTATGCTAGGCTATGATAAAACTTACACAAATGCTTGTCTAGCGTTGGCTGTAAAGCATATTTTGAAAATCTGAGATGACAGGGTGATTAAGAAAAGGCTGAGCTGTGTTCCAATATATTTCACTTGTGATTTTCATGAATAGGAATATTTTCTAGGAAGATTTATGTCCGTTGCGTTATGCTAATTAGATGATGATGATGATAACGGTCCCATTCACGGGCTGGGCGTCACTACAGGTTAACAATGCCTACACTGTATTTCTGATCAATTTGATTTTATTTAACTTCTTCGATATAGGGTGCGCTTTTAATTTTTGGATAAAAAAACGTTCCCGTTTTAAACAAGATATTTTGTCACGAAAAGATGCTCGACTATGCATATAATTGACAGGTTTGGAAAGAAAATATCTTTGCAGTTTTGGAAACGTCAGTGTTATCTGTGAGTGCCACAGAACTGATGCTACAGGCGAAACCAAGATGAAATTTCAAACAGGAAATGGCCCAGATTTTGAAGGCGCTGTGTTCTAACGTCTCCTTATATGGCTGTGAATGCTCCAGGAATGAGCCTACACTTTCTGTCGTTTCCCCAAGGTGTCTGCAGCATTGTGACGTATTTGTAGGCATATCATTGGAAGATTGACCATCAGAGACTACATTTACCAGGTGCCCGCTTGGTGTCCTCCGTCAAAATTATTGCGTAATCTCCAGCTGCGTGCATTTTTCCATTTGCTTCAGAGGAGAAACCCAACTGCCACGAATGATTTATCATCGAATAGATATGTGAAAAACACCTTGAGGATTGATTCTAAACAACGTTTGCCATCTTTCTGTCGATATTATGGAGTTAATTTGGAAAAAAGTTTGGCGTTGTAATGACTGAATTTTCGGGGTTTTTTCTTAGCCAAACGAGATGAACAAAACGGAGCGATTTCTCCTACACAAATAATCTTTTTGGAAAAACTGAACATTTGCTATCTAACTGAGAGTCTCCTCATTGAAAACATCTGAAGTTCTTCAAAGGTAAATTATTTAATTTGAATGCTTTTCTTGTTTTTGTGAAAATGTTGCCTGCTGAATGCTAGCTATCAATACTCTTACACAAATGCTTGTGTAGCTATGGTTGAAAAGCATATTTTGAAAATCTGAGTTGACAGTGTTGTTAACAAAAGGCTAAGCTTGTGAGTGAATATATTTAATTTCATTAGCGATTTTCATGAATAGTTAACGTTGAGTTATGCTAATGAGCTTGAGGCTATGATTACGCTCCCGGATACGGGATTGCTCGACGCAAGAAGTTAAATAGACAGAAAATGAGCTTTTCTTTAAAATAAGGACATTTAAGAGACCCCAAACTTTTGAAAGGTAGTGAAAATCTATGGCAAGACTTGAAAATGTTTGTCTAGCAACGATCAACAACCAATTTGACAGAGCTTCGAGAATTTTGAAAAGAATACTGGCAAATATTGTACAATCCAGGTGTGTAAAGTTCTTACCCAGAAAGACTCACAGCTGTAATCGCTGCTAAAGGTGATTCTAACACACATTGACTCAGGGGTGTGAATACTTATTAAGTAAATGTGATGTAACATTTACAAAAACATGTTTTCACATTGGCCTTATGAGGTATTGTGTGTAGATGGGTGAGTTTTTTTTGTCATCCATTTTGAATTCAGGCTGTAACAACTAAATGTGGAATAAGTCAAGGGGTATGATTACTTTCTGAAGGCTCTGCATATAAATCATTGGTTGTGACCAGTGGAGAGGTACATCTCCTGTGCAGCCCAGTGCTCGGTTAGTGCTGCGACCAGCAGTGTACAGAGTATGTATTACAGACTGCAGATGTGACACCTACCCATACTGGTCAGCCTGCTGCATCATGGGGTGGCTCTGAGCACTGCTGACCTGGGTGTGGTGGGGGGGACGGGGGGAAGGAGAGTGATGGGGGTGAGGGGAGGGAGAGTGATGGGGAGAGAGGCGAGGGCACGTCCCAGGACAACTCAGGCCGGGGTAGGCAGGGGAGCGCGCGTAGGGAGGCCTGACGTGAGGGAGGAGAGAGAAGAAGTCCCTTTGGTTTCCAAACTCACACAGACACATGAGGACAAACTCTAACTGCTACACACCTTATAACCTTAGTGTGTGGATGATGACTGAATGAGGATATGTGGGGTGTGGAGTAGTGAATGTGTAGAACTTATACACAAGAATGACCCGTGGTGTTGCATCCCAAAATGGCACCTATTCCCTACACTCTAGCGAACTCCTTTTGACCAGAGCCCTATGGAATTCCCAATGGGCCCAGGTCAAAAAGTAGTGCACTATATCGGGATAGGGTACCATTTTCGGACGGGTACTAGATCCCTTCTGTGGCCCCTGTCCTGACTCACCTGCCCTGTGCAGAAGGGTTGGGACCAGACCTGGGCCCCTGCATGGCGTTGGTTCCCGGACCCAGACCTGCCTCCTGGTTAACACTGGGCAGGGGTGGTCTCATGCCCTGGCCAGCAGGCTGCGGCATGCTGGGAGAGGTGGGGGCCATGGTGTTGGTGTTGGCACCGAGGTGGGGTCGCCCACTGGCCCCCGGGCCCAGGCCTCGCCCGGCGGGCATGGAGCCACAGGGCTGCCCAGGGCCCTGGCCGTGCATGGGGCTATTGGCGTTCATGCCCAGGCTGTTGCTCATGCCAGGGCCGGGGCCGCTGTAGTTGGCACTGGGGGTCCCGCCGTAGTTAGGGGGTCTGGGGTAGTTACCTGGAGAGACAGAGAATAGAGTAAGTCATCAACATTTAGACTGAGGATCATCAGGTTGGCTATGTTATGTTCATCAGAACTTAAGAACATTGGAATTGGCTTGATTCATAGATTCTTCAATCACCTATCCATGTTATTTCTTTCAAAAGAAGTGCACTACGTAGGGAATATGGTTCTATTTGGGACACATACGTGTATGATTTGAACAGAGCATTGCCTCATGTTCCTCTGTTTCAGATTCTGTACTCCAGCCAGACCAATCTTTCATAGGGTATTTCACAAGAGAGAGAAAAAGCGCACACACACTTTGATGTCATGTGAGACTTCCAAAAATACATTAACTCGGTCGTGGCGTTTCTGGGAGAGCTGCTATTTTGGCTCTTCCTGGAGTTATTCTGGTTCCATCCCTATAACGAGCTTTGCTCACAGGCAAAGGAGAGGAGAAGGGGATGGGGGGGGTCTGGGACTCTGCCAATTATATGGAAATTCACTGGCAGCATCAGCTTCTCTGTAGTCATGTTAATCCTAGAATTCCCCTCGGGAACACAGGGCTGTGACATGGATCAGACAAGGTCATCCTCCCCGAGTGGCCACAGAAATAGTTTGCTTCCCAAACAGCACCCTATTCCCTATTTGGTGCACTATTTTGACCAGGGCCTAATAGACACACATTTGGGACGCAGAACCAGTCCTGTCTGTTCACACTGATCAACTGTACTGCTCTGTGCTGGTGCTTTTAGTTAGTAGTGAAGGGGGCTTCTATTGTAGGCTTTCTGTAGGAGTGAGACGTTTGTATTGAGTTATGTGAATTAGTGGTGTAATGCGTGCGGTGTGCTGTCAACCAGTTGGTTGACTGGATGAAAGCGTGCAGCATTCATCAATCTACTCTGTTTCGGCGAAGGATGGAAACCGACCCATGGACGTCGTAAGCGCTCATCTGGAACGGGGCTCACACAAATTGGGTCATTACGGTAATCCATCTCGTGTGTTGTAGCATGCCTTGATGAATGCGTGACCAATGTGTGTGTGTCTCTCCCTGCTCCAGATCCCTGATGAATAGTCCCTGCTGTGTGTGCCTGGTGTCTGGCTCTGGACACCACAATACAAAGACCTGGGTTCAAATACTAGGTGGGTGGGGTTTGGAGTTTTGGGAAACTTCTATTGGTTCCATTGCGACACGCATCAGGGGGAAATTATTTCAAATAGTACTTAAAACCAGGTGTGCTGGATAGCACAACCAGCCACATAAAAAGAGATGGAACAAGTCTCCTCCTTTACCCCAGACGGGTGTGTGAGTGAGAGAGAGAAAGCGAGAGATGCAAAGTAGGCTACAGTATATGCAAAGCATGGAACACTTGGGAGGTAGATGGGAGATTTACTGAGCTGTGGAAAAAACCCTGCTCTCTCCAACCCTGTGGAAATGTATATTGGGCCATAGAATATAGTCATAGGATTGCCAACATTCCACTAGCCTCCTGCTACAGGGGAGAGAGAGTTCTGATGTGAAAAGGCCAGTGTGAATTAACAGGCTGTATGGGCACCAGCATCATCATCCGCCACGAGCATGGAGGATGTGTTACCTTGGAGGAATATGATCATCAGCATGGAGGAATATGATCATCAGCATGGATGATGTGTTACCATGGAGGAATATTATCATCAACATGGAGGATGTGTTACCTTGGAGGAATATGATCATCAGCATGGAGGAATATGATCATCAGCATGGATGATGTGTTACCATGGAGGAATATTATCATCAACATGGAGGATGTGTTACCTTGGAGGAATATGATCATCAGCATGGATGATGTGTTACCATGGAGGAATATTATCATCAGCATGGAGGAATATGATCATCAGCATGGATGATGTGTTACCATGGAGGAATATTATCATCAGCATGGAGGAATATGATCATCAGCATGGATGATGTGTTACCATGGAGGAATATTATCATCAGCATGGATGATGTGTTACCTTGGAGGAATATTATCATCAGCATGGATGATGTGTTACCATGGAGGAATATTATCATCAGCATGGATGATGTGTTACCATGGAGGAATATTATCATCAACATGGAGGATGTGTTACCTTGGAGGAATATGATCATCAGCATGGAGGAATATGATCATCAGCATGGATGATGTGTTACCATGGAGGAATATTATCATCAACATGGAGGATGTGTTACCTTGGAGGAATATGATCATCAGCATGGAGGAATATGATCATCAGCATGGATGATGTGTTACCATGGAGGAATATGATCATCAGCATGGATGATGTGTTACCATGGAGGAATATTATCATCAACATGGAGGATGTGTTACCTTGGAGGAATATGATCATCAGCATGGATGATGTGTTACCTTGGAGGAATATTATCATCAGCATGGATGATGTGTTACCATGGAGGAATATTATCATCAGCATGGATGATGTGTTACCTTGGAGGAATATTATCATCAGCATGGATGATGTGTTACCATGGAGGAATATTATCATCAGCATGGAGGATGTGTTACCTTGGAGGAATATTATCATCAACATGGAGGATGTGTTACCTTGGAGGAATATGATCATCAACATGGAGGAATATGATCATCAGCATGGATGATGTGTTACCATGGAGGAATATTATCATCAGCATGGATGATGTGTTACCTTGGAGGAATATTATCATCAGCATGGATGATGTGTTACCTTGGAGGAATATTATCATCAGCATGGATGATGTGTTACCTTGGAGGAATATGATCATCAGCATGGATGATGTGTTACCATGGAGGAATATTATCATCAACATGGAGGATGTGTTACCTTGGAGGAATATGATCATCAACATGGAGGAATATGATCATCAGCATGGATGATGTGTTACCATGGAGGAATATGATCATCAGCATGGATGATGTGTTACCTTGGAGGAATATTAGGAGAAGGGTGAATGTGCTGCTAGACCAGGTATGGGGGTGGGGCTACCAAAAACTGGAACTCGTGAGGGGCTCGTGAGTGGGTCTGCATACCGTATCCTGTTAGCTGACATGGGTTAATTGAGTGACTGCTGATGCACAACCACATTTCAAAATTGCACCTTGGGGTCTCAACTTACTGTTAATAGAATACACAACCTATCCTATTTGGCATTTTTTGTTTTTTAAATAATGACAATAATAATAACATTTATTGGTCCTTAAAAAAAAGAGGAAGCTGACCCTAGATCTGTACTTAGGGGAAACGTCACGCCGGAGTAGAATATTACCTTGGGGGCCGTACTGGCTGGTCTGGGGTCCGTATGAGGGGCCGGGGCCCCCCTGCAGCTGCTGCTGGTGGTAGGAGCTTTGGGGGTGCATGGAGCCCCCGGGGGACGAGTGAGGGGACATGGCGGGTCCCTGACCTGACTGCTGGGGGACTGTGGTGTTCCGCTGCATGGCAGGTGGGAACCCTGGAAAGAACAAAAGAATGAGAGCGAAAGGAGAGAGCCCTGTTAAAATCATTCTAATTGAAAGCAGAACTATAGGAAGGTTAGGACTGAGGTAACCTAGCTACTCTTAAAAGGAGACATTTTCCTCTCAGACTCCATTATATTTGAACCAAATTGTCAATGTAGCAATTGAGTTCAATTGAAGTGTACTCGCTTGAGTTGAATGGTAACACTTACCTTTGCCTTTTGAAAACCACTACCAAATGCTACAGCAAATGTCCAAATCGACA
The DNA here is from genome assembly GCF_036934945.1 of Oncorhynchus masou masou. Taxonomy (NCBI): domain Eukaryota; kingdom Metazoa; phylum Chordata; class Actinopteri; order Salmoniformes; family Salmonidae; genus Oncorhynchus; species Oncorhynchus masou. Next base: position 28,227,303 of record NC_088230.1, on the reverse strand, counting down.
TTTAAACTGATCTGAAAGGATGACAAATAGCACAAGAGCTAATACATCCACCCGCCCGCCATGGAAAAGGTCTCCCATCTGTTTGAAATGTGATCTTTTCATCTCACTTGATCAAAACCTCATTCTAAGGGCAGAGGAGTGATACAACCACTTGAATACACAAACTCACTACCTCTTAAAGGGATAGCTCACCCAAATGACCTACTGGTTTACTCACCATGTAATCAGTCAATAGACACAGTAAGAAAGACATTCATTTGGGTGAACTGTCCCTTTAAATATGAATGAGTACATGATGCATGGAATGCTGAGGCATCAATGGACTTTAGACTACGGGGGATAGAAGGACGCCGGATTGGACCACATTCAACAAATCTGATCTAAGCAAGTGGATAGTGGTGAACTCCGTCATGATTGAAGCATTTTAACAGGTCCACAATGTGGTTACTAAACTCCCATTTGGATAATTTGGCTGTTTTCACTGCATAACATTTAGATGTTGTCCCTTTTCAGGTTCAAAAGTGACTGTTAAATGCCAACTTCGGACCATATAACCTGGCAGCATAGCTAGCATACAGAAATGGGTGGTGCATACAGAAATGGGTGGTGGTAGCCAGTTGTTTTTAACTGTAATGCAGTCGATTGTTGACGATGACATGGACATGTGTTGGGGTTGCCATCCACACTTCAATTTTTACCTCAAAAATAGTTTGAAATACACTAAACTGTAGGCAAATGTACCTGGGAGTGCAATGAGGAGATCTTCCCCCACGCGTTTCCATGGCATTTCCATTGTTTTGGTCGAGTTCGATTGACCTATTTAACACATCTGTTCTTATTTGAGGTATTTCTGTCCCGGTCTATTCATGTTCTGTATTATGACATGTTTCGTGTGGACCCCAGGAAGAGTCACTGCTGCTTTAACAGTAGCTAATGGGGATCCTAATAAAATACTCTTCATACAGTCCTGATAAGGCCAATAGGAAAATCTGATGACTTCCCCCTTCCCCGTGGTTCAGCAGCTCACTCACATGCTCCATTTCAATAGGCTCCGCTCCCCAAGCTTGGAGTGACTAATCGTTTGTATTAATGCCACCACTGTTACAATGATCCCCTTTAGACAGTGAAAAAAAGGTTCTGCCTAGCTGGCAGCTGAGGTGTTATTTTGACTATTACTTGCTAGGCCTTTACCCAGTGCTGGTTGGCTGGCTGGGCTGAGGGTGGGCCATAGAAAACAGCCTGATTGACATGTCTGACTGCTTGGTCACTGACAACCATATTGGCAGCCGCTGAGAGGCACAGTCATGGTTACTCTATAAAGGCAGAGTCTATGTCCTAAATTGCACCATATTCCCTACATAGTGCACTACTTTTGACCAGAGCCCTATAGGTCCTGGTCAAAATGTGTGTACTAAATAGAGAATGGGGTGCCATTTGGGAAACATGCTGAAGTTCTGGCCCAGTGCTGACAGCAGCCCAGAGGTATAGAGGGAGTGGAATCTATGGCTAATCTGTTGTACTAATGATCCTATGGAAAACCCAGCAGGAGAAATGCACTGCTATACATCATTAGGGAGGGACTACGGCTTATGGTGTACAATTAGATGACTTCCGTCCTGGGGTCAGGTTGTGTACACCAGAGGAGACCTCCTTTATCAAACCACTGTTGAAACAAACATGGATTTCACCACAGAAGCGGCCGTGGATATACGAGTTGGTTGCTGATTACTCTGACTTCATGTTAAATATCCCGGAAGAGGGGGGTTGTGGGTCACAGGTGGTGTAATGTGCAGGAGAATTTCACCTCTCTCCTGAGACATGGGGGACTGGCTCAGGGTGGAATGGGAACCCACATCAGACATGTTCCCAGGGGTCTGTGGGGCCATCTGGGTACCTGGGAGGAGAGAGGGGCAAGCGTCAGTGGGACACACACACACGTCCCCAGCTCCTTCGTGTCAGTGTGATGGCCTGAAGAGCAGCAGTGTGTCCAGCTAAAGGAACCCCTCCCTAATGGGGGCTAATGACTGACAGCTCTCCCAGTAGGGGTGAGAGCGTGTGTGGGTGTCAACGGCTAAATGGTCTCCCATCGACCTCGTTATCACCCAGAGCAGTGAGAGAGAAGGCGAATGAACTAACTTTGCCCGCAAATAACAAAACTCCCCCAACTAGTACAGCCCTGGAGTCAACAAGGCCAACAATGCGCTGCACTGTGGGAGAGTAATTGTGTTAAATTGACTCCGAACTGCTAACATAGTTTAGAAACTATTTTAATGACCGAGGCCTTTGTTTTGGAGCTGGAGTATAAACCAGCTAGAGAACCTCCCCTGACTGCCCCAGCTGCCTGTACAGATATAAGAACAGACGTCTCTCCCCCTCCCACTGTGACTAGCTACTATAGAGTCACTAACTCAAAAGAAGTTCAGAAAGAACTGACTGGAATGAGACAAAGGAGCTCTTTTTTCTTCCACAGATGAGCCAGTCATGACAACCAGAGCTGCTACAGTTCCACTGTGGCTGTCTCAGTGTGGCAGAACTGCTCTCTGAAATATAATGGATGAAATACTACACATTCAGTTACTGTATCAAGCCTAGCACACTGGTCCTTACTCCCTGTCCAAGGTAGGTGTGTGTGTGTGTGTGTGTGTGTGTGTGTGTGTGTGTGTGTGTGTGTGTGTGTGTGTGTGAGATGTGGTAAAGTGTGTAGGTGTCTCCTAGACCTAGGTGCATGGTGGCAGGGATTCGTTCTATACCTGGGACGCTGGCGGGGGAGATCGGTCCGGAGCGCGATTGGCTGGATCCCACAGGTGATCCCACGGGGGAGGGGGAGGGGCCACTACGCAGGTGAGGGGACATGTGGGGTGAGAAGGGAGACTGGGCCGGGTTACTCTGCTCGCCCTGGCTGCTGGTGGACCCCGAAGCACTGACCGCTGAGCTGATAGCCACCTCTGTGCCCGTGGGAAGGTCATCTATAGACCCAGACAGGTCCTGGAACAGAAGAGGAGAGAGCAACCAAGGGGAAAGCCAGGGTTGGGTTCATTCGGCACCAGACTGAAGAAAAATGGACAGAAACAGGGAGCGACTACCTGCAAAACATTTTAAAATTGTGCTCCGTTTTGTGCCCTGAACGAACACGACCCAGAAGAAATACCACTAAGCATTCTTCACCAACAGATGGTAAAAACTTCACCAGTCACTTGACGTAACGTCCAACATAGACAGAAAGACATTGGGAGTGTTGGAAATCTCGATGTCCAGGAGGAAGGGTTTACCAAATTCAGTTAAAGCCAAAACCAGGCAGGCCAGATGGCTCTCTCTCAGTCTATACTACTGCTTTAATAGCCAGAGAAACAAATGGCACCTTATTCCCTAAATAGTGCACTTCTATTAACCAGAGGCCTGATCAAAACTAGTGTACTATATAGGGAATAGGATGCCATTTGGGATGAATCCAGCATCATGGCAACAATCACCAATTTACTTAACTGGCATAAACACCTCAAATTTAAGCAGATTTGGCCAAAGTACCTATAAAAGAGAGACATTCCAAATGTCCTCAATGCCAAATCAAGAATGGAGACAGAGTTTAATAGTGCCAATGAGCTGCCCTCCAATGTGCCTCCCCTTTTCCCTCTGCGCTTCTGATAGTTGTGGAAACCGTGTGGTCGGTGGCCTCTCTCCCAGCTGGCAAGTAGGCAGCTCTTAACTACGACCTGTCACCCGTCAATATGACACTTCCTCTGAGGCCTTAACAACCACTTACTTTATGATCAGTCACTTAAAATACCCACAGCGCCACAAAGCAGTTAATAGCATCCCAGCTATGCATTTAAAAACCACGCAGACTAAATCAGCCAATTACACTTGACTGCAATGCACCCTACTGTGCAGTGGGATCCTCTCAAGTTCCTACATGTGTCCCAAAGGGTTTTCTAGTTCACCATCACAGGGTAGCATCAGAGGTAATGGGGGTTGGATAGTCCCATCATTAGAGGTAATGGGGGTTGGATAGTCCCATCATTAGGGGTAATGGGGGTTGGATAGTCCTATTCACCATCATTAGGGGTAATGGGGGTTGGATAGTCCTATTCACCATCATTAGGGGTAATGGGGGTTGGATGCTCCTATTCACCATCATTAGGGGTAATGGGGGTTGGATAGTCCTATTCACCATCATTAGGGGTAATGGGGGTTGGATGCTCCTATTCACCATCATTAGGGGTAATGGGGGTTGGATAGTCCTATTCACCATCATTAGGGGTAATGGGGGTTGGATGCTCCTATTCACCATCATTAGGGGTAATGGGGGTTGGATAGTCCTATTCACCATCATTAGGGGTAATGGGGGTTGGATAGTCCTATTCACCATCATTAGGGGTAATGGGGGTTGGATGCTCCTATTCACCATCATTAGGGGTAATGGGGGTTGGATAGTCCTATTCACCATCATTAGGGGTAATGGGGGTTGGATGCTCCTATTCACCATCATTAGGGGTAATGGGGGTTGGATGCTCCTATTCACCATCATTAGGTGTAATGGTGGTTGGATAGTCCTATTCACCATCATTAGGGGTAGTGGGGGTTGGATAGTCCTATTCACCATCATTAGGGGTAATGAGGGTTGGATAGTCCCATCATTAGGGGTAATGGGGGTTGGATAGTCCTATTCACCATCATTAGGGGTAATGGGGGTTGGATGCTCCTATTCACCATCATTAGGGGTAATGGGGGTTGGATAGTCCTATTCACCATCATTAGGGGTAATGGGGGTTGGATGCTCCTATTCACCATCATTAGGGGTAATGGGGGTTGGATAGTCCTATTCACCATCATTAGGGGTAATGGGGGTTGGATGCTCCTATTCACCATCATTAGGGGTAATGGGGGTTGGATGCTCCTATTCACCATCATTAGGTGTAATGGTGGTTGGATAGTCCTATTCACCATCATTAGGGGTAGTGGGGGTTGGATAGTCCTATTCACCATCATTAGGGGTAATGAGGGTTGGATAGTCCCATCATTAGGGGTAATGGGGGTTGGATAGTCCTATTCACCATCATTAGGGGTAATGGTGGTTGGATAGTCCTATTCACCATCATTAGGGGTAGTGGGGGTTGGATAGTCCTATTCACCATCATTAGGGGTAATGGGGGTTGGATGCTCCTATTCACCATCACAGGGGAGCATCATTAGAGGTAATGGGGGTTGAGTGCAGCGTCCCTAATATTTGCATTGACTGACTTTTTTTTTGTTTTATTTGTAATTATGTTTTGTTTATTGTATAAAAAGGTATTATTTTTTGCACTGACATTCTTGCGCTGGCTCTATACACTCACTGGACTACACACACACACACACACACACTCTCTCACTCCCCACATACGCTGCAGCTACTCTATTATCTATCCTGATTGCCTAGTCACTTTTACCCCTACCTACATGTACATATTACCTGGACTACCTCGTACCCCTGCACACTGTATCCAGCCCCCCCGTATCCAGCCCCCACGTATCCAGCCCCCCACGTATCCAGCCCCCACGTATCCAGCCCCCCACGTATCCAGCCCCCCACGTATCCAGCCCGCCCGCATCCAGCCCCCTGTATCCAGCCCCCCGCATCCAGCCCCCCGCATCCAGCCCCCGCATCCAGCCCCCGCATCCAGCCCCCCCGCATCCAGCCCCCCGCATCCAGCCCCCTGTATCCAGCCCCCCTGTATCCAGCCTCATTATTGTTATTTTATTACCATCCCCTTTTTTCTTGACTTTTTAAATTCTGCTTTGTTGGGAAGGGATCGTAAATGAGCATTTCACAGCAAAGTCTACACCTGTTGTATTCGACACGTGACAAACAATTCCCTACATAGCACACTTCATAGGGGTACATAGGGCTCTAGTCAAAAGTAGTGCACGATAAATGGAATAGGATGGCATTTGGGATGCAAGCTGAGGCTTTCTCTTCAGTTTTCAGCATGTGTTACATATGTCAACAACAAAGCCTTTATTTCACCAATTGAAAAGGCACTGGGGGACCACTTCTACCTGTTTACATATATTCCTCCAGACTTGTGCTGCTTGCATGATTTTTCGGATATAATTATTCCCATTCGTTAGTGGCCCCAGCTTACTAACTTTACGGATATAATTATTCCCATTCGTTAGTGGCCCCAGCTTACTAACTTTACTGATATAATTATTCCCATTCGTTAGTGGCCCCAGCTTACTAACTTTACTGATATAATTATTCCCATTCGTTAGTGGCCCCAGCTTACTAACTTTACGGATATAATTATTCCCATTCGTTAGTGGCCCCAGCCTACTAACTTTACTGATATAATTATTCCCATTCGTTAGTGGCCCCAGCTTACTAACTTTACTGATATAATTATTCCCATTCGTTAGTGGCCCCAGCTTACTAACTTTACGGATATAATTATTCCCATTCGTTAGTGGCCCCAGCTTACTAACTTTACGGATATAATTATTCCCATTCGTTAGTGGCCCCAGCTTACTAACTTTACTGATATAATTATTCCCATTCGTTAGTGGCCCCAGCTTACTAACTTTACGGATATAATTATTCCCATTCGTTAGTGGCCCCAGCTTACTAACTTTACGGATATAATTATTCCCATTCGTTAGTGGCCCCAGCCTACTAACTTTACGGATATAATTATTCCCATTCGTTAGTGGCCCCAGCTTACTAACTTTACTGATATAATTATTCCCATTCGTTAGTGGCCCCAGCTTACTAACTTTACGGATATAATTATTCCCATTCGTTAGTGGCCCCAGCTTACTAACTTTACGGATATAATTATTCCCATTCGTTAGTGGCCCCAGCTTACTAACTTTACGGATATAATTATTCCCATTCGTTAGTGGCCCCAGCCTACTAACTTTACGGATATAATTATTCCCATTCGTTAGTGGCCCCAGCTTACTAACTTTACTGATATAATTATTCCCATTCGTTAGTGGCCCCAGCTTACTAACTTTACGGATATAATTATTCCCATTCGTTAGTGGCCCCAGCTTACTAACTTCACGGATATAATTATTCCCATTCGTTAGTGGCCCCAGCTTACTAACTTCACTGATATAATTATTCCCATTCGTTAGTGGCCCCAGCTTACTAACTTCACTGATATAATTATTCAGTCTTTTTAACCGCCTCCCTTCTCACCCTGCTCTGTCACTATGGACACGGCAGTGAAAGAAGAGGGATAAATAAATGTGGGTTGCTACAGAAACGGTTGAAATGGGACCATGAAGAAGCCATGCACACATGCGCCACATTGCAGAGAGAGAAAGTTGCTTTCCAGTTTTGTTCACCTGCTGATAATTTGTTTCCCAGCTCTCTTATTTCTCAGCCCCCAGGATTGCTCAGCCTGTGTGTGAGAGAGATTCACCTCAGGCAGCAAGGAGCAGTGTGCTGACTGTGCATAGTGTGGGGGAGTAAGCACATCGCTGCCCTCTCTGCTCATAGCCTGGCTATTTGGACACAACGCACCCAAGATGTTGCTGATGGGCAGACAGACGACTAGATGGAGCTGGGGCTCTAAAGTAGCTACATTCACCAGAGCACCCGCCATCGTCTTCTCATCCCCCAGCTGTTTGATTCTGTCCATATAGTTTGAAGAAAAGTATTGCCTTTGACAAATATGCTATTGAGAAAATAGTAAAAGCCAAGGAAGGCCAGTGGGACCGCCTGGGCCTAGATCTTTCCACCATCAAATGTGTCCCAGTAGGGGGTAGCAGCGGTGGCAGTGGTCCTGAGCAGAACACTGTGGTGTACGCACACAGAGACATTCAGAAGGCAAAGGAGGGGAATCAGACTCTGTGAAATCTGACAAGGAGCGCTGCCTGGCGTATTAAGTTTGATGAGCGCTCTCAGGAGATGACGAGTGTGTCTAGAGACAGTGGGAACGTGACTCAGTGCAGAGCGATGGATGGGAGATTAGACAGACAGCCTCCAGTGGGAAGTGCAGTCTCTCTGGGGTAGGGATGAGGCGGTACAATAATGCCATGTTCAAAAGAAGACTGATGGGCTTTTCTTCTGAGGACAACTTTAGATGAGTTTGATGGCATACATCCAGTTGCCGGATTCCTGATAATGTAACTCAGGGTGATGTTTAGGTTCTGATGCCTGAACCCATATCAGAGGACTGGAATACTTCTCCATCTGGCCCCACTATGGGTGGGAGTGTGTGCTGGGATAGGAAGATGCACCAGCCACCCAGCTTTCAACACAAACACCACTACAAAGCAGAGTAAAAGCAGAGAGCCTGGAGGACAGAAAACAGCACTCAGGCACTGGTGCAGAATAGTAATGAGAGCGAAAGTGAATGCGAGAGAGACACATTGGTTCTGTGATGTGCATAGAAGTCAAGGTTCTTCTTCCGTCTTCAGCACTGTGAACACCAGTTCATATGTACACTGACTGGCTGCGCCTTTCAGAAGACGACTCCACAAGCACTGCTGTAGCAGTAGGATCATAAAAGAGGACACATTGAGAGGGGGCTGAAATAGAAACCTGTGGTACTCATTGCCTTTTCCCCCCTCTCATCCTGTCTCCTATTTAGCCCGAGGGTTGGTGTGATGGAGTCTCTCTCCTTCCCGCCAACACAGCACACGCATGGCCCTCCGGGGACAACCTCACACACTCATGCCCAATTAAAATATTGACAGACAACATAGGCTTTTTGTTCTGTTTGAAGTCCCCGTTTCACACGGCGCTCATCACCGTGGCTCTGGATGTCCTGGTTGGCTGCATCCCAAATTGCACCCTATTCCCTTATACCGTGTAACACTAGTATACTGTAATCGAAACGTCTGTACTTTTGCTACAAAAAAAAAAACAAAGCGGTTTGGTACGAGAACTTTTGTATGTTCGGTACTTTTGTCAAATCTGTCTCATGTGATTGAGAGGATCAAGTCTATCAGCCCAGTCCCATTACAGCACAGTCCCATTACAGCACAGTCCCATTACAGCACAGTCCCATTACAGCACAGTCCCATTACAGCACAGTCCCATTACAGCACAGTCCCATTACAGCCTGAAGAGCCTGCTCCATTCATTGCTAGGGCTGTCTGGGCTACATTAGCTCTCCAGTCCCCACTCATGCTGCACAGACGTTAACACACTTGAATAATGCAACACGGCATGCAAAAATGTTGAAACTGTTTGCAAAACAATGTCCATACAGGCTTGAGGTCAACCGATTAATTTCAAGTTTTCATAACAATCGGAAATCGGTCATTTTGGACGGCAAATTTTTATTTATTTAATCTTTATTTAACGAGGCAAGTCAGTTAAGAACACATTCTTATTTTCAATGACGGCCTAGGAATGGTGGGTTAACTGCCTCGTTCAGGGGCAGAACGACAGATTTTTACCTTGTCAGCTCAGGGATTCAATCTTGCAACCTTACGGTTAACTAGTCCAACGCTCTAACCACCTGCCTCACGAGGAACCTGCCTGTTACGTGAATGCAGTAAGAAGCCAAGGTAAGTTGCTAGCTAGCATTAAACTTAATCAATCACTAGTTATAACTGCACATGGTTGATGATATTACTAGTTTATCTGGCATGTCCTGCGTTGCATATAATCGATGCAGTGCGCTTTCGCAAAAAAAGGACTGTCGTGGCTCCAACGTGTACCTAACCATAAACATCAATGCCTCTCTTAAAATCAATACACAGAAGTATACATCTTTAAACCTGCTTATTTAGCTAAAATAAATCCAGGTTAGCAGGCAATATTAACCAGGTGAAATTGTGTCACTTCTCTTGCGTTCATTGCACGCAGAGTCAGGGTATATGCAACAGTTTGAGCCGCCTGGCTCATTAAGAACGAATTTGCCAGAATTGTACGCAATTATGACATGACATTGCAGGTTGTGCAATGTAACAAGAATATTTAGACTTAGGGATGCCACCCGTTATATGAAATACGGAACGGTTCCATATTTCACTGAAAGAATAAACGTTTTGTTTGAGACGATAGTTTCCGGATTCTACCATATTAATGACCTAAGGCTCATATTTCTGTGTGTTATTATGTTATAATTAAGTCTATGATTTGATAGAGCAGTCTGACTGAGCGCTAATTGAGTTTCAAACGTCACTCGCTCCGAGACTTGGAGTGGTTGTTCCCCTTGCTCTGCATGGTAACGCTGCTTTGAGGGTGGCTGTTGTCGATGTGTTCCTAGTTCGAGCCCAGGGAGCGGCGAGGAGAGGGATGGAAGCTATACTGTTACACTGGCAATACTAAAGTGCCTATAAGAACATCCAATAGTCAAAGGTTAATGAAATACAAATGGTAGAGAGAGAAATAGTCCTATAATTCCTACAACCTAAAACTTCTTACCTGGGAATATTGAAAACTCATGTTAAAAAGGAACCACCAGCTTTCATATGTTCTCATGTTCTGAGCAAGGAACTTAAACGTTAGCTTTCTTACATGGCACATATTGCACTTTTACTTTCTTCTCCAACACTGTTTTTGCATTATTTAAACCAAAATGAACATGTTTCATTATTTATTTGAGGCTAAATTGATTTTATTGATGTATTATCTTAAGTTAAAATAAGTACATTCAGTATTGTTGTAATTGTCATTATTACAAATACATTTAAAAAAAAGTCCGATTAATCAGTATCGGTGTTGAAAAATCATAATCGATCAACCTCTAATACAGGCTAGACCACCTTTACCATGCTAGACCGGTAGCTTCCAGCTTTAAATTGTAGGCTTTCCTTGCTAGCTTACAGCTGAATTCACTACCCTAGTACTCCGTTAATATGCAAACCATAATGTGAAATATGCTGATTTCAAAGCCGATTGTCACCAAAAACATTAATTCACTTAGTCTCCCTCACCACCAAAAACTAATTTACGTCTTTGTCTTACTTATCCATCCTGTCTGGTTTCCACTAGATTCCATAGCCACAAAGTCAGATTCCACATGCACATTCTGTGCACATTCTGATCGTTTGTCATCTTTAACCCCATGAAATCAGCCTCAATAACTCAATGCATGCACCCACTCCTATTGAATAATATCCATTCACCTGTATTTTGAATAGACCTAGTCTACATCTTGATTTACCCAGTTTATCAATAGAAATTTACCATTCAACTAAATGATTACAATTATGTTGCTTTGTAGTTAGATTGTACTATCAATTTGACTTTGGTAAAAACAATTGATTCAATTAATGTGTACACGGCTGTCAAAAAACATAACCTTTGTCATATTGATCTCAAAAGACACCCAGCGATTGAACAGAACAGTAGCTGAGTTTATCTGTCTGGATCAAGTGCCATTCTATGACTTTGGCTAAAACGGCTTCTTTTTTTGCGTGGTATTGTGATGCATCAAGTATTGCGATAGGAAAACTGGTATCATGACAACACTACAGTGTACACTACATTTTACCAGGGCCCATTTGACCAGGGCACTATATAGGGAATAGGGCACCATTTGGGACAAAAACCTTTACCTTAACAGGTGGCCTGTCTGAGCCACTCAAACCGTGACAGGCTACAGCCAACCAGCTCCGGGACTGAATTATCCAACTACCAAGAAGGAATGGGGATGCCATAAGAGGAGACAACTGAAATATGGAAGGGGAAGAGAGGCCTGGGGGAAGGAATAGCAGCTGACAATACAATGGAACAACCCCATCCCAAGAGCTACAGAGAGGGGCATCTGCATTTACAAATCATGAGTAGCAGTCAGATGACACACACGCGGGGGCTGTGCTGAAAAATAATTTAGACTTAATGACAGCCTGTAAGAAATAGTGGGGAACGGGGACAGCAGCAATCTGACTGATTTCTCTAAGGGTGCATGTGTGTGATTGAGGCTGAGCGAGTGTGTAAAAACCAAATATAGCTGAGCAGTATCATTAATACAATAAATTCCTCATTTGGCTAGAGTAGCACTACAGGACAGAGGGGATGGGGGTCTGGTGTAGAATAGATTCACCAGTACGATTTGGAACAAAGGAAAAGAGGAACAAGGGGGAGAACATAAAGCATTGTGAAAAATTAGGGACTGTCCAAGACCTTCATTTTCTTTGATTTAGATGGGGAAAAAAGTAATTACCTTCTCTCACATCCTCCAGACAATCAATATATGAGAGAGAGTGAGATGAGAGCAGGAGTGAGTGAGACGAAGGAGAAAGAGAGCAGGAGCGACGAAATGAAGGGATCGAAATGAGGGAACGAGCGAGCGAGATGAGGGAGCGAGCAAGCTAGCAAATTATCAAGGAACCTACCAGGTACAACCCTAAATCCGTAAACAGAGGCACCCTCAGATATCATCCTGACCAACCTGCTCTCCCCCCCCCCCCGCTCGCCCTCCCCCTCCCTCCCCCGCTATCTCCTCGCTCCCTCCCGCTCTCCCCCCCCCCGCTCGATCTCCCCGCTATCTCCTCGCTCCCTCCCCCGCTATCTCCTCGCTCCCTCCCGCTCTCGCTCCCCCTCGCCATCTCCTCGCTCGCTCCCGCTCCCCCTCCCGCTCTCCCCCGCCACCCCTTCATCTCGCCCCCCCATCTCGCTCGCCTCGCGCTCTCGATCTCCCTGACTGGATGTTTATCTTGACCCAGAATCTCCCTAGACACCCGTTCTCTTTGTTCATGGTTAATTCTCATGGTGACACAGTACGGTGAAGAAATGGGTGAGATGGAGAGAGTAGGTAAAGAGAGAAGCGGGGGTACGGTAGTGGGGACGGCCAGTGAAAGTGCAGTGTAATGTCAATAATATTTCCCGTTTTGTTTTGGCTTTCATACCATGTCATGTGTCTTCTCAGTCATGTGGAGACTGCCCATTGCTTTAATGTATTGTTATTCTCATTAATGTTGTTGTTGCTGTTAATGGTGACACCGTTTCCACTACTACTATTATTATTGGTGTCTTATTGATGTTGGTCCCACCATTGTTGTTATATGTGTATTTTGACAAAGAAACTTACCCTGAAAATAAAGACTATAGAATTGACAGAGACTGGGAGAAAACGAGGAAGACTGGTATACAGGCAGACACAGATACTGAGTTTGGGAAACCCTACAATACCCTATAGGCCCTGGTCAAAGGTAGTGTGCCATTTGGGGTGTAGTATAGACACAGACTGGGATGGTTAGGCATCTGGCCCCTGAGGTATAATGGATGGGAATCCAGTCCTCTTGTAGTCTGTACCAACCTTACCTACTACTACAATACTGTTTCATCTTCCAGTCCAGCTAACAGCACAGTGTATTCTGAGTGCTAGTGATTTAAAGAGAAATAGTTGCTAGGGCGTCCCTCTCACACCCACAGTGTAATAACAGACAGCATTTTGCTGATTTCCCCCCTCAATGCTGTGGTGGGTTTGATGAGCGGAGCTCCATGTAGGAGAGAGGCACAACACTAGAGCTCCCATCCGCTCAACCCCCCTGTCCCTGGGCCTCAGGCCAACCAATAGCAGAGTGGCAACCCATCCCCCCCTCCGCCCTTTGCCAGTGGCTCAGCCAACCAGCTCGCAGCTCTGCCTGCCTTAGACTCCCCTCCTCCTCTCTCCTTTCCCTCCAGCTCATCCCCCTTGTGCGCATTCTAATTATGGGGAGTGAGCCGCAACGCACAGAGGAAAGAATCAAAGGAGGGATGAAGGATACAGGAGGGAGGGGGAGAGAAATGAAGGGTACAGGAAGGAGGGAAAATGAAGGGTACAGGAGGGAGGGAAAATGAAGGGTACAGGAGGGAGGGAAAATGAAGGGTACAGGAAGGAGGGAAAATGAAGGGTACAGGAGGGAGGGAAAATGAAGGGTACAGGAGGGAGGGAAAATGAAGGGTACAGGAGGGAAAATGAAGGGTACAGGAGGGAGGGAAAATGAAGGGTACAGGAAGGAGGGAAAATGAAGGGTACAGGAAGGAGGGAAAATGAAGGGTACAGGAGGGAAAATGAAGGGTACAGGAGGGAGGGGAAATGAAGGGTACAGGAGGGAGGGGAAATGAAGGGTACAGGCAGGAGGGAGGGAGGGAGGGAGGGAGGAAATGAAGGGTGGAGGGAGGGAGGGAGGGAGGAAATGAAGGGTGGAGGGAGGGAGGGAGGAAATGAAGGGTGGAGGGAGGGAGGGAGGGAGGAAATGAAGGGTGGAGGGAGGGAGGAAATGAAGGGTGGAGGGAGGGAGGGAGGAAATGAAGGGTACATGAGGGAGGGAGGGAGGGAGGAAATGAAGGGTACAGGAGGGAGGGTGGGTACAGGAGGGAGGGAGGGAGGGAGGGTACAGGATGGAGGGAGGGAAGAGAAATGAAGGGTACAGGAGGGAAAAGAGATGAAGGGTACAGGAGAGAGAAGAGGAGGCAACAGTCACAGGATGTAGATCAGCCTCTAGGTCTTAGAATAAACAACACTCCTTTCAGCCTGCAAGTAATTAGAATGCAGTGTGTGTAGGGGGGAGCAGCAAGCTTTAACATCAGTGTGGCAGGCCCAATGTGTCTGCTTCACTGCAGCTGTGCTCTCAGAGGAAAGCAAGCACCCACCCCCTCTCACTCATGGGAGCAGACCGAGTACACGGAGTGGGGAGGGGATGGGAGCAGACAGAGTGGGGTGGAGGGAAAGAGGAGAAAATAATGTGTGTGTGTGTGTGTGTGTGTAAGGGGAACAGCAGAAAGAACCAACAGAACGGAGGGAGAGAGGGGGGATAGTTGTTTTAGATAGACGCCAAATGCTTGTCAGCAGACAGAAAGAAGAGGGAACACAGAATGCAGGCTTTTCTTCTTCTCTCCCTCTGCTGTAATCTTTCCAACTCAGCAGCCGCCCCCTTGCTTCGCTGGTTTAGTTATTGCGGTGCATTTTGCTGCCTCTGAAACGACTTCTGGGCTCCCATCCCTCACTAGACCTTTTAATCATCTTCTGTCTCATTCTCAGTTCGTGTTCTCTCCCTCCTCCTCTCTCTAACTCACTGAGCTGCCCGCTCTCCTTTTCTCCCACCAGTAAACAGTCAGTTCCATTGTTTTTTAAATTCAAATATTTATCTTTCCTTAACCCATCATTTTCACAAAATGGGAAGAAAACAGCGGGAGAAGTTAAAAAAGGTTTAAAAAAACACGTCAAGAGGCCGTCTGCGTGTGTTTGTGTGTGACATGAAAAGCACACGCCGAGGCCTAGGAAAATAAATGACACCATCAGTCCTCCCTCTCAAACACACCGTTCAATAACTGTGCTCCTACAGCTCACACCTGTCCTTTGATTGGCTCTGCTGTGAGAACCCTGTGGTTGCCACAATACTCACATGTCTGTCGCACAATTTCATCATTTGTCTGTCAAACTCGTAGTAATTAGGGCTGTCAGGCGATTAATCAAGTTAATGGCATTAGTTAAATTGAAATCTTTGAATTTGCTCAAATTTGACCCTAAAGAAAGATTATTTCCATTTAAAAAGCAGTGCATTTAGTTACAGGCATACTGATTCTAAGATTCTTGATTCTAAGGTATGGAAACAACATTATCTATATCAGAATGTTTTAATAGCATTTTACACCATAAACACCACAAGTCACTGACACAGCTTCAGCTATGAATGCTCCCATTGTTTCAGTAGCCCTACTGCCTATTATCAATGTTTTTGAAGTTTGCTCACAACACACACAGGTCTAAGTACTGTTGAAGCGTCGGCATTCTCCGACTGGTGAGTAGTTTAAAAGGGCTGTGACATGCGCTCCACGCTGCGAGAAGAAACACAGCTCCAGTAACATTGGGCATAACTTTGACATGACTTTAGCTAGAGGCACAGCGTCTTCAGATGTGTAAAGGAACAGACAGGGACTGCAGTCGTGTTGCGTCCTGCCATTCATTGAAAGGGTCCATGCGGAAACGTGTGCGGTGAAGAAATGGAGACGGCGTCCCAAAGTGACAGCGATAAACGTGGCACACTATTACACCGTTAACTTTGACAAGCCCACTAGTAACATAACTGATCTGTTAGTCTAACCCACTTTAGGATTTGACAGCTAACCTGGTGGGTTTCATTCCTGACATTATATATAGGCACCCACATTGTCTGCCCTCTTGTGCGAAGGTGGTGTCATCTGTGTGTCTTGAGTGGGTTTGATTGGAATGTGTGTGTACACACTTGTGAGTAATCAATAGCTGGCCGTGTTTGAAGGGGGCTCCACGCCTCGCAACGTTGTTTTTGTCATGCCATATTAAAAGGGAAATTGAAATGTACTGCCTCCTATTTAAATCAGACAGACTTTTTAAAGGAGAGGAAAATAAACAGGTGGTCAGCCTGCTGGAGGTAATTCAGCCTCTCCCTGTAGACCTTAATGAGGGATGAGTCCCAATTGACACCGTAATCCCTATATAGTAGGCTACTTTTGAGCAGATCCCTATGGGCCCTGGTCAGTAGTGCACTTTAAAGGGAAAGGGGTGCCATTTGGGACACAGATCATTCCTTAACGATGTTTAATACGAGGGAGGCAGCAGGAGGAACCATGCTGTAGTAAGCAAAGAGGCTGTGTGGTTGTGATGTCTGTCTGCTGCGTGGTTAGACACATGCTAATGCAGCTAGCGCTAGCAGGCTCACTACAGACCGGCTCAACTACGGACCGGCTCACTAAGGCACGCTCCTATTGAGCTCCACACGAATGCATCATACAGGCTCAGACTACCTGCAGGTTTAACTTACAATTTTCACGATGCTCCCTCACAACAGTAAAAACAACAGCAGGCCTAATGGACAACAAAGCTAGGAAAACAAAGCTAACACACACACACACACACTTACTTACTCCACCAGCACAAACAAATCAAATCTACTGGCAAAAGCCCCTCTTGTCTCCGCTAGTCAACCAGACAAGTGGTATATCTCCGACAGAAGAAAAGCATCTCCACTTCAACAGGAGAGCTCCGTAGTGAGCCGGTCCGTAGTTGAGCCGGTCAGTAGCGAGCCGGCAGTAGTGTTTTGTACGAGAGAGAGAAGCAGTCAGTATGGGATGCATTATAAGGCCAAAGCTTTGCTCGCTCCTATTCCTCCCTCATGCTGTTTTCTGACAGATAAGGGCACCGTGGACAGGGCCCCACATGTAGGACTGACGCAGGCAAAGAGGCAGGCACAGAGGCTGAGACACAGGCACAGCCAGGCACAGAGGCACAGCCAGGCACAGAGGCTGAGACAGGCGCACAGCCAGGCACAGAGGCTGAGACACAGGCACAGCCAGGCACAGAGGCTGAGACACAGGCACAGCCAGGCACAGAGGCTGAGACACAGGCACAGCCAGGCACAGAGGCTGAGACACAGGCACAGCCAGGCACAGAGGCTGAGACACAGGCACAGGCAGGCACAGAGGCTGAGACACAGGCACAGGCAGGCACAGAGGCTGAGACACAGGCACAGGCAGGCACAGAGGCTGAGACACAGGCACAGGCAGGCACAGAGGCTGAGACACAGGCACAGGCAGGCACAGAGGCTGAGACACAGGCACAGCCAGGCACAGAGGCTGAGACACAGGCACAGCCAGGCACAGAGGCACAGCCAGGCACAGAGGCACAGCCAGGCACAGAGGCACAGCCAGGCACAGAGGCTGAGACAGGCACAGCCAGGCACAGAGGCTGAGACAGGCACAGCCAGGCACAGAGGCTGAGACAGGCACAGCCAGGCACAGAGGCTGAGACAGGCACAGCCAGGCACAGAGGCTGAGACAGGCACAGCCAGGCACAGAGGCTGAGACAGGCACAGCCAGGCACAGAGGCTGAGACAGGCACAGCCAGGCACAGAGGCTGAGACAGAGGCACAGCCAGGCACAGAGGCTGAGACAGAGGCACAGCCAGGCACAGAGGCTGAGACACAGGCACAGCCAGGCACAGAGGCTGAGACACAGGCAGGCACAGAGGCTGAGACACAGGCACAGCCAGGCACAGAGGCTGAGACACAGGCACAGCCAGGCACAGAGGCTGAGACACAGGCACAGCCAGGCACAGAGGCTGAGACACAGGCACAGCCAGGCACAGAGGCTGAGACACAGGCACAGCCAGGCACAGAGGCTGAGACACAGGCACAGCCAGGCACAGAGGCTGAGACACAGGCACAGCCACGCACAGAGGCTGAGACACAGGCACAGCCAGGCACAGAGGCACAGCCAGGCACAGAGGCTGAG
Organism: Oncorhynchus masou masou; assembly: GCF_036934945.1. Taxonomy (NCBI): domain Eukaryota; kingdom Metazoa; phylum Chordata; class Actinopteri; order Salmoniformes; family Salmonidae; genus Oncorhynchus; species Oncorhynchus masou. Next base: position 28,209,164 of record NC_088230.1, on the reverse strand, counting down.
ACAGGCACAGCCAGGCACAGAGGCTGAGACAGAGGCACAGCCAGGCACAGAGGCTGAGACACAGGCAGGCACAGAGGCTGAGACACAGGCACAGCCAGGCACAGAGGCTGAGACACAGGCACAGCCAGGCACAGAGGCTGAGACACAGGCACAGCCAGGCACAGAGGCTGAGACACAGGCACAGCCAGGCACAGAGGCTGAGACACAGGCACAGCCAGGCACAGAGGCTGAGACACAGGCACAGCCACGCACAGAGGCTGAGACACAGGCACAGCCAGGCACAGAGGCACAGCCAGGCACAGAGGCTGAGACAGGCACAGAGGCTGAGACAGGCACAGCCAGGCACAGAGGCTGAGACAGGCACAGCCAGGCACAGAGGCTGAGACAGGCACAGCCAGGCACAGAGGCTGAGACAGGCACAGCCAGGCACAGAGGCTGAGACAGGCACAGCCAGGCACAGAGGCTGAGACAGGCACAGCCAGGCACAGAGGCTGAGACAGGCACAGCCAGGCACAGAGGCTGAGACAGGCACAGCCAGGCACAGAGGCTGAGACAGGCACAGCCAGGCACAGAGGCTGAGACAGGCACAGAGGCTGAGACAGGCACAGCCAGGCACAGAGGCTGAGACAGGCACAGCCAGGCACAGAGGCTGAGACAGGCACAGCCAGGCACAGAGGCTGAGACAGGCACAGCCAGGCACAGAGGCTGAGACAGGCACAGCCAGGCACAGAGGCTGAGACAGGCACAGCCAGGCACAGAGGCTGAGACAGGCACAGCCAGGCACAGAGGCTGAGACAGGCACAGCCAGGCACAGAGGCTGAGACAGGCACAGCCAGGCACAGAGGCTGAGACAGGCACAGCCAGGCACAGAGGCTGAGACAGGCACAGCCAGGCACAGAGGCTGAGACAGGCACAGCCAGGCACAGAGGCTGAGACAGGCACAGCCAGGCACAGAGGCTGAGACAGGCACAGCCAGGCACAGAGGCTGAGACAGGCACAGCCAGGCACAGAGGCTGAGACAGGCACAGCCAGGCACAGAGGCTGAGACAGGCACAGCCAGGCACAGAGGCTGAGACAGGCACAGCCAGGCACAGAGGCTGAGACAGGCACAGCCAGGCACAGAGGCTGAGACAGGCTGAGACAGGCACAGCCAGGCACAGAGGCTGAGACAGGCACAGCCAGGCACAGAGGCTGAGACAGGCACAGCCAGGCACAGAGGCTGAGACAGGCACAGGCACTGTGGTGACAGTAATCCCCGTTGTGGGTGATTGGCCCTTCCGTCAGCCGGGCTCCACATGGCCCGTGGAGCGCATGTCATCCTGTCAGTCTGTCCGGGGGATGATGGTGTGTGTGTGTGTCTCGCAGGCTACTCCATTCTGACAGCATCCTCTTGGCAGATCAAACAACTGAGGGATCACCTACAGTGGGGGGTTAACATGCCTTGTATTCAGACAGAATTGGCAGATTTCCCCCGCTGAACAGACACGTGTCAAACAGAGCACACGTCCAAAATGGCACCCTATTCCCTTTATAGTGCACCACTTCTGACCAGAGGTGTATGGACCCTGGTCAAATGTAGAGCGCTAGAAAAGGGAATACGGTGCCATTTGGGATGAAGGCAGAAGCCGAGAGGAGCCCATTCTATCTGGGCCCCACAGAGAACACCTGGCTGCCTGAGAATACAGCACCGTTATGACAGGCCCACACGGCTTCTCAAATTCAGCAGCTTTGCAATGGAACTGGAATGGCTGTGAGCAGCATCAGTGATAAAGGGCTCATTCACAGCCATCGTTGGTCTGGGATCAGGGCTATAGAAGTGAATGGAGGAGACGCAGGTTTACACTAGGAAGAGGCACCGTGCGGTGAAACGTTGGAAGCCATTCCATTTCAAAGGAAGGAAAGCCAGAGAAGCAGTGAGTGGGGGGGACCGTTGAGCGACGCGAGCATTGGCCAGGGAGCTGAACAGGGCGGGACTTAAGTTCTGGAAAGCTGATCTTTATTCAAATCCTCGCAACACAAGTGAGCAATCAGAGCTAACAATAGCTGTTGATACACAGCACTACCTACCTAGCACCCATATAAGGGCTAGTGTGGCTAGGTGACTGCCACTTGTACAGTGTAAATGGCCGGTGAAGAGACCGAGGAGAGACAGGAACACTGGCTGTTTGTTTACAGGACGGCATTTGTGATTCAGGAGAAATGAACGGGGCTGACACGATCTGGAGAAAGATCAGCATCCTGGCTTCACGGGGTTCACAAATGGCAAGGCTGAGAGTGTTTACAGTAGGAGTGAGCCGCAGAACACAAGAGGGAGAGAGAAAAACAAAGATGAAACATGGAGGATACTGGGGTGTAAAAGAGCAATGCATCAACGAAAACACCTAGTGAGTGAGTGAGTTCATGCTGAGTAGATGAGATTAGAGGGCTGTGTGCGTCACCAGTCTCAGTACTGTTCTCTTCAATAATCAGCCTGGTCAGTAGAGTTCCTCTTTCTGGGCCAGCTAAGGAGACATCATTTCATATCGTATGCTTCCTAAATGGCACCATATTCCCTATATAGTGAGCTACTTTTGACCAGGAACCATAGGTACTATTTAGGGAACAGGAGGCCATTTGGGACGCAGAGTAGAGAATAGATCATTCAGAATGCCTCTCATACAGTAGATGAGAAATAATCATTATTTCCCATAAAGCAGGGTACTCAAGTACTATTTGAGAAGGTCTGGTCACACAATTTCCTAGGCGGCAAAACTTCCAGATAGATATGGTCAATTATCAGTGTAGTAACAAACCCAGGCTTTGCGAGCCATCGTTCACACCCCTCTGGTTGGTGGAGCAGTTTAAAAAGCACATTTACTGCAATTCTACAAATACTTTCATATGTTGCGTGTATTTATATGATACCGGGGCTTAAGTGGAGTCTAACATTCACGATGGCAGATATACTTTTGAAGAGATGGGAAACGTTGCTCATGCTGTCTCAATGGGCCGCGGGTGCATTCTGGGACAAGGAGCGCTCTCCTTCAAGGGGTGAATGGGAGTCTATTGGGCGCTAGCCCCAAAACCCAACATTAGCACAAATTTCATAAACAAGAAGTACAACATAAAATCTTTTCCGAGATGTGGGATAATTAACTTGCCATCTGTAGTACCGTATAGCTTTGGAATCGTGGCATAACGTACTTGAGGAAAATAGGCATGTTTCTCGACATATACACTGACTTTAAGAAGGGATTGCGTGCCGATTAGCTTAGCAACCGCGTGACGCAGCATGAAACGGTGAATGAGATTGGTCAACAGTCTACTGGGTGGGGCGTTACACATTCCTTCATTCATTGCATTCCCATCCCCTTTCTATCTCTGGCAACGGCACCATGCAACGCACCCTGGACTAAAGAGGCAGACAAACAGAACAAATGTGCTACACCCTCAGTTCAATTCAACTTCCCCAGGTAGGAATATCGCTAAAATATGATCAACGGCTCATTCGAGAAAAGACATCCTCCCAAGTTGACATCGGCAGTATTGAAATCTGACATACAGTATATCACAAAAGTGAGTACACCCCTCACATTTTTGTAAATATTTGAGTATATCTTTTCATGTGACAACGCTGAAGAAATGACACTTTGCTACAATGTAAAGTAGTGAGTGTACAGCTTGTATAACAGTGTACATTTGCTGTCCCCTCAATAACTCAACACAGCCACTAATGTCTAAAGCGCTGGCAACAAAAGTGAGTACACCCCTAAGTGAAAATGTCCAAAGTGGGCCCAATTAGCCATTTTCCCTCCAGGGTGTTATGTGACTCGTTAGTGTTACAAGGTCTCAGGTGTGAATGGGGAGCTGGTGTGTTAAATTTGGTGTCATCGCTCTCACACTCCCTCATACTGACTGGTCACTGGAAGTTCACCATGGCACCTCATGGCAAAGAACTCTCTGAGGATCTGAAAAAAGAATTGTTGCTCTTCATAAAGATGGCCTGGGCTATAAGATGGCCAAGACCCTGAAACTGAGCTGCAGCACGGTGGCCAAGACCATACAGCGGTTTAACTGGACAGGTTCCACTCAGAACAGGCCTCGCCATGGTCGACCAAAGAAGTTGAGTGCACCTGCTCAGCGTCATATCCAGAGGTTGTCTTTGGGAAATAGACGTATGAGTGCTGCCAGCTTTGCTGCATAGGTTAAAGGGGTGGGGGGTCAGCCTGTCAGTGCTCATATGTCGTACACTGAATCAAATTGCGTGGCTGTCGTCCCAGAAGGAAGCCTCTTCTAAAGATGATGCACAAGAAAGCCCGCAAACAGTTTGCTGAAGACAAGCAGACTAAGGACATGGATTACTGGAACCATGTCCTGTGGTCTGATGACACCAAGATAAACTTATTTGGTTCAGATGGTGTCAAGCGGGTGTGGCGGTATCCAGGTGAGGAGTACAAAGACAAGTGTGTCTTGCCTAAGGTCAAGCATGGTGGTGGGAGTGTCATGGTCTGGGGCTGCATGAGTGCTGCCGGCACTGGGGAGCTACAGTTCATTGAGGGAACCATGAATGCCAACATGTACTGTGACATACTGAAGCAGAGCATGATCCCCTCCCTTCGGAGACTGGGCCGCAGGGCAGTATTCCAACATGATAACTACCCCAAACACACCTCCAAGACGACCACTGCCTTGTTAAAGAAGCTGAGGGTAAAGGTGATGGACTGGCCAAGCATGTCTCCAGACCTAAACCCTATTGAGCATCTGTGGGGCATCCTCAACCGGAAGGTGGAGGAGTGCAAGGTCTCTAACATCCACCAGCTCCGTAATGTCGTCATGGAGGAGTGGAAGAGGACTCCAGTGACAACCTGTGAAGCTCTGGTGAACTTCATGCACAAGAGGGTTAAGGCAGTGCTGGAAAATGATCCAGGCCACATAAAATATTGACACTTTGTGCACAATTTGGACATTTTCACTTAGGGGTGTACTCACTTTTGTTGCCAGCGGTTTAGACATTAATGGCTGTGTGTCGAGTTATTTTGAGGGGACAGCAAATTTACACTGTTATACACTCACTACTTTACATTGTAGCAAAGTGTCATTTCTTCAGTGTTGTCACATGAAAAGATATACTCAAATATTTACAAAAATGTGAGGGGTGAACTCACTTTTGTGATATACTGTATATGATCGATGGTTTCATCATCTAAGTCATATTCCTATTAACTCCCAATATAGTGAGACCATCACGGTGCTACGTCATACCGGACGCATTTCTGCCTGCTTTATATTTGATTTTTCAAACCTTTATTTAACGAGGCAAGTCAGTTAAGAACAAATTCTTATTTACAATGACGGCATAGGAACAGTGGGTTAACTGCCTGTTCAGGGGCAGAACGACAGATTTTTACCTTGTCAGCTCGGGGATTTGAACTTGCAACCTTCCGGTTACTAGTCCAATGCTCCTGCCGCTTGAACGCCAATAACTCAGATACACATGGAAAACAAGAAATGACCCCGGGAATTGATAGATCACAAAAAAATATAACATTCAAAATGGCTCAACCTTTCCTTTAACAAGGTCCTGTTGAGGTATGGTGTGTTAGAGTAGGGATGGAACTAAAGTCTCCACACCCAGTAACTCTCCCGGAGGTATTCTGTTTAAGCAATAAGGCACAGGGGGGGGGGTATGGCCAATATACCACGGCGAAACACGGTTCTTTTGCGCAACGCGGAGTGCCTGGATACTGCCTTTAGCCGTGGTATAATGGTCATATACCACAGACCCCAGTGGTGCCTCACTGCTATTATAAACTGCTTACCAACATAATTAGAGCAGTAAAAATAAATGTTTTGTCATACCCGTGGTACACTGTGATATACCACGGCTGTCAGCCATTCAGCATTCAGGGCTTGAACCACCCAGTTCCAACATTAAAACATTAGCCTATAACCAACAGTTCTAATGAAAGAATTACCTCATTCAGTGAATATGGTATCAAATGGCAAAACTGTCCTTCACAAGATAGCTAAGCAGGAGGGCTAGACTGACCTTTTCCAGAGCCAAGTAAGACAGGGAATGCATAATGGATATTTTGATGTGCAACATGTCAAAATAGGAACCAGAAATATGTTTGGCTCTTTAGAGATTAATTTGCCTGCAAGTTTTTTGTGCACATTGGCTATGCAACATAATTTACCACCTGAGGAAGTGGGAACTCAAACCACATTAGCTAGATTGCCAACTATCTGATGCTACATAGTCATGCCATTGGTAGGCCTATATTTTTTTCATTTAACTAGGCAAGTCAGTTAAGAACAAATTCTTATTTACAATGACGGCCTACCAGGGAACAGTGGATTAACTGCCTTGTTCAGGGGCAGAATGTCAGATTTTTACCTTGTCAGCTCAGGGATTCGATCCAGCAATCTTTCGGTTACTGGCCCAACGCTCTAACCACTAGGCTACTTACTGTATTCACTGTCATCTCAATGATATAGTTAATTTGAAAATTCGTGTCATTTCCTCTATATTGACAATTGAGAAATGGTTATACACACAACGCTGAGAGTCCTCGTTTTAACAGTAGTTGTTCTAAAAACAGTTTGTCAGTATGCTTGTGCTTCTCAAAACGCATCTCTCCCTTCACGCCGTGTACCAAGGGGGAGGGAGAGAGAGCCAGCAGAGAAACAGGGCAGATACCGTCACACAGATTACACGTTCATGTTTTTAAACGTATGTCAATTGTAAAGTCTGTAATGGACATTTTCGTTTTGTGTCGGGCCCCAGTAAGACTAGCTGTCACCATTGGAGTCAGCTAATGGGGATCCAAATAAAATAACATTCTAAACTTTAATTGTCGAAATCAGGTTAATGAACCCAAAAATCTGCAGGAGCATTGTGTAGTCTAATCACTGACATAAGCCTCTTGCTCTGGTAAGAGGAGGGCAATGACCGTGGCGGTCATTTTTAGTTCATCGTCCCAGCTCTAGTTAGTTTTGTTATCTAGAAAGTTGTATAGGCTACCTTGCACTCTCCTCTCTCAACGACCCAAATTGCACTGGCACATGCCCTGTACACACAGAGCTCCCGCCAACCACGTGGTTGGAATGCTCCCCAGCAAAGTGGTTGGAATGCTCTCTAACATCTTGAAAGTGCACCTCTAGTATTATCTGATGTTTATAAAACTAAATCATTTTTTCCTGTGGTGGCAACAATTTAACAGAGGCCCAATATAACGGAAACACTGTAGTCATCTCTAACATTTTTTAAGACCTTTGAAAACTGAATTTAAAACATTTTAAGACTTAAGACCTTTAAATCAGAAATGTATTTAAGACTAAAACTTTAAAGGAGCTGCAGACACCCTGGGATTTGTGGCTTCTGCTGCTTGCCTTCAGGTCTATAAAACAGAGAAACAGAGTAAGCCTCCCAAATGGTACCCTAATCCCTATTTAGTACACTACCCATACGGCTCTGGTCAAAAGTAGTGCACTTTATTGGGAATATGGTGACATTTGGGACGCAAACAGGAGTAATTTACTAAGATCCATCTAGTCTCTCAGCCTTTTCCCAATAAAGTGCACATTTCTTCCACCATTGGTTCATACTTAAACACCACTGGTGAATCAATGAACCATAATGATTCATCATGAGTTTTGTGGCAGACTAGGAATTTTTCTTGAAACAAAAGCCTGGTTGTTATTGGTTGGTAGAGCAAAATTTCACTGGTTTATCACTGAAGCAGCCATGTGTAAAGTGGTCATATAGACACGACCATCTAGCCAAAATTACACCCATTCTCTGCCTAGAAATGTGTTCCATTTAATGGTCAGTGTTTCAGATTTATACATATTTTATAAGGGTATTAAATAGCAGCTCACCCATGTGACACTTACATCACGTCATAAATCAACCTTCTTTGCCGGTCATAACTCTGCTTATAGGCTAGATCCACTATACAGCACTGTTGGCTCCATTCTACTATATAGCCAAAAAGGTCTGGGGTATTGTGGCATATCTACTCCATCATGGTCATTGATGGAAACACACTGAATTCTCTTGTCAGGTGAGCACCTCAACAAATAGCTCTAGCTCCATTTCTGATTGTAAATGCATCATGGCCTGCCTGTTATCACATGTAAGACATGTGGGGCGGCAGGTAGCCTAGTGGTTAGAGCGTTGGACTAGTAACCGAAAGGCTGCTAGATTGAATCCCGAGCTGACAAGGTAAAAATCTGTCTTTCTACCCCTGAACAAGGCAGTTAACCCACTGCTCCTAGGCCATCATTGTAAATAAGAATTTGTTCTTAACTGACTAGTTAAATAAAGGTTAAATAAAAAAATAAAAGAGCATTGAGAGGTAGAAAAAACATTCTGGGGCTGTGAAGCAATCTCAGGGTCATACTGGAAAAACTCATACACTACTATGACAAACACACACGAGGCCTGGCGGTGGTCCAGCGCTCCAGCTTGGTGTCAATCATATGGTGGGGTCTGAAAGCCTGCCCCGTGTGTGTGTGTGAGAGAAAGCCCAGAGCAGCACTACGTAGGAGCTGTTCTAATAACGCAGGCATCAGGACAAGATTACAATGCAAATCTGGGCTTTCTGCCGCAACAGGCAAGAAACCAACCCTCCCAGCTTATAGAGAGCTGCCTGCCACCTGCAACAACATTCAGCTAAAGCCAGGCCCTTCGGCTGTCCTAAATGGAATAGCGGAAGGCTGTGTGTGTCAGGAGACGACTCAGTCTTAGGAGGAGTGTGGAGGATCTGCAGTGGGGCATCGTGCTCACAATCTCTGATTTAGGGCTCCAATGGAGTCCTATTCCCCATGTAAATACTTTAACACTTTTTTTCTTAAAACTGCATTGTTGGTTAAGTGCTTGTAAATAAGCATTTTACTGTAAGGTCTACACCTGTTGCAGTTATATGTGACAAATAACATGAGATTTGAATAGTGTGGTATTTGCCAGAGGCCACCTCTGATACAGCGCCCAGCTATAGAAAGGCCTGGATGATTGTAGGATACCATGTAGTTTAACTACGGCGGAGCGCACCAAACAGTCCCGACTCCACTCCGGCCTCTCCTATGAAACAGTGCTGGGAAATCATTTAGTGAACTTGGGCAATGGGCATACATACCAACAATGTTGATGTTCACACACTTGCTTTGCAATGTATGGAAAATCATTTTTCGGGAAATTTTTGTAAGGTGTAGCTTAGGCAGAATTGTGTAAACACCACAGAACCTATTTTTTTCAACCACCCTGAGCTTTGAAGCAACCACACTCAAGTCGTCTTTTATCATATATTTACGGAAATCAAAAAAAAAATGGGGGGGGGGGGGGGCATTAACAGCGTTTTAAGGGAAGCCATGTCTCCGGGGTGAGGCAGTTTGGGGGGGTGGGTGCTCTTCAAAAAGATTTACGGGCACTGATCAAAGCCTCGCTGCCTCCCTCCTGGATCCTGATTGAGCATCCAGCTTGGCCTGTTTACAATGGCGCCGGGGAAAGACGAAGCGGATTTGATTACGGCTTGAAAAGAAAACAAAGATGAAATGCTGGTTCCCGAGAGAGTTAAATATCATGTCACATTTCACAGGAATTCAATTAAAATGTGTGACACTTGAAAACAAAAAACTGACTGAACTCTAATAGCAATCATGTTCCATCGTGTCCAAAACAGCAGAAGCACCCAATCACAGACTTCCACTGGGAATATTGACGCAAAATCGTATTAATAGCAGTAAGAAAACTAGAATGCAGTGAAAATAAAAATGTATTGCGAAAATACACTGGTCTCCATCTATATGACGCACCACAGTCGGGCTCAATTGACACAATACTCAAATCTAAACAGGTGAATCTGTGGCGGGATGACAAGAATACGTTCCATTAGTAGAATGTGATTAGTACATAATCAGTTGCTAGAATATGCATATTTCTGAGGAGGCTGTTTCCTCAGCCCCGTTGCCATGGCAACACCAGCGGCAGAGGGGGAGAGCGGCAGAAGGGAGGGTGGCGAGGGTGAACCACACTACACTTATAGACATTTCATACCCTGAGGGTGGGATGACTGCTATATCTGATTAGGACTCGGCCCAATGAGAGGACTCTGCAGTAGCATTGGAAGTATAGTACCTATTCACTCTTTTCAGAGCCACTCTTCACCAGCATGCTGGTCTGGTTAACACAGACTTTCAACACAATTACCTGTGGTAGTCAGAGACAAATATGAAAGTGTGGACAGGGTTAGAAAGTTCCCTGTAGAATATTACCGTAATACTACCTGTGAGCACGCAAGCAACTGTGAACTAAAAATTATTATTTTTTTTAAAATTATGATGCACGATATATCGGCGAACATATCAGAATCGGTCGATATTAGCTAAAAATGCCAGCATCGGTATCGGCCCGATGTCTAGTTTAACCCGAAGTCAAAGCTGACGTGCATACCTATATAACACAGATAGATGAGAACATCTTCGTATATAACGGAGGTACATGACGTAATGTTGCCCTACACGTGTAGCACAGCATTCCTAACCTAGCCCACAATGTCTGCTGTGTGGATCAACGGTCAACAAGTCAAACAGTCATTTGAAAGAGTAAGAACATTTCAGCGAGACAACTCAAACGTGAAATCGATTAAAGCCAAGATAATGGAATTCATTGCCCTTGACAATCAACCATTCTCTGTCGTGAGAGATGTTGGCTTTCGGTGACTAGTCGAGCACCGGCACACTTTCCCCCCCCCGGTACTATTTTTCAGATGTTGTCATAATGAAGTTACACAGTAATAACATCACTGCTATTAGCTCCACGACTGACATTTGGACCAGCGATGTCAGCCCCATGAGCAAGCGGAGTCTAACAGCACCGTGGGTCATCGAGGATTTCGTACTGAGGAAAGTCATATTTCATGCTCATGAATGTGCTGGTTGTCATATCAATGGGACTTGAGAACATGTTTGAAACCTGAATATACTAGTTAGCTCCATTCGAGCAACTGACTCGAGAAATAAGCTCAACTGCACCTGCAGCAAATGTGATACCCTCTGTCATGGCATTGAAATGCTTGTTCAAGGGCCTCCCGGGTGGCGCAGTGGTTACGGACGCTGTACAGCAGCGCCAGCTGTGCCATCAGAGACTCTGGATTCGCGCCCAGGCTCTGTCGTACCCGGCCGTGACCGGGAGGTCCGTGGGGCGACGTACAATTGGCCGAGCGTTGTCCGGGTTAGGGAGGGATTGGCCGGTAGGGATGTCCTGGTCTCATCACGCACCAGTGACTCCTGTGCCGGGCCAGGTTGCCAGGTGCACGGTGTTTCCTCTAGCACATTGGTGCGGCTGGCTTCCGGGTTGGATGCGCACTGTGTTAAGAAGCAGTGCGGCTTGGTTGGGTTGTGCACCGGGGGACGCATGACTTTCAACCTATGTCTCTCCCGAGCTCGTACGGGAGTTGTAGCGATGAGACAAGATAGTAGCTACTAAAAACAATTGGACACCACGAAATTGGGGAGAAAAGGGGGAGAGAAAAAAAGCCTGTTCAACAAAACTGACAGGGATGTAAACAAATTTTATTTTATGTGCGTATGGAACATTTCAGCTCATGAAACATGGGACAAACACTTTACATTTATATTAAGTTTATATTTTTGTTCAGTGTAGTATTCGTATTCTAATTCCTAATTCTAACACCACCGATTCAGTCACATGACAGTGGAGAGCACATGCCCATTCTGACTTTGCCAATGCTATGCTAACCAGTCAGCTAGCAGCTAGTGTGCAACGCTGCCCCTTTTCCCGACAAGGTGGGTGTTTTTACTGGCCCACATTGGCGAATGAAACCGTTGCCCTTGACAACAAAACTGCCCACACAGGCTGTGAACAAGCAATTCGGCGGCATTCTCTACTGTGTCGCCACCATGCTCGATGCTATGTACAAGCACCACTACTTCGATGCAGACAAGAAACAGGGTTTACGTGAAATGTTACAGACACAGCGGGACAAGATGGAAACGGACGCAGTAACAGTGCGCACCGAGGAAGAGAGGCCACTGACAGACAGAGCTGAAACTTAACTGCTTGACATGTACGATGAAATTCTGGTTGAGAATGAAACGACTGAACAAATGAACAACGAAACAGCACAGCAAGTAAGTGAAATAAATGTTTTGCTGTTTTACTAGTAATGGGGACAATCGTAAAATTCCAACAAAATAACCTTTTTGTCAGTGTGGTGTGTGTATTTAACTAGGCAAGTCAGTTAAAAACAAATTCTTATTTACAATGACGGCCTTCCCCGGCCAAACCCGGACGACGCTCGGTCAATTGTGCGCCGCCCTATGGGACTCCCAACCACGGCTGGATGTGATACAGTCTGGATTCGAACCAGGGACTGTAGTGACACCTCTTGCACTGAGATGCAGTGCCTTAACACACACATGGACACAGCGGTCTAACTATTTAACTGTACTAGAATGCTAAAAAAGGCAGCTAAAATGTTAAATATTGGTATCAGGTTTTTTGGGCAAGGAAAATATCAGATATCGGCTAAAAATGTCATATTTGTGCATCACTAAAAACAATATATATCACATTCCTTCGCGGGGTTCCCTATGCCATTGTTTCTTGACACAGTGAGTGACTTACACTGTAAATAGAAGTAGTCTCTGCCTGCACACACTACATGACATACGTCCTTCCAAAGCTGCAGACCACACAGCATGTCTACAAGTCAACAACTAACCCACTAGCTTTCCACACACACACGTTTATCAGGCACAGAGTGCATGACTTACACCATCACCAGGGACAAGAGAGAACTCCAATGTGAGACAAATGCATAATTAACTGATTATCTTTAAACAGCTGGCTGGCAATCTGCCATCATCACAGATTGAATCCCATGCTGTCTATCTATAGCACATCGAACAACGGCATCTTTAAACCCTGCCTGAATGTTGCCCCAGAGAATCACCAGACCAAAACAGGATCAATTCAAATTACCCTTTGAAATCGAATCCAGCATTGAAATTCTGTGCGTACATCTCTCGGCTGCCACGCTTGGCCTAAATAATATCCGGCAATTACTCTAAAGTCGACTTCCATAATGATTTCTCCCTCTCAGGAGCATGAGAGAGGAAAGGGAGGGAAAATCTATTCTAGCCATGCTTAGTGGTGCAAGAGAACCACCGAAACGCAGCCATGTCCACTAGAGGTCGACAGATGAATCTGAATGGCCGATTAATTAGGGCTGATTTCAAGTTTTCATAACAACCGGAGACCGGTCATTTTGGACGCCGATTTTGCAGTTTTTTTTACACCTTAATTTTATCTTTATTTAACGAGGCAAGTCAGTTAAGAATACATACTTATTTTCAATGACGGCCTAGGAATGGTGGGTTAACTGCCTCGTTCAGGGGCAGAATGACAGATTTTTACCTTGTCAGCTCAGGGATTCAATTTTGCAGCCTTATGGTTAACTAGTCCAACGCTCTAACCACCTGCCTCACGAGGAGCCTGCCTGTAACGTGAATGCAGTAAGAAGTCAAGGTAAGTTGCTAGCTAGCATTAAACTTAATCATAATCACTAGTTATACCTACACATGGTTGCTGATATTACTAGTTTATCTAGCGTGTCCAACGTTGCATATAATCGATGCAGTGCACATTCGTGAAAAAGGACTGTCGTTGCCCCAACGTGTCCCTAACCATAAACATCGATGCATTTCTTAAAATCAATACACAGAAGTAAATATTTTTAAACCTGCTTATTTAGCAAAAAGAAATCCAGGTTAGCAGGTAATGTTAACCAGGTGAAATTGTGTCACTTCTCTTGCGTTCATTGCACGCAGTGTCAGGGTATATGCAACAGTTTGAGCCGCCTGGCTCATTGCGAACGAATTTGCCAGCATTTTACGTAATTATGACATAACATTATGACATAACATTAAAGGTTGAGCAAAGTATCAGGAAGGAAGGAATACTTAAGACTGATGGATGCCACCCGTTAGATAAAATACGGAATGGTTCCATATTTCACTGAAAGAATAAATGTTTTGTTTTCGAGATGATAGTTTCCGGATTCTACCATATTAATGACCCAAGGCTCATATTTCTGTGTGTTATGTTATAATTAAGTCTATGATTTGATAGAGCAGTCTGACTGAGTGGTGGTGGGCACCAGCAGGCTCATAAGCATTCATTCAAACAGCACTTTTGTGCGTTTTGCCAGCAGCTCTGCTGTTTATGAATTCAAGCCTATCAACTCCCGAGATTAGGCTGGTGTAACCGGTGTGAAATGGCTAGCTAGTTAGCGAGGTGCGCGCTAATAGCGTTTCAAACGTCACTCGCACTGAGGAGTAGTTGTTCCCCTTGCTCTGAATGGGTTACGCTGCTTCGAGGATGGCTGTTGTCGAGGTGTTCCTGGTTCGAGCCCAGGTAGGGGGGAGGAGAGGGACGGAAGCCATACTGTTACACTGGCAATACTAAAGTGCCTATAAGAACATCCAATAGTCAAAGGTATATGAAATACAAATGGTAGAGAGAGAAATAGTCCTATAATTCCTATAATAACTACAACCTAAAACTTCTTACCTGGGAATATTGAAGACTCATGTTAAAAGGAACCCCCAGCTTTCATATGTTCTCATGTTCTGAGCAAGGAACTTACTTAAACGTTAGCTTTTTTACATGGCACATATTGCACTTTTACTTTCTTCTCCAACACTGTTTTTGCATTATTTAAACCAAATTGAACATGTTTCATTATTTAGTTGAGGCTAAATTGATTTGATTGATGTATTATATTAAGTGTTCATTCAGTATGGTTGTAATTGTCATTATTACAAATACATTATTATTATTATTATTTTAAATCGACCGATTAAACCGGTATCGGCTTTTTTTGTCCTCCAATAATCGGTATCGGCGTTGAAAAATCATAATCGTTCCACCTCTAATGTCCACATCCGTTGACTGTGCAGCCAAAACAATGCTGTATCAGTAACTATGAAATGGACAGTCAAACAGAAGGAAAAATAAGTGGATGGGAGCAACGAGGAAGAGCTCCGACTAACTCAGAGGGCTGTGGGCCCACCCTGACTGACTCAGTTGAGCACTTAGACACGGCCGAACAGAGGAGACTGCAGCAGGGAATGAGGAGGAGTAAGGTTGAAGAGAGCCCTTCAGCACCCTCGCTCTCTCCAACCCTCCTCAATAAGACAGCAGCCTAAATAAGGTTTGTGTGGGCAAAGTCAGCTCAACAGCCATGGAGAACCAGCCCTCAGCGTTAGTGGGAGACTGGCCCAGAGCGACTAGAGACAAGTCCCTAATGGCACCCTACAGAGTGCAGGACCAAGCTTAATCTGTGTATGGAAAACCAATCCCTTGGTGTCATCTGAAGAGAAGTATAGTTAAGATCTGACTCCCAAAATGGCACCATATATTCCATAGTGTACTACTTCTGACCAGATGGAACCTTCAAAAGTAGTGCACGTTACAGGTAATATTGTGCTGGGTCTGAGTCCCACCGTGGTCCCAGTTAAAGCCCTGTGGTCTTGTTAAAGTAGTGCACATTACAGGTAATATGGTGCTGGGTCTGAGTCCCACCGTGGTCCCAGTTAAAGCCCTGTGGTCTTGTTAAAGTAGTGCACGTTACAGGTAATATTGTGCTGGGTCTGAGTCCCACCGTGGTCCCAGTTAAAGCCCTGTGGTCTTGTTAAAGTAGTGCACGTTACAGGTAATATGGTGCTGGGTCTGAGTCCCACCGTGGTCCCAGCCCTGTGGTCTTGTTAAAGTAGTGGCAAGGACCCAAAAGGTCATGTCAGCCCTGACATGTGAAGGACATGGCTCCTGCCCTGCAATAAATATTTAAAAGGGTAGGCTGATGCAGTGTGTGTGCCTCAGGGTTGAGCTCAATTCCAATTGAAGGCAGTCAATTAAGTAAACTAAAACCCTGGATGTGTGTGTGTTGCAGTTCCTTCAGTACATTTTGCCGTGCATTTCGAGTGCTGTTCAGTATGCGTTTCCAGTGGTTGTGAAGTAGCCTTACAGCACCTTTTGTGGTGCAGTGCTTCCTGGTGTTTTTCAGAAACTGAAGTGGACTTACAGGTAGACTGCAGGGTCTGTCCTGCTGGCTGAGGCCCATCTCCTCATGGTTGGGCTTCCCAGGGGTCATAGCAGATTGGGCCCTATTGACATAGCCCTCTTGTGACACCTCCTATACAGACAGAGAAGGACAGAACACACACACACACAGAGCGAGAGAGAGGGGACAGGAGAGAGCGAGCGCGAGAGAGGGGACAGGAGAGAGCGAGCGCGAGAGAGGGGACAGGAGAGAGCGAGCGCGAGAGAGGGGACAGGAGAGAGCGAGCGCGAGAGAGGGGACAAGAGAGAGCGAGAGCGAGCGCGGACAGGAGAGAGCGAGAGAGGACAGGAGAGAGCGAGAGAGGACAGGAGAGAGCGAGAGAGGACAGGAGAGAGCGAGAGAGGACAGGAGAGAGCGAGAGAGGACAGGAGAGAGCGAGAGAGGACAGGAGAGAGCGAGAGAGGACAGGAGAGAGCGAGCGAGAGAGATGCAGGTTGAAGGAGAAGTGAAACAGAAATTTACTAATCCATTTCTGCTGACATTTAAAATGCGCCCCCCCTCTGCCAACAAACAACTGCCTTTAATCCGAAGAGCTCAAACATGGAGTGGAGAATGGATGATTTGTACTGTTTTGTTTACGGTACACTGTCCTTATCTCAGCACATACCAAAGCTGCAGGCTAAAGTTTAATCTAGACCTGGTTTCCTCTATTGTAAATTGCTCCTCTTTCACCCCAGCTGCCAAACTAACCCTGATTCAGATGACCATCCTACCCATGTTAGATTACAGAGAAGTAATTTATAGATCAGCAGGTAAGGGTGCTCTCGAGGTTCTTTACCGTTCGACCGTCAGATTTGCCACCAATGCTCCTTATAGGACACATCACTGCACTTTATACTCCTCTGTAAACTGGTCATCTCAGTAAACCTGTCGCAAGACCCACTGGTTGATGCTTATTTATACAACCCTCTTAGGCCTCACTCCCCCCTGTCTGAGATATCTACTGCAGCCCTCATCCTCCACATATAACACCCATTCTGCCAGTCACATTCTGTTAAAAGATCCCCAAAGCACACACATCCCTGGGTCGCTCGTCTTTTCAGTTCGCTGCAGCTAGCGACTGGAACGAGCTGCAACAAACACTAAAACTGGACGGTTTTATCTCAATCTCTTCATTCAAAGACTCAAATCATGGACACTTACTGACAGTTGTGGCTGCTGTGTGGGATGTATTGTTGTCTCTACCTTAACCTTTTTGCCCAATAATGTTTGTACCATGTTGTGTTGCTACCATGTTGTGTTGTCATGTGTTGCTGCCTTGCTATGTTGTTGTCCTAGGTCTCTCTTTATGTAGTGTTGTCTCTTGTCGTAATGTGCGTTTTGTCCTATATTTTTTATTTGAATACCAGGCCCCCGTCCCCGCAGGAGGCCTTTTAGTAGGCCATCATTGTGAATAAGAATTTGTTCTTAACTGACTTGCCTAGTTAAATAAAGGTTCAATAAAATAAATCATACTGATTAGTATAAACTGGCCTGCAGCCCAGTGACTCAGCAGACATGAAATCTTCTGTGGTTCATTTATTTTGTAGGATTTCCTCAAAACGAGAGCCTACCATTTCCTGAGGTGAGCAAATACTCAGGAGGAAGCCAGTCAGATCACTGAGAATCAGTCTGTTTGAAATGAGGCAATGAGAAAAACACAGACTAGTCCCATTAAGCCGGTAGCCTGGTGAGATATTTACAGACTGAGCCGGGCTGGCCAGGTTTACTCAAATGGAGTGCAGTGATAGCTGGGTCACGGCCAGGTCAGACACAGGCCAATGTTGACACTCCGAGGATGCCATCAGTGCTCTGTCGTACTCGCTCACATGCCGGTTGTATGGAACAGCTGCTCTGGCACAATAAAGACCACTTCCCTCAACAGGCAGGGAGGGCCAGAGGAGAGGAGTGGGGCATGTACTCTGTGTGTGTGTCTGGGAGGGCCACGCACAGGAAACGAATCATAGTGAAAGTATGCAGCCAGCCAGAGGCCAACTCCACCCCCACTCAACTCTACTTGAGTTGTGCATACATTGGGATGAACATGGGTTTCATCTGCTGATGCATCATATGACGGATGATATATTAGAGTTGGGGTTTGTATGCGTTATAGAACAAAATTAAATTCAGCGGGTCTGTTTTTCCATTCTTCAATACCTCTTCCAGATCATTAAGGACGTTCACACAGTGCAAAGTAGGCATAGTGTTGTACAAGCTCTCAGCCAGGCAGGCTGACAAACAGCGATATTACAAATAGCTTACAGATTAAAGACTTCCTTTGCTTGTGAAATGCTTGGCTACACAGTAATAAAATATGTTCCAAGGGAATGTATTTGAGGTACGGTGAGGGATGCGTGATGTCAGGGAATGTGTTTGAGGTACAGAGAGGGATGCGTGATGTCAGGGAATGTATTTGAGGTACGGAGAGGGATGCGTGATGTAAGGGAATGTATTTGAGGTACAGCGAGGGATGCGTGATGTCAGGGAATGTGTTTGAGGTACGGCGAGGGATGCGTGATGTCAGGGAATGTGTTTGAGGTACGGAGAGGGATGCGTGATGTCAGGGAATGTGTTTGAGGTACAGCGAGGGATGCGTGATGTCAGGGAATGTGTTTGAGGTACGGAGAGGGATGCGTGATGTCAGGGAATGTATTTGAGGTACAGCGAGGGATGCGTGATGTCAGGGAATGTGTTTGAGGTACGGCGAGTGATGCGTGATGTCAGGGAATTAAACAAATCATCCAGTGGCAACAAAGCATCACAATATACGTGAATCCCAAATGGCACCCTATTCCCTATATAGTGCACTACTTTTGATCATGGGACACAGTGCACTACTTTTGACTAGAGCCCTATGTCGGGGATAGGGAGCCATTTGAGTTGCAACATATTAGCTCTGACAGGCTCTATGTGATGGAGGTCAACAAGAAATACATTAGACTGTATCAGCAATAGCACAGCTACGTGTTAAAATGTACATTTTATTTTTATACCCCAAAGGAACCATCCGCTGGGTGCTCAAGAATACACCCGTCGCCAGCAAGCAACCGGCTCATTATGTAATCACGTCTATTTCACCTATCATGATTGTTGTGCCCTCAAAAAGCTGCATTCCTTATTTTAAAAGAGATTTGCATCTAACCCGTGTCTCAGTACTATTCAGTTTTTTTTATAGGTGCTGACACTTAAGTACCAACGAATTCTAGTGAATCATTTCAGAAGAAAACACTCATCAAGTTGCAGGGATCTGCAAGGGTGTGCTGTTACCATAGAGACGCAGACTATGAGAGTGGTAGGGCTGCCTGACCAGGTTCATCTCTTCTTGTTAACTATAGGCCTTTATCCAGTCAAACGGATCCGGAGAGAGAAAAGCTACTCTTTACTTTAAAGCCGATTTTAAGGCCAAATTCATCCTTCCTGCCAAGCGTAACATGACCTCCAATCTAAGCCGAGAGCTGCATTCACAGCGTCAGTAAAATGCAGAGGAGGGCTTGGACCCTGGCTGCTCCCTTCAGGAGAGAGTTCTTCACGGAGAGCAGGCGTGACAGCCAAGTTGCCGGGCTGCAGTCAACCACAGCATGCATTCCAAATGACACCCTATTCCCTATGTTAGGAATCCCCAACTGGTGGCCCACTGGTGACTTTAGTTAGCTTTCGGAGCCCAAAAATAGTGTGTGGGGGGGAGGGACATAAGACTGTAAAAACACCAGCAAATCGGCGCAAAGTGATTTTAATTTTGGAATTCTTCACAGTGCACCCATTTTACCCGCTGTGCGACCTGACGTTTTTTTTAGGAGCACCAGTATGCCTAGAAAACAAATCACCCAGACGGTAATTGTTGCAATCAATGGTTACTTCACTGTACCGCAACCTGGTGCTCCTAAAGCGTTCAAGTTAGGCGCACACGTGCTCCTTGTAAAAACAAAAAGGCCAATCGTAGAGCCCTGAAAGTCTTACCAGGCAAAGAGAGATACTGTATATGTGATCCAGGATTTCCGTTAGCTGGCAATTTATGGCTTTTGGCTGGAAAAAATAATGAAAAGCTGAAAACTGTTACCGGCAAAAAAATCTAAAAGAAAAAGAAACGCACACCTATTTAGGCGAGGAGCTGGCTCGAGGTGCTCGCTAGAGGTGCTGGCTAGCGGAGTAGAAAACTTGAAAATAAAAAGAGAGCCGCACACTCTAGGAGCTCAGATGCAAAACATGTTATTATCAAAGTTGACAGCCAAGCTGTCTTCATCAGGGTATAATCACAAACACTGCGGGATGACTCCTTTATGTAGTGTCAAAAGACACAGGTGTCTAATCATGGCCAAGAGTGGCCTAATAACATTGGTTAATTATCAAGTATTAAAATGTCATACAAAGAACAGCATACAAACAAATGGATAGCATACGATCATAGATTCATTTGACTACACAAGCTTACAAACAGTTACAATGGCAGAGTCACAATAATCACAAGAATGGCTTCAGATCAAAGTCTACGTTGAGACCGAAGGGCGCAAGGGTCTTTAAGTTAAAACGAGAAGCTGCCTGGACCTTTAACAATAAATTATCAGGGTCACCCCCTCTCATAGGGAGGGTGACATGTTCGATGCCAATATAACGCAGAGACGAAATCGAGTGGCCTGCCTCCAAGAAGTGGGTCGCAACTGGGTAAGTAAAGTTTTTACACCTAATGGTGCTACGATGCTCTGAGATATGTACTTTTAATTTGTGCTTTGTTTTACCTACATAATTTTTACCACAAGGACAAGTTATAAGAAAAATAACTGCCTTAGTGGAGCATGTAATAACACCTTTTATTGGGATCGATTTCCCTGTTTGTGGGTGTTTGAAGGATCTACATTTATAAGTGCCATTGCATTGAGCACAGCCATTAAATTTGTAATTTCCATCCAGTAGGGGCGCAAATAGACGTTGTTCAGGAATATCTTGGGGTGGTAAATCAGAGTGTACGAGAATAAGGGAAGGGAAGGTCCGAAAACACATTACCGAAAATTTTTACCCCCTTTTTCTCCCCAATTTCGTGGTATCCAATTGCTGTCGTAGCTACTATCTTGTCTCATCGCTACAACTCCCGTACGGGCTCGGGCGAGACAAAGGTTGAAAGTCATGCATCCTCCGATACACAACTCAACCAGCCGCACTGCTTCTTAACACAGCGCACATCCAGCCCGGAAGCCAGCCGCACCAATGTGCCGGAGGAAACACTGTGTACCAAGCAACCTTGGCTAGCGCGCACTGCGCCCGTCCCGCCACAGGAGTCACTGGTGCGCGATGAGACAAGGACATCCCTACCGACCAAGCCCTCCCTAACCCGGACGACGCTAGGCCAATTGTGCGTCGCCCCACGGACCACCCGGTCGCGGCCGGTTACGACAGAGCCTGGGCGCGAACCCAGAGTCTCTTATGGCACAGCTGGCGCTGCAGTACAGCGCCCTTAACCACTGCGCCACCCGGGAGGCCCATTACTGAGACTATCATCGGATTTTAGGATGTGCCAATGTTTGTGAACAATTCCCTTAATTTGTTCAGAGCACTTTGAATAGCGGGTAGTTAGAACACAAGAATGCGTCTTTTTTTAAATGACTTAAATGTAAATGTAAATGTTTGCGAGACTGACCTTGAAAAAGTTCATGTCTCGTTTTGTTTTGAATTTTCTCAATGGCAATATTAATCTGATCGTTCTTGTAGCCCCTCTCCTTGAACTTACTTTGCGTCTCAGCCATATTTCTGTCGAAATCTGAAAAATGACCCGGACAAAAAAATCATTTTGCAAAATAATGCTTTTTATTCATTGACGGAAATACATTTGACCGTCATGCGTATCAGTCTATGGGTTGATTTCATAATTTAGTGGAATTAAATTGGCCTGTATTTATTCTTGTTAGTCCTCATGTATCTGATTTATCACACGCGTACAGCGTACAGAGCCTATTTTGAGCGTGATTTCTCCTGCAGCTCCTCACCTGGTTGCTGCTTCAGTAAAACCTGCTTTTAGAAGCCCATTCATTGTGCAACAATTCTAAATGCAAATCGCGTGTTAAAAACAGTATTGGTGCACGATTAAAAAGAGCTACTATTTTTAATCCTCAACTGATAATTGAAGCTGACTCTCCCATTCAAGTGCAGGCAACAGGCTGCCAGTGCCTCACTCTCCACTTCACAATGTGAGCTGGAGGTAGTGTGCATTTTGAAAACAAACTAATTTGTTTAAAACCTGAATATTTCATCTTATATTATGGAGACATGTTTTACCTTGCTTCAAAGTAGCCTGTAGACAAAATCTCACCATGGAAACGTGGAGGCAATTATTTTAAAAAGACTTTAAAGGCAGCGCGTGACTTTCAAGTTGGGAAGGCGTAGTTATGATTTTCGTATGTGCATTTTCATTATATATTTTTTTTTTCATCAGAAAAATCTTAATTAAATTGATAGAGTTAAAAATCAACTAATGCAACATCACCAGCCTCTGCCATATGCATCAATACACCATGATCCATTGGCAGCTAAAGAAATGAGTGCATGGAACTCATAGCCTATAGGCCAATGCAGCAGTAGGCCTGTAACTTCCATTGCTCTTTCACCCAGAGGATTGGTGGTTATCGAGGGGGAGATTGTTGAGAAGATTTTTCAAATAGCGTACTGTGAGGAAGTATAGTTTCAATATATTATCAACACACTTTCCTACATTTCCACAGAGCAGGCCAGGTACTTCTATGCATTCTCAGGCACGCGCGCTCCCTCAACATTTTCAGGACAAAGAAATCAGATAAGTGCTAATTGCTCACATGGAGCACTCCAAACAAAAGACAATGACAGTTTTTTTGTTAATCTCGTAAATGTTTATGAAATTAACCAAAACTTTCTCACAAGTGTAACAGGTTGTGAAATCCGCAAACAACATTTCCACTCCAAGAATGAGAACTGTAATTGACTAATTAATACATGCATTAACATAAATTCATGGATCCAAATGACGGGGATTACATTTACTACTGATGACATATGTAATGAGGAATTAATCAAAATTGCAAACAATTCACACAATGAATGGGCAAGAGACAGCTTGGACTCGCTTCTATCTTTACCACACCCCTCCCTTTCTTCTCAAGACACATTATCTACACACATTTCAGATGTGTTTTACTGACTGCCACAACTCAATCAGCTAGGCCTATTGCCACGCGCGCTGCCCAAATGGCGGGCTTTCCAAATAGGCATAAGGCCTATGAGCTTGCAATTTGAAACAATCCACAGCTCTTTTTTTTTTAAAGAAGCTAAATTATCCTGGATTCCTCTCTTTCTGTATAGACAGACAATTTCCATTTACTTCCCCATTGGACCCCCACTATTAGGGCTGAGCGATAGGGCCTAAAACTCACATTTCCATTTACTTCCCCATTGGACCCCCACTATTAGGGCTGAGCGATAGGGCCTAAAACTCACATTTACATTTACTTCCCCATTGGACCCCCACTATTAGGGCTGAGCGATAGGGCCTAAAACTCACATTTACATTTACTTCCCCATTGGACCCCCACTATTAGGGCTGAGCGATAGGGCCTAAAACTCACATTTACATTTACTTCCCCATTGGACCCCCACTATTAGGGCTGAGCGATAGGGCCTAAAACTCACATTTACATTTACTTCCCCATTGGACCCCCACTATTAGGGCTGAGCGATAGGGCCTAAAACTCACATTTACATTTACTTCCCCATTGGACCCCCACTATTAGGGCTGAGCGATAGGGCCTAAAACTCACATTTACATTTTTTCAGACTTATGGGCATCTCAATTTTATTTTATGTTGTCTCTAAATAAGCATTGTTGAACAATTAAAAAGGTCAAATCCACTGCATTTAAAACAGTCAGCAATAATGAATTCAGAGTTTGTGTAATTATACCTAGGCTGAATACCGGCCTTCCACAACCATAAAATATTTTTGGGGCCAATAAAAACTGATCAGGCTTTCAGTTTAGTCTTTAAAAATGCCCTTTTTGTTACAAACGTAACCAGAACCATGCATAATGCACATTCACTAATAATGTAGCAGGTATTCTAGAAAATTAACACAGGTCTCAATCTCTCAAGCACAAGCCCACGTGCTAGTTAGTACCCAGCTAATATTTATATTTCAGGTGTAGCCAACTTGGATCTAGGTATAATTTCTGATCGGAATTCAGCTAACAAGGCAAACCAGTTTAATTGCTAAGAACACACCCTTCTGTCCGTCTCGGTTTGAACTGCATGCTAGCCTGTCCACTTTGTTCACACATTGAAATCAAGTGGCCTGACTTATTTCTCAGAATGAGTTGCCGATTCCTTTGATAATAGTTATATGCTTATTGCAAAGTTTTTAAAAAACAGACTAAACAGCTAGTATAACAATCTTGATCTGACTAAAATGCTGCTAGCAATACGTGGTACCATATTCATTGGTACATCCATTTTAGTAGTGTCTGCTCTCCTCGAAATTTGAGGAGTAGAAACAGGGTATGGTTGGAAAGGTTAACTTCTCTATTACAGTAAAATAATGTCTTGAAACCGCTTGTCAGAGGAAGAAGTGATCTCTCATCTTTGTTGTTGTGAGTGGTAGGAGGAGGGGCTTGGGAGAAAGTGATGAAGCGAGAGCTTACACTCTCGCCAAAATGTGTCCAAAATAAGCCCAGTGCGTTTCTATGCGCTTATTTGTAACTTAAGCTTGAAGCCTGCTTTCCCGTCTTTGGGACAACAACTGCCATTGTTAAGGCAGAGACATCAGCATCTCGTTATTATATTACAGATCTCTGGTGTAAATGTCTTAGTCCTAGTAGCAACCAGTCCTAGTCCTAGTAGCAACCCGTCATAGTAGCAACCCGTCCTAGTAGCAACCCGTCCTAGTAGCAACCCGTCCTAGTAGCAACCCGTCCTAGTAGCAACCCGTCATAGTAGCAACCCGTCATAGTAGCAACCCGTCATAGTAGCAACCCGTCATAGTAGCAACCCGTCATAGTAGCAACCCGTCATAGTAGCAACCCGTCATAGTAGCAACCCGTCATAGTAGCAACCCGTCATAGTAGCAACCCGTCATAGTAGCAACCCGTCATAGTAGCAACCCGTCATAGTAGCAACCCGTCATAGTAGCAACCCGTCATAGTAGCAACCCGTCATAGTAGCAACCCGTCATAGTAGCAACCCGTCATAGTAGCAACCCGTCATAGTAGCAACCCGTCATAGTAGCAACCCGTCATAGTAGCAACCCGTCATAGTAGCAACCCGTCATAGTAGCAACCCGTCATAGTAGCAACCCGTCATAGTAGCAACCCGTCATAGTAGCAACCCGTCATAGTAGCAACCCGTCATAGTAGCAACCCGTCCTAGTAGCAACCCGTCCTAGTAGCAACCCGTCCTAGTAGCAACCCGTCCTAGTAGCAACCCGTCCTAGTCATTGCATATTTAGATTCTAACAGATTGTGTATCTATGGAAACACTATCAGGTGGGCTTTTTAGATTGTATTTTCCTGCCAATTTCATTTTGGCAAATGTTTGAAAATGTACATTTTATTGGCTGCTTCATTACAGGAGTTGTATGTTCTGTTAATTTAAGATGAATTACCATAATCCACATGTGATGTCTGTCATTCTGAGCATCGTGGGTAGATGCCCTAATGGGTTATGCACCCAATGCCTGGTGGGGTCTGGTGGATTTCTTACATGGCGGGTAAATTCATTTCTTCCCGGCGCCAGATGATCCTAACAGAAGCCCTGATGTGATCGTACTCAAATGTAAGCAAGGTTTGAAATTATTATGTTTGAGTCAAATATTATATCGGTTTGAACTTCTTGAGGTCAATCTGCAGTCTACAAATGATTTGTATTATGTTCCGGCCCCCGACCATCCACTAAAGAAAAAATTCCCTGCCCTACATAGTGCACTACTTCTGACTAGACCCTGCTCTGTATAGGGACTAGGGTGTCATTTGGGACGCACTGAATAAATGAAAACCCATGTCCAGGAGGGGAGCTTCGATATCGTCTTTCCTTCCTCCAGGCTTCACTGTATCAAACACATGCACGTTTCCCGTGGTGTACGCTGGCTCATTGTCGCGCCAAGACGACACACACAAAGCTTACGAAGGCCGCTGGGACAGAGGAGAGACACGGAGTAGCAGGGTCAACACAGAGATCAGTAGACTGCCACGCTCTAAGTCTCTCCAATTGTGGTTTGGGTCAGGTGGAACACTGTTTGCATCCCTAAAGGGGGTGAACATAGAAGCGACGCCTTGTCTTGTTCAGTGGCCCCCGACAGAGTTCACGCTCTGTGTAGTTGGCAGCTGTGTTTCATCATTACAACACCCAGTTTCACAGGAAACACTGGTCTAACAAGCACAGTGGCAGCCATCTTGGGTCTTTGGTGCTAGCAGGAGCTGTAGCAAGCACAAGGGTATCAGTCTAAATTCACCCCTTTATTTCCCCTATCCTCCCTGTCAAAAACAGTGGGAGTGGACACGTGGCAGAGGCAGAATTTGAACATGTTTTTTTTCCCCCTATCAGTCTTGTCATCGAAGATATTTTTTTTTAAACTACAGTTAGTGTGTGGGGATAAACAGAAACGTAGTTTTCAGCACTATTTCCATGACTGATCATGTCCCATGGCTCTCGTCCCTCTGCAGCAGACATATGGTGGGCAATATGTTTGAAACATCGAAATGCAATAAAAATCAGTATCGAATCTCAAAACATATAGAATCGCAATGCATATCGTATCGGCACCTAAGTATTGTGAAACTATCATTAACTTGGTGTACCTGGTAATTCCCACCCCAACTGGAAACTGAATTTTACTCAGTCAATTTGTCATTGTTCCAGCCAGGCAGCACCACTGTTAACCTCTCTCTTCTTGTGTTGAGTATTCCTTCTCTCTCAGAACCACTCCTTTCACCAGAGGAACCACAGGTATTACTCAGAGGGTCAGGGTTTTCCCTTCATCCAAGGACCCCCCTGCAGGTAACTCTCTGCTCGCTGAATAAAAAATTGACTGCAGCTGACTCGCTGCCTCAAGCCTACAAATACGAGCAGCCAAAATGGCTGACTCAAACAGCCAGAGAGACTGTCCTTGTCAAAGGTAGTGGGAATAGGATGCCATTTGGGACGCAGGCTGAGAGAGAGAGGACGGGGAGTGCAGATGGAACAGATAACGGCCCACTCTAATCTCTGGGGAACACTACAGCACAGAATTGGTTTTTAATGTATTGCTCATTAAGTTTTTTAAATGAAGATGGACCTGGTTGGCCTCTGTTCTGGCTATAATCCCAGTAAACCGGTCTCTCCACAATGAAATCAACGTGTGTGTGTGTGTGTGTGTGTGTGTGCGCGCGCTTATGGGGTAAACACTGCTTTGATTACACTCATGAACATGAACTAGCCGATGGGTGCGTGGTTCAGAAAGGTCAGAAGTCTAACTGAAGTCCTGTCAATTGGCTAGTCAACGTCAATATACGCATGGCATTGTAGGGGTTGTAGTCTTACCTGCTGTGGCAGTGGACGTGCCTGCATGTAGGGGGGCTGTGTGGGGGCTGCAGGCTGCTGCTGGGGAGGGCTGGAGTACGGGGGCTGGCCTTGTGGCTGGCAGTACCCACTCATGCCCCCCTGCTGCTGCCTATACTGAGCTGCCATCTGCTGAGAGACAATAAAGGAGACATCAGATATGATAGGATCAATACTCTCTAAAAGCTCATTGTCAATGCCCACACCTCTGCAAGACGTAAAGGATAGACCAATGGCCTTTAGTTCACCAAGACATCATCAGCATACCATTAAAAGATCCCAATTCATATACAGAAGTGAATTTGATTAAACTCCCAATCAATGTGGTGCTGTTTAGCCTAAGACATTTCCACTCAGTCTCACTGCCTGCTGGGTTGTTTACCATGCTCTGTACTAAGGTTGACTAACGGCAGTGAGAAGTGATGAACAGGACCCTGGAGGGTTTCTCACCTCTCCAGCCTCAATACATTAACATTGTGTTGACATCAATAATACACACAGCCGCCGTGGCCCAAAGGGTACCCTATTCCCTATATAGTGCACCATTTTTGACCAGAGCCCAGTGTGCCATTTGGGACACAACCCCAGCTACTCTCCTCCTCCTCCATTCATCTCAAGCTGCTTGTAACAGTCTTACGTAAGGCGTTTTGGGGAACAGCTGTTATTGGCTCATCCCTCTCTATGCCTCACCTGGAGTCACTTACTAGCCGTGTTTCTAAGTCTAGAACAAAATACACAAAACCAGCAGTGTATAGAACAGACAGATATCTATTCTAGAGTACACCATCGAGAAATATGTAAACACGATCAATCATAAGGTTTCTGAAACAGAGGCAGAGTTCAGCATTCCCCTGTTGGCGAAGGGTCCTCCCCCTCAATGATGCAATAGCCAAACACAAGAACACTAGCCTGGTCATTCTATGAAACATCAGATATCTATGAAACCAAAGACCAATCTATGAAAATGGCTGGGTTATTTCTGTCTGCAGCTCAAAATGGTAGCCTATACCTAAAGTAGGGCACTACATGGGGAATAGGGTGCCATTTGGGACACAAAGGCAGAAACATGGAGGACCATATGGGAGTGCAGCGCTGAGCAGTTTTACAATCCAATAGCTGTGTGCAATGCTCATCACCCAACAAGCCGTCAGCTCCTTAAGCCTGAGGGGCGTCAAGGCTGTTTTTCCACACATGAGCTCATGACTCTGGAACTGAGACACTGATGTCTGGGAGTCTAACTAAACCTCCCCTAGCTCCCTGCCTCTCCTCTCTCTCTTCTTGCCTCCCAGCCCCTCTCCTCTGAGCCCATTTCCAGGCCAGGCCAAGAGCATCTGAAGGACGCACCAGCAGCAGCGGTGGTGAGAGTGTGCTCTCCTTCACTACCCCACAAATGGAAAGGCTTTGGATTGGAGGTCGACCGATTAGGATTTTTCAACATCGATGCAGATTATTGGAGGGCCAAAAAAGAGCCACATTTTTTAATGTATTTGTAATAATGACAATTACAGCAATACTGAATGAACACTTAACTTAATATAATACGTCAATAAAATCAATTTAGCCTCAAGTAAAATAATGAAATATGTTCAATTGGAGAAGAAAGTAAAAGTACAATATGTGTCTTGTAAAAAAGCTAACGTTTAAGTTCCTTGCTCAGAACATGAGAACATATGAAAGCTGGTGGTTCCTTTTAACATGAGTCTTCAATATTCTATTTCCCTCTATACCATTTGTATTTCATTAACCTTTGACTTTTGGATGTTATTATAGGCACTTTAGTATTGCCAGTGTAACAGTATAGCTTCTGTCCCTCTCCTCGCTCCTCCCTGGGCTCGAACCAGCAACACAACGACAATTAGCGCGTGTTAACTAGCTAGCCATTTCACTTCGGTTACACGAGCCTCATCTCTGGAGTTGATAGGCTTGAAGTCATAAACAGCGCAATGCTTGACGCACAACGAAGAGCTGCTGGAAAACCCCACAAAAGTGCTGCTTGAATGAATGTTTACGCACCTGCTTCTGCCTACCACAGCTTAGTCAGATACTTGTATGCTTGTTTGCTCAGTCAGATTATATGCAACGCAGGACACGCTAGATAATATCTAGTAATATCAACCATGTGTAGTTAACTAGTGATTATGATTGATTGTTTTTTTATAAGATAAGTTTAATGCTAGCTAGCAACTTACCTTGGCTTACTGCATTCGCGTAACAGGCAGTCAGTCTCCTTGTGGAGTGCAATGAGAGAGGCAAGTCGTTATTGCGTGGGACTAGTTAACTAAGGTGCAAGATTGGATCCCCCGAGCAGACAAGGTGAAAATCTGTCGTTCTGCCCCTGAACAAGGCAGTTAACCCAATGTTCCTACGGCGTCATTGAAAATAAGAATGTGTTCTTAACTGACTTGCCTAGTTAAATAAATAAATATAAATAAAAAATTGGCAAATTGGCGCCAAAAATACCGATTTCCGATTGTTATGAAAACTTGAAATCGGCCCTAATTAAATCGGTCGACCTCTAGTATGTACGTACGGTCACTGTGGGGACGACATCGTCGATGCACTTATTGATGAAGCTAATGACTGATGTGGTGTACTCAATGCCATCGGAAGAATCCCAGAACATGTTCCAGTCTGTGCTAGCAAAACAGTCCTGTAGCTTAGCATCTGCTTCATCTGACCACTTTTTTATTGATCTAGTCACTGGTGCTTCCTGCTTTCATTTTTGCATGTAAGCAGGAGGATAGAATTATGGTCAGACTTGCCAAATGGAGGGAGAGCTTTGTATGCGTCCGTGTGTGGAGAAAAGGTGGTCCAGAGGCCCCCCCCCCCTCGCACATTTATAGAAATTTGGTGAAACGGATTTAAGTTTCCCTGCATTAAAATCCCCGACTACTAGGAGTGCCGCCTCTGGTTGAGCGTTTTCTTTGTTTGCTTTTGGCAGAATACAGCTCATTCAATGTGGTCTTAGTGCCAGCCTCTAAACAGCTACGAAAAATACAGATGAAAACTCTCTAGGTAGATAGCGTGGTCTACAGCTTATCATGAGATACCCTACCTCGGGCAAGCAATAGCTCGAGACTTCCTTAGATATCATGCACCAGCTGTTATTTACAAAAATGCATAGCCCGCCACCCCTTGTCTTACCAGACGCAGCTGTTCTATCCTGCCGGTACAGTGTATAACCAGCCAGCTGTATATTGATAGTGTCGTCGTTCAGCCACGACTCAGTGAAGCATAAGATAATACAGTTTTGAATCAGGGACTGATGACACTAGGGGAATATTACAGAGCCCTGATTAATAGTAGTGCACCATAGAGGGAATAGGGTGCCATTTAGGACAGTTGACAACAGACCAACGACAGCAGGATGCAAGGGAAGACATAGCAAGAAGGGAAGCCAACCTGTATAGTAGACTGAGGAAAATCCATTCTTAATTATCATGACATATTAAGGTTGATCTCTGAATGACATCTCGAATACGGGCATGTCTTCTCTGCTGCAACTCTTCTCTCCGTGCTGGCCGGCCACTCCCCCCACCCTCGGGAACACAATATAAAATAGCAAAGCGGGGCCCCGGTGGTATCTGAATAGTTGAAGCATCCAATTTCAGGTGGGATCCATGAGGTAATGGAGAAGGGGCCATCTGGGGCCCGGCGCTGATAAAAGTCATTATATGCTCCGTCTCTCTCCGAGACAGAAAAGCAAGCAGAGCTGACACTAACACGGAGCCCTAGGGTCAAACTGGAAAATGCTGCTGATTTCTAATGATGTAATGATGCAATGTTGTGATAGTGGTTTTCTGCCATCGTCGAGATGACGTTTTTCTTTGGGCAACGCAATTTCTGCTATTTTCAAAGCTGGTGTTGTGAATATTTACATTTAGGTGATTTAACAGATACGTATCCAGTGTCACAAAGGCAGTATCAATATGGCATTGGTATATGACAAGATCACAACTGCAGAACCATTCCTCGTGTGTGTGTGTGTCGTGGAGGCATAGAAAGCTGCTGTCTATTCATATCAACAAGGGTTTCCATACTTTTTTTCAGCACCTGTCACTGGAAGGATAATGGCTGGAATGAAAGAGGACCAACTGTGAAACAGAACAGCAGCAAAGCCCAGGGAATTTACTTTAATCAGCAAAACAAACAGTGTGTGTGTGTAATATATATATAAATAATTAAGAGAGAGCGAGAACATTACACAAATACTACTGGTGAGGCAGACTTTAGTCCTTATTTAGGACCATCATACATCACGCTACGTCAGCAGCCTGGTCCCATGTGAGGGCCACTGCCAGGCCGTCTCTGGAGGAGCGTTAAGAGCCAAGTCCAACATTCTGTCCGGGGGCTAAATATAGCAGCAGTGCCGTCTGACTAACCAGAATAGACTGACTCAGCCCAGCCTGGCCCACACTGCTCTGCCAGCCATGCTGCATGTCAACAGATCCCTACACTCAGTCAGAGCCCTGCCACCCACACAGGGGTTGTGTGACAACCTATTCCCTATATAGTGCACTACTTTCACCCCGGTCCATTAGGAACAGGGTGCCCTCCGGGATGCAACCGCGGACAGGCAAGCACATGGACAGACCCATGCCTTCTGCGTGATGGGACAACAGGCCAAAGCTTTTTTTAACCTGCAAGGTGATTGTCATTCAAAACCCACACAGCTCTGAAGAGCCCTCTGCCTTCCAGTCACTGGTGTAACTGGTGAAAGGGCATCCCAATGCGGTTCATTGTAAAAGCGAATACGTCATGTGCTAACTCCTGAATAGTGACAGTAGTCTGTAGAGAAGTAGCCTACATTGCAATGGCAGACATTTAGGCAGTGGTTGACTAGCCTAAATGGAGAACATACCTGCTGCTGTTGAGGATACTGCATTCCACTCATGCCCATCTGACCCCTCCCAGGCATTCCCATTGGGTAGCGGTGAGGAGAAGGTGATCCATATGGTTGGCCAGGGTAGGAGCCGCCCCCGCCCTGCTGTTGCTGTGAGTAAGGGTTGTTGCCCATGCCGTACAGCTGAGAGCGCTTCATCGCCATGGCGTCTATTGGTGGCACCTAACAGAGAGAGATGGGAGAAGTTAGCATAAGATTGGGCTTACTATGCTTTAGACATTGTATAATACAACCAACAGCTTGCAAGGTCAAAGGCCCCTTCCTTCTCATTCGCAGCAGGTAGCCGAGTGGTTAGAGCATTGAACTAGTAACCGAAAGGTTGCAAGATCAAATCCACGAGCTGACAAGGTAAAAGTCTGTCGTTCTGCCACTGAACAAGGCAGTTAACCCACTGTTCCGAGGCCATCATTGTAAATAAGAATTTCTTCTTAACTGACTTGCCTAGTTAAATAAAAAGGTATAAAAATATATCTAGAGTCTAGCCTAGACTAGAGCAAAAACTAGTAAGAAAATGATAGCAACATGGTCCAATTCTGACCATCACTACTCAACTTCCAGTATATGACAGCTGGCCAGGATTGAAGTAGGCCTATTCACCATGCCTTGCAAATGACAAAAGTAGTTTTTAAATGTTTCAATACATCAGATTTCTCCATCACTCCATCGGAGTCCTATTAAAATAGCCTGGGGTTCATAGTCAGGTCTAGGGGTAGGCAACGATATCCAGGATAATGTGCCGTCAAGTGCTTTAGGAGTCAGGTTATTCGAGAGGCTCGGCAGGCTGTGCCAAAAAAGAGTGAGAGCAATTCAAACTAATCTTCTCATGTCACTGCTAAATTCAGGCCAATTGTAGAAGCACTTAAAGAAAATGTGAGCAATCGAGAAAGCCCAAGGGGCCACTTTAAACGAACAGTCTGGGTGTTAGCAGTCATGCCTGGGCACCCTGCGATTTTAACACAGACTTACTAAATGACAGTTAAGGGTAGGTTATCCAGAATAAAAACGATTCAAATGTTTTCGCTGTAGCTCAGATGGGATTATGAGCAATGAAAGCAAGTTGGAGGATGTTGTACCAACAATCCTTTGTAGAAGTATTGTACACCTGGCAGTACGCCTAATTTGAATAAATCAACTTTTTTCAAAGACAGAAACAAAGCAATATTTTTATTTTACACTTGCCAGAATCCATTTGGTAAACTCAAATGACTTAACAGTCTTAAAATAAAACCTCACTACAAAAAAGACCGACTAGATCATCAGATAGAGAAAAGGCTACTTAAATCCTAAACACTACACTTTCTGAACTAAATACATACACAACACTTTGTCTACACAAGAATGCTTTTCGGGTACCAGCAGTAAACATTCAATTTTGTGTTGTTCTTACTCCATTTTATGACCTGTAACTGGTTTCAATCCGTTTGTAAACACCACACATGGTGTTGTAGGTCCATTATTTTGAGAAAGTCTCACCCCACAAATGAAAGACTGGAGAAAATAGCTGCAGAGCAAAGAATTGTGATTTTTTTAAACACAAATAGGTTAAGCTTGTTTTCGTATTTTCCCTGTATTAGGAGTCCAGTGAGCAAAAATCAGTAAATTTATCCCAGCTAAACACTTCTTCTGTATGCTGTAGGCTAATCTACCAAACGAGGGCTTGCTGTCAATGTGAATGAGGCCATTCAGATGGGGAAATCCTACCCACAAATCAGCAAAATAAAAGGATTGCATCCCAAATGGCACCCTATTCCCTTTATAGTGCACTACTTTAGACCAGAAACATATGGGTCCTGGTCAAAAGTAGAGCACTGTATATGAAATAGAGTGCCATTCAGGACAGATTAAATACTGAGTCGGAGTGCCATGTGTTCAATTCACACCACGAGGGTGGGGAGGAGACATCAAACCTGCCTCTGGAGAGGGAGGAGAAACTATGAAGAGAAACCCCTCTACTTTAGGCCAGCACAATTCTTACAAGTCTGTCAGAAATATGCCTGGGATTAGTTCCTAAATCACAATCTCATGATTGTCTGTAACCCTACACTACGGGTAACCAAAGAGCACAGGACGAACCCTCTCCAACCCACAATGAAGTGGACGTCCAGACTCACTGACGTCCAAACTTGAATGGTTTGCCTGTGGACATCACATGCAAACCACCGCATTTACCACATCATCTGGCTATATCCACACACTGCATCTACAACGTAAACATATCCACTTGTCAAAATGTAATAAAACTAGAGCTTTGACGGCAAGAATGTCAGAGACCAAAGCCAGCATCACTCCCTTCATAGTGTTTCTGATGCACCAAAGTCCATGTGCTCAAAGCCAGAATGGGAGAGAGTTGCGGGAAAAAAAGGACGTCCTCTTTTAAAAAGACTAATTTAAGACTCAATTACAATACCTCAGTGAAGATGATAGACTTTCAAAGCAGAAATGTTTATTATAGCCTTGTCAGTAACAGGATCTCAGAGCATGCTGGAAACAGCAGGAATTAGCTAGTGAATACAAGAATAACTTCCTTCTGAAAAGTCCATATTTTGTGTAGTGCAGCAGTTTGCACATCTTCAAACACTGTGTGTGGGGGGGGGGGGGGGGATTAAGCTACAGTAGAGACTAGAGTGGCTGTTAAACATTTTCAGACAGAAAGCCTGTTTAATGGAGGGTTCCGTCCACAACATGTTCACATTGACTAAAGATGTCAATGCTTCCAAACCAGGCACTTCCTGGTAGGTTGTCACAGTGCAGGCCTGAAGAGAGAGAGTGTGTTTTCCAGCTGAGATATTTAGCTGGCTGATTGTGGGATCGGGCACATGGCTAATTTGCATGTGTGAAGGCAGACCACATAATGAAGGGCAGACCACATAATGGCCTCCATGTCAAAAAAGAGGATCACGTCACTAGATAAAAAAGGTCAAGCCACGAGTGTCAGAGATACCACTACACAATGGAAACAGAACACAATCCTGAGTCGCCCCCCCCCCCCCCCACAGTCCTTGATAGGCAGGTGGTAAGAACCAATCAGATGCAAGATTAGGTCAATTGGGAGGTCGTGGTCAAATTTAGCTCAAACGTTCATGCTTCCAAAATGCTCTTGGAAGTGCAAGATAGACACCAGCCCTTGCCAGGCCCTCTGTACAATAGTTTCGGTCAGCCTACACGGTGGATGTTTCATGAACTCATTTCAGAAGAGTATGCATAGCAGCCCACTAACCGCCCAGTCAAACAATTGATTGCAACACATTTCACTGGAACATGGACCACTACTAGCACCAGCCTGTTCTTTGGCATCTAGCGATATTGGTTTGTCTAAGAAATTGTAACTTCCCATTGTATGCATTTGATACGGTTGTGTATTCTGTTGGGATTTCTGTTGACAAGGCTCTCTCTCAACTACAATCTGCCCTTTTGCTTTGTAGAAAGACCTTGAACTGAAATTGCTACTTAATGCAGCTAAAAGTATGTACATGTTATTTCCCAAAAAGCTTACAAATGTATCTGATGTATGCCTACGCAAACAAGTTCATGCACATGCAATCTACACACAAGTACATTGTAATATAGTTGTATGGTGGTATTATACATGTAGTATTTTAGATATGCAGTGGTGTAATAATGTTCTATGATGTACTGTTTTATACGTAATGTAAGTGCCTTAATATCTAAAACAGGCTTCTTTGTAGGAACAGGGCATGCAGCATTTAGTTAAATAGCAGAAACCCAATCATTTAGTCGATGTTCATTCTGGCTTTAGACTATGGCGATATCGTCTATATGAATGCAGCTACCACTGGACACATTTTATCATAGCCCACCACTTTACTAGGAACAATAGGTTCAGTACACGTCACTGCATTCTGTATCGGAAAGTAGGTTGGCCCTCTCAAATATTCTAGATCTGTTTGTTTATAAAGCCCTTGTGCAAATGTCTGCCATACCTTACTTCATTGCTAAATGACAGACATGCACACAAGTCACCAGACCTGATTACAAGGATGCCTAACTCTCAGTTTCCACCGTAGGTACCGAGTTAGGTAGATCTGTGGGTAGTTTTTTTGTGGATTGATGTCCAGAACGCTAAAGTTTGATGTTTTGGCACAACTAGGGAAGTTCAGAAGGCTGGTTGATGACTTTTATTAGTGAGTAATGTGTTTGTTTTTCATATGTCCATTTTCTTCAATTGCTTGTACATATTGTGAATTTGTATGCTCGTGTGCTGAGCTTCCTTGTAAAAGAGGCCTTGGTCTCAATGGAATTTCCCTGTTTAAATTAATTGAAATAATGATCATAATACGTGCTGGGGAGCACATCTAGCTACTTGGCCAACGCGAGGCCTTCAAATTGGTGTGACAAGGCTAACATTAGCAGGCTATGCTATAGCTAGCTAGCAATAGCAGATAACAATTAGAGTGTATGATATCTAGCTAGCTGGATATCAACAAACGAATGTTAGTGTTAGCTAGTAAGAATTCTGATTTGTTGAATAAAAGTATATATGCGTTTTAAGATATGAAACGGATACTTCCAATATCTCAGCAGTTGTACAGATCCTGTGCGAGCTAGAAGGAAGGTCGATAGACTGGGGTGCGAAAACTAACGTTTTTTATTTTATTTAACCTTTATTTAATTAGGCAAGTCAAGCAAGTCCACAAGTTATATTGAAAATGTTGTAGTAAATTTATCAGCATGGGTATGCATACGTTTACATGGTACAGTACTGTAGTTAAAGTTTGAAATGTTGGAGAACAGACTAACTTAACTAGACTTAAGAGACTAGCAAGCAAGCAAGCTAAATGAAAGGTCTGGGATCCCCAACCAGAAGTCACCTTGGACATAAATTGAAATGCCAACTTCAAATCAACCATAACAGAATAGTTAACTAAGTTAGTTATCTGCCCACAAGGACACGGAATTCAGAAAATTACCATTTGGGTATTCTCCGCGTGCATGTTTATTTCATCTAAAAACAGTACAATGTACAAACGCTGTCCTAGCGATGCTGGCTAGCTAATACATTAGCGTAGCTAACGTGTCTGTCCATAGCTAAATTAACTAGCCAAGCCGCCTGGAAAGCGTAGTTATAGTTCGGCACATTAGGAAAAAAAGTGACATATGAATGCATAATTTACCTGTGATCTGCCGCTTCCTTGTCCGTTGTTTCCAGGGCTCATGGCAGGGTGATTTCTTTCTTGTCCTCCCCAACTATGAGTTGTTGAACCGTATTGGGAGCTCAAGTCTTTAGTCAGCCCCATGCTTGATTGTTGTTGTTCAGCAGAAGGATTAGTGTAATCTTGATAGCCACTGCCATAGCCCCGCATCATAGGGCTCGGGGACGTCAGTAACTGGTTTAGAGTCGGGGTAGCCCCCGACGGATGGTGCTGACTTTGCCCTGGAAATCTGTGAAACCCTCCAATATTCGCACTACCAGAAGAAGAGGCAGCAGCCATGGCAGCTCTGCTATGATTAGCAGCAGCAGTGTTGCTGACTGGGCCCATCATGTTGTTCCCGTGCCGAGAGGGACTCATCATCCCATATCCACTGTTACTGTAGCCAGGTCGGTAGTTCGGGTAGGGATTGTACGGGTTGTTTTGGTATCCTTCGTGGGAGTTTTGTTGAAGTTGATCCATATTGTTCTGTTGTACCGAATGTATTATCCCAGACCCTGGGCTTTGTTGTCCGCCATGTTGATCAAAGCAAGGCCCTCCTCTTCCCTTTCCATAATAACTATTATTTATCTCCAAAACTGAACTGTTCACACTTTGGGACGGGTTGATGTTATTAGTTGTTCCCAAACTGGCATGGTCGTACCTGCTGTTAATACGGTCCTCCGTTTTGCCCGGTTGGTCCTCCTCCTCACTTTTATTTAGCATTTGTTGCTGCTGATGGAGCTCCACTTGATTCCCTAAAACAACATTCTCTTTTCCTCCATGTTGGCGGTTTCCACTTTCTCCATGTATCGACTGCTGGCTGTTGTGAATTTGGCGTTGTTGGTGCTGAATGAATTGATTGAATGGCTGTTGCTGTTGCTGTGGAGGTGTGTGGTGGTGCGATGGAGGAGGATCTCCGACACCAACATTTTTCACTTTATGACTGACAAGCGTTCCCGTCTCCATGCTTCCCGAACTCATGCTACAATTTGAAGTCGAAAAAGACTCCGATCTAGAATCTCCACTTTCCTTCTCACGTTGACTCGAATTGTTGTTTACAGGAAAAACTCGAGCTCTGTTTGGGTTCAATTCATGGTGATTGCGTTCTACATTAATAGCATGAACGATAGTCCCGTTTCCTACCCCAAGTACAGCTCCGCCAACTACTCCAGATTTAGCAGATTTAAAATCTTGACTCACGCTGCTAGTTAAACTCGACCTTTTCTTACCAGTTGATGTTGGGGCTGTTGCCACTTGTGCGGCCATGATCAAGTCCACATCTCAGGCAGAAAATCCAGTCGAGCTAGCAAGCTAAACATGTAGAAGAAAAGCAGAACACGAAAAGATGCAAGCAAGCTAACGTTAGCGGGAAATGAAAAAGAGCGCAAAGTGTCGAATATGAGCATAAATACCATCTATATTAGAGCGAGCTTATGTTGAAAGTTTTGATAAAGACGGGCATGAAACTTTTTTACTTCCATGTTTAACCCGTATACAGGCAAATGCCTTTTCTCTCCAAAGAACATTTAGCCCAGCATGGCAACAGCGAGCGGTGAGAATCGATAGTTTATACCTCAGCGATCTAGAGGGCTGAATGGCTGACGATTTCCTGGTCTGGGCGGGGCGAGATTATTCTGAGTAGTGGCACCTGAGCTCTAATATGTACATATCACTTTTTATCACACACAACAACAAAAAATATTTGCATGTTCATATCAAACCATGCTGAAAGGGAACATTTGTATGCCTAAATTGGAAATAGTGTTCGAGCGTCTACTTTTGCGATGAATGGTGCTATTGTTTTCCCTGCTTTCTTTAATATGCCTAATCTACTTGTCTGATTGAATTCATTCACCTATGAATTCCCCCCATTCACCCATCATATGTGTGGAAATTGTTGACTGTATACTGTACATGTACTCATTCTTCTCTATGCTATTCTGTTATTATTAAAGTAACAAGAATTGAAAGAAAAAGATAAACAGGCCATATGAGAATGTCTGTGTGTTTCTACGTAGGCCTAAATGAGAGTGAATATACATGAGCAAATATGTTTTTATTTGATTAAGATCCCCATTAGCTGCTACTCTTCCTGAATATGTTAGTCTGTGTGATGTTGAGGGATCGACTCACTTGAGAGACCTGTTCAAGGGGGAAATCGTCTGAGACCTCCCACAGAAATGGCAGCAGCAGCCCAGTCAAGTGAAGCAGGGAAAGTGGGTCACTGAAAACCCACAGAAAGCAGCACAGTACAGCTCCACAGGAACACACTGACACCACAGACTTTTTTTTTTTTTTTTTTTTACAGGGAAGGGAAAATACTGCTCCAACACAGCATTTGCAAGCCTATTACCTTCATAGTGCACTACCCATAGAGTTCTGGTCAAAAGTAGTGGACTATATAGAGAGCAATTTGGGACGCGTTTGCAATCAGCACACCTTGTTATACTGACACTTGTCAAACCAACATGCTTTCAATTTCAGGGTTGAGTAAATAACAATATGACAATTGATTTGTTTACTAGTAGGATGGCTTCAAGTGACCCAATATGCAGTGTATGAAAGTGACTGTATTCCCAAATGTGTCTTGAAGACTGACCTGTTCCAGTTAGCCATTGCATAGTCTTCGATGACAGTAGAATAAAGAAAGTGCTATACTGTATTTGCTATCCAAGTTTGTGCATCATTTTATTTATTGGATAAAGGTAAGCAACCAAAGGCCTCTTCTGAAGCAGCTGGTAGCAAGGTTGATTCCAAAGACCTTGTGGATGGAGGTATATAAGAAGGAATCACAATGACTTTTCTCCAATCGCAATGCATTGGAGAAGCTATGAGTGTACAGACAGCATAGCATTAGATATAAAATGGTGATGTGTAGGATGTCTGTGACCGGCATTCCAATAACAATGCCAGATCATAACGTA
Source organism: Oncorhynchus masou masou (assembly GCF_036934945.1). Taxonomy (NCBI): domain Eukaryota; kingdom Metazoa; phylum Chordata; class Actinopteri; order Salmoniformes; family Salmonidae; genus Oncorhynchus; species Oncorhynchus masou. The sequence continues at coordinate 28,168,541 of NC_088230.1, read as the reverse complement.
AATTATGGCTGTGTCTGAAGCATGCATTCTCTGTACAGGCCAGTGTGTTGGCCTGTGAGAAGGAGATTTTCAAGGGTTTTGCAATCACATCTACATACACATGGAGTACACGTCAATGTCAAGTGTACTTCACAGTGTTTTGCAAGTCTGTGTGGCAATGTGCCCTGGATAATTCCACCAATAAAAAACAGACATTGTGGGGCCTCCCGGGTGGCGCAGTGCCCTAGACCACTGCACCAGCCGGCCGCGACCGAGAGGTTCGTCGGGCGACGCACAATTGGCCTAGCGTCCTCCAGGTTAGGGAGGGTTTGGCCGGTAGGGATATCCTTGTCTCATCGAGCACCAGCGACTCCTGTGGCGGGCCGGGCGCAGTGAGCGCTAACCAAGGTCGCCAGGTGTATGGTGTTTCCTCCAACACATTGGTGCGGCTGGCTTCCGTGTTGGATGCGCGCTGTGTTAAGAAGCAGTGCGGCTTGGTTGGGTTGTGTTTCAGAGGACGCATGGCTTTCGACCTTCGTCTCTCCTGAGCTCGTACGGGAGTTGTAGCGATGAGACAAGATAGTAATTACTAACAATTGAACACCACGAAAAGGGGGTAAAAAAAAAGACTGATTGTTTTTGCGCCACAATTGTTTGTGTATATTAGAGAATGGCTCATTATACAATTGCTACAAACAGACATCAGCAAACTAATCAGTACTTTTGATAGTGGAAAGAGAAATTGTTGCAATTAAAAGGTACTTTTCACACAATTAGTTGATTCCAGAATATACCATGTCAGGTGAGAGCACACAGAACGGAAACAGGGGTGTTGCTTACTCAGCAGTCAGCACTAACCATGTAACAAACTAATTACACCATGTTCACATCCCAAAAGGCACCCAATTCCCTATATAGTGCCCTTCCTTTGAACAGAGCTCTATGGGCCATGGTCAAAATAAGTACCCTACATACGGAATAGACTTAACCCATTGACAAATTATAATCTTCACCCTTTGTCGACTACAGTCTGTGGACATCATTGCTTTAATCTTGACCCCACATCGACCCTTGACCCAGCAGCTACTTCTCCACCATCTAGACACCTTTTATCACCCCACTTAAACCATCTGTGTGACAGGGACCCAGGCAGGCAGTGGTCTCAAATGGAACGTTACACTGTATACAGTGGACGACTTTTGAACAGGGCTCATAAGGCTGTGAGACGAGTGACACTGATTGTGTTTCTCCTTATTAAACCTCCCCTGACCTTGGCAGAGGTAAATCATTAGTTTCCCGTTGTAATCATCACACGGACGCAATTATACCCCACTGGACCTTCATTTGCATTTAGACATAGCTGCTCAGGCCATGTTCAAAAATTTTCAAATACATTTTGACAATGTCAGAGAACTGAGGTACGGACACAGAGACTGATTTCCAAGCTAATGGGATTGCATGATTGGAGCATAGTTATACATATGGTACAGTTGTGCAAATATAGCTGATATACTTTTTTGGAAGGTTTGCACACAAAAGATGTATCTTATAATAACACTAATTCAAGAATATTCAAACATAGAGAGAGCAATTGAATGTCTATTCTTAATTCGAGTACTTACACTACTTGAAATGCAGCCCACAACAGAGGGGAGGAAAGATAATCAGGGAATTACTTGCATCATTAGTAATTCATTACTTTGGTAATAACATGTATTTTCTTACTGGCAGCTGCCTTACTGAACTAACAAGGGGTTGCCTAGCAATCAGCGTTACACACTGGGTGACATCATTCATGGCTGAATCAATCCCAATCTCTTTAATTAAAATGACCAAGCTGACCATGTAGCATAATTTCCATAAATGTGACCCTCAAGTTAAGTCAGAAAACATGTCTCTCTCTTCTCTTCCCTGTTATGCTTACCAAGCACAGGGTAAGAGGGGGTAGGTGAGATGCATCCCAGTCAGATTAGTATGGTGAAAATGTAAAATGTTTTGCTGCAAAATCAAATCCAATAGCTACAATAGGAATGATTTACTTTACTTTGAAACACACAAGCCAAGAACGGAGAAAGCACCCAGAAGTAGGGCATGTTATGGTTACAATACTGATGCCAGCAGATTTAATATTCTATTCATCTTCATTTGATTGCTGTAGGTGCAGGTTTGAAATAAGGTTGTGGTGTGTAATAGCATTATTAATCTAAGGTAATTTACCGGCAGTTTCTCAGACAGAGATTAAGTTTGGTCCTGGACTTAAAAAGCAAGCTCAATGGAGAATCTCTCCAGGGTTACATGAAAGGTTCTCACACAAGACAAAGAGAGCCAGCCAGAGAGTCAGTCATACGTGATATCCTATATCAATTCCTATGATCCACCACACCAACCCCTCACACACACAAATCCCAGCCTGCATGTCTGAACCAAACTCGGATCTTTAAATCCATTAAGGATCCAAATGAATCATTTAGGTGTGTCGAGACCTGGGCTAAATTGTTCTGGCACACAGTAAAATATGGCTATACATCTCAAATGGCAGCCTATTCCCTTTATAGTCCACTCTACTTCTGACAAGGGCACATAGGGCTCTGGTCAAAAGTTGTGCAATATAAAGGAAATAGGGAGCCATTTGGGATGCATGTGTGCCCTTTCTCCCCGCCTGCCTTAGATGAATGATTTATTAAACGACAGGTTGTTGCTGTACTGCCAGATGGATTTCGTGTGTCTCGCAGTTCCACAGATGTGTACACATGTTTAATGGTTGTTTGTGGATGCCTGTCAAGGAAAACAACCTCTTGACGAGGCGACGTCCCCCGTCTGTTCACCACTCCTAGCGTGAACCGTAAATCAGAGCCAGGGTTTAACAGCGGCTGCAACCCAAATGGCACTCCGTTCCCAATATGGTGCACTACTTTTGACCAGAGCCTTATGGGCCTGTAGTAGTGCAAAGGGAATATGGTTCCATTTGGGATGCAACCGACTTATACACACTTCTCTCCCTAAGAGCTCTGACAGGAATATGCTATAGACACTCAGTGGGGGTACAGTACGGCTCACTGTTGCTGAAAGCAAGAATGTGTTTGTTGGTAACTGGAATGACTATCTGAATTGGTCAACTCAAGTTAACATTTTTATGAAACAAACTTCTTTAAAGGTTGTTAGCTATGTACAATTTACATATTACATGTATGCTTGCATTTCCCCTCAATGCCAGTTATTTTCCTCTAGTGTCCAACTAATTAATTAAGTCCTAAGTTATTAAGTCATAAGTCTTATGTAGTTTTTAGATAGAGGTGTTGCACTCCGTTTTCCCTGGCCTCCTGTCACTCCCTGACCTTAGTTTGCTTTATTTTCTTTTTTTATTTTGGTTAGGTCAGGGTGTGACAAGGGTGATATATGTGTTTTTGTATTGTCTAGGGGTTTTTGTAAGTCTATGGGTTTTCACTAGTCTAGGTATTTATATATCTATGGTTGCCTAGATTGGTTCTCAATTAGAGGCAGCTGTTTACCGTTTTCTCTGATTGGCAACCATATGTAGGCAGCCATATTCCTTGGGTTATTTCGTGGGTCATTGTCTATGTGTTAGTTGCCTGTGTCTGCACTTATCATATCTAGCGTCACATTCGTTTTGAACGTTTGTTTAAGTGTTCTTTGTCTTATTAAAGATTATGTATTCAGCTCACGCTGCGCCTTGGTCTCCTCCATACAACGAACGTGACACCTCCCATTCGCTGAACCATTCTGTACCTTTATAAGCGCCTCGGCCCTGGAATGCAGGCCACGAAACTAAATTATCAAAGCACATATTCAAAGAGAAAAAAGGTTTACAGTATAGTCCCTCTGGGTGTGTCTGTGGCCTGGCCACAGGCTACGTGTGATGTGTCTGCAGTAGTGTAGTGGTAGTTAGTGCAGGAGAGTTACAGGATAGTGATGGGTGATGCATCCTTAAAGGACCCGAGGATGGACTTCTGGATCACGCAGAAACCAGATCACATGATCTTCTGATGGTTCTGTCTCAACGTCAGCAGAGGTAGAAGCAGCAGACTTTGTCTTCCCATCTCAGGGAGGTATGACACAACAATAACAGGGACTGTTTGTATCAAGCATCTTAGAATAGGAGTGCTGATCTAGGATCAGTTTAGCCTTTTAGACCATAATTAACAAGATTACATGGGCAGGGGGGACCTGTCCTAGATCAGCACTCCTACTGTGAGACGCTTGATACATATGACCCTAGATCAATACACCAATTTAAGAACAAATGTGCCGAAAACAAAATGCACCTTGAAGTGTTACGAATCAGAAAAGTTTCATTTGTACCCATTGTGTGATCTGTGTTTCAGTGTGGACTTGAAGGATGACTCAAAATGGTTATGGGGTTGGACTAGGCTGTGAGGTGATGAAGGGCCACGCGGGCTGATGTGGGCTTCCAGCCTTCGGGAAGTGCTGCAGCAAGGTCTGGTAGGCCTGGATGGACAGAATGTATAGGCGGCATGGAGTCAGCGCCGTCATGTTGGCTGAGTGCTTAGCGTCCGTTACCAGGTCCAACTCAGTGTGCAGAGTCAGAACAAACAAAAAGACAAGGATCTGTATTCACAATGAATCTCAGAGTAGCTGTGCTGATCTAGGACCAGCTCCTCCCTGTCCATACAATCTTATTTATTACAATCTAAAATACAAAACTGATCCTAGATCAGCACTCCTATTCTCAGACTCTTTACAAATACAGGTCCAGGTCAGGAGGGTCTGAGTTCTCAGCAGGGAATAAAACAAGTTATAATTCAGTATGATACTGTAGGTTTCAAGTAGTAACAAATGATGGACTAAACTATGCATTGGTATGGAGCAAGCTAAATATAAGTGTTCATTTAGGATGGCATGTGTTACTTCGTTCTTCAGTCTTTTCAATAAATGTAAATATGGTTGTAAAAAAAAATTTAGTTGTACCCAGAAATGTTTTGGTTTTGCTTGAATTTGTATGTTTTTTGCAGCTACATGTAATTACCATACCATACCCGTACATCGTGTTGTTCACATAAACACATCAAACAACAACCATATTACTATGATGTAGGCGTTAAATCTCAAAATCCCTGCATCAATTTGCATGACAATCCTGGGATATTTCAGCATCTGTTTGCATTCAGCTCAGCTCCCTTGATAACCAACATAAAATGACTGTTGCATAATATAACAGAAAAGTGCATTTTGACCATGATGGAACTACTTGCGTCATCAGTAACGATCCCATTCATCTAATCATTAAAACAAACAACTAATTAGACACCTATTATAGCATGAGTATAGACACGTTTTCTTTCTTCTTTAAAAAAACAATTATTTCACCTTTATTTAACCAGGTAGGATCAGTTGAGAACAAATTCTCATTTACAACTGCGACCTGGCCAAGATAAAGCAAAGCAGTGTGAAACAAACATCAACACAGAGTTACACATGGAATAAACAAACGTACAGTCAATAACACAATTGAAAAGTCTATATACATTGTGGGCAAATGAAGTAAGATTAGGGAGGTAAGGCAATAAATAGGCCGTAGTGGCGAAATAATTACAATTTCGCAAATTAACACTGGAGTGATCGATATGCAGAAGATGAATGTGCAAGTAGAGATACTGGGGTGCAAAGGAGCAAAAAAAAGAATATATATGAATAAAATAAATAACAATATGGGGATGAGGTAGTTGGATGGGATATTTACAGATGGGTTATGTACAGGTGCAATGATCTGTAAGTTGCTCTGAAAGCTGATGCTTAAAGTTAGTGAGGGAGATATGAGTCTCCAGCTTCAGTGATTTTTGCAATTCGTTCCAGTCATTGGCAGCAGAAAACAGAAAAGGTGGCCAAAGGAGGAATTTGCTTTGGGGGTGAGCAGTGAAATATACCTGCTGGAGCACGTGCTACAGGTGGGTGTTGCTATGGTGACCAGTGAGCTGAGATAAGGTGGGGCTTTACCTAGAAAGGACTTATAGATGACCTGGAGCCAGTGGGTTTGGAGACGAATATGTAGTGAGGGCCAGCCAACGAGAGCGTACAGGTCGCAGGGGTGGGTAGTATATGGGGCTATGGTGACGAAACGGATGGCACTGTGATAGACTGCATCCAGTTTGCTGAGTAGTGTTGGAGGCTATTTTGAAAAATGACATCGCCGTCAAGGATCGGTAGGATAGTCAGTTTTACGAGGGTATGTTTGGCAGCATGAGTGAAGGATGCGTTGTTATGAAATAGGAAGCAGATTCTAGATTTTGTTTTGGATTGGAGATGCTTAAGAGGAGTCTGGAAGGAGAGTTTACAGTCTAACTAGACACCTAGGTATTTGTAGTTGTCCACATATTCTAAGTCAGAACTGTCCAGAGTAGTGATGCTAGGCGGGCGGGCAGGTGCGGGCAGCGATCGGTTGAAGAGCATGCATTTAGTTTTACTTGCATTTAAGAGCAGTTGATGGCCACGGAAGGAGAGTTGTATTACATTGAAGCTCATCTGGAGGTTTGTTAACAGTGTCCAAAGAAGGGCCAGAAGTATACAGAATGGTGTCGTCTGCGTAGAGGTGGATCAGAGAATCACCAGCCGCAAGAGCGACATCATTGATGTATACAGAAAAAAAGAGTCGGCCCGAGAATTGAATCCTGTGGCACCCCCATAGAGACTACCAGAGGTCCGGACAACAGGCCCTCTGATTTGACACACTGAACTCTCTGAGAAGTAGTTGGTGAACCAGGCAAGGCAGTCATTTGAGAAACCAAGGCTGTTGAGTCTGCCAATAAGAATGTGGTGATTGACAGAGTAGAAAGCCTTGGCCAGGTCGATGAATACGGCTGCACGGTATAGTCTTTTGTCGATGGTGATTATGATATCGTTTAGGACCTTGAGCATGGCTGAGGTGCACCCATGACCAGCTCGGGAACCAGATTGCATAGCGGAGAAGGTATGGTGGGATTCGAAATGTTCAGTGATCTGTTTATTAACTTGGCTTTCGAAGACCTTAGAAAGGCAGGGTAGGATAGATATAGGTCTGTAACAGTTTAGGTCTAGAGTGTCTCCCCCTTTGAAGAGGGGGGATGACTGCGGCAGCTTTCCAATCTTTGGGGATCTCAGACAATACAAAAGAGAGGTTGAACAGATTAGTAATAGGGGTTGCAACAATTGCGGAGGAACATTTTAGAAAGAGAGGGTCCAGATTGTCTAGCCCAGCTGATTTGTAGGGGTCCAGATTTTTCAGCGCTTTTAGAACATTGGCTATCTGGATTTGGGTGAAGGAGAAATGGGGGAGACTTGGGCAAGTTGCTGTGGGGGGTGCAGATCTGTTGACCGGGGTAGTGGTAGCCAGGTGGAAAGCAAGGCCAGCCGTAAAAAAATGCTTATTGAAATTTTCGATAATCGTAGATTTATCGGTGGTGACAGTGTTTCCTAGTTTTATAAAGTGGGTGGTTCAGGCCCTGAATGCTGATTGGCTGACGGCCATGGCATATCAGATTGTATACGGGTATGACAAAACATGTATTTTTACTGCTCTAATTACATTGGTAACCAGCTCATAATAGCAATAAGGCACCTCTGGGGTTTGTGGTATATAGCCAATATACCATGGTTAAGGGCTGCATCCAGGCACTCCGCGTTGCACATAAGAAGTCATTAGCTGTTGTATATTGGCCATGTACCACACCTCCTCGTGCCTTATTGCTTAATTATAGCAAACTTTCTGATTGAATAATATCTAGCACATCTTATCAGTTATGATTATCATGTGCACCCCTTCCTAGGCATCCCTCTGCATCTTTAATTTATAATCTCACCACACTGAGCAGTGATCAGTCACTGCCTGGGGGACACTGCAGTGGAAGAGGGGTCCTGTTCAATGTTAGTGCACTATATATGGAATAGGATGCCATTTGAGACGCAGCCTAGGACTGTATTTTTTTAATCTAAAGAATACCCCGTCTAACAGCCTCTCAGTGTGCATGGGGGTCTCCATCAGCATGGTGTCCCTATCTATGAAGAACATGCAGTCCCCCAGGGCGCACTGATGGAACTATCTTAAACAGCACCTCCAGCAGCTAACTCACAAACATGGGTCGGTGTCGCCAAACGCATTCAACACCAGTCTTACAATTGTAGTGAATGACCTCCTGTTTATATACACTCTTTTTGTTTGTTTTAGTGTAATATGTGTTTTTGCATTTACATTGATTGGTTAATACATTTTATGCTACACAAAGATAAATAATAAAGTTTCCTAAACTAATCCAATCAGTTGGATGTATTGAACCAGTACTGAGATGGTCATTCCAGTTTAGATGATTGAGGTAGTTGAAGTCGTCAAGCTTCCCTGCCCTGGCAGTCGTTCTGGAGATTGTGGATGATTAACTATGTTGTTGGATATCTTAACTCTGGCTGGATTCCAATAGGAATTACCCAACACTTTGCAAGCCAGCATAATGTGAATTTCGGGCCTGATGTGGCCTGTAGACCAGGAGATTCATAACACCACTGTGTTAAGGTATAACTAGGCCCTCAAAGAAAGGCCTTATGACATATGTGATGTATTGTCATGAAGGCTAATAAGGCTGGTGGAACCATTTCACAGAGAGTTCCAGGAAGAAACCTCCAAAGAGAAAAGGGTTCTTAGTAGAACCCTTCAGACGGTTATAGGAAGGACCTCCCGAGTAGTGCAGCAGTCTAAGGCACTTCATCACAGTGCTAGAGGCGTCACTACAGACCCGGGTTCGATCCCGGGCTGTATCCCAACCGGCCATTATCGGCAGTCCCATAGGGCGGCGCACAATTGGCCCAGCGTTGTATGGGTTAGGGGAGGGTTTGGCTGGGGGCCTTTACAAGTAGACCATCATTGTAAATAAGAATTTGTTCTTAACTGACTTGCCTAGTTAAATAAAGGTTAAATAAAAATAACCTTAAGATGATAAAATGGGTCTTGGTAGAACCAAAAACAAATAGTTCACATCTACTACTAAACTACAGTGCTGATAACTGATGATATTTCCATGGACTTCACTTGTAATTCGAGGGAAAGCGCCATTGCATATCCGTCTGAGGGTCTTCTGAGAGCTCCATGAGGATGGCCTTGTCATGAAACCACTTTCTATGGTAATGGCTGCCAGGCAGATGGTGGTGTGTCATGCACTCCTTTAGATTATTGTGTTGAACAGAACAGTTGTTTTAAAGTGTAAGAAATTTTGAGTCTCTACCACCCTCTGGTGGGGGTTGTATATACACTTCCATGGTTACTCAACCCTAGACCAATAGGACAACAAAAACAGAATGCAAATAATGATGCATACATATCACACTATCTGATGGGGGAGGTGATAGTTACATATCGGGATATTATTTTTGACGACATATCGTTTCGCTTTGTGCTAGTTGGCTGTACCTGCAACAAAATTCCAGTATTGTTCCTTCATACCTTGTTCTCCATCTTCTTTCTACAGAGGGAGCCAATTTATTTCAACAACTTTTTTTTCCACGACTGATCAAAACTTTTGCAGGGCTCTCTTGTCCTTTTGCAGGGCTCTCTTGTCCTTTTGCAGGGCTCTCTTGTCCTTTTGCAGGGCTCTCTTGTCCTTTTGCAGGGCTCTCTTGTCCTTTTGCAGGGCTCTCTTGTCCTTTTGCAGGGCTCTCTTGTCCTTTTGCAGGGCTCTCTTGTCCTTTTGCAGGGCTCTCTTGTCCTTTTGCAGGGCTCTCTTGTCCTTTTGCAGCAAGACACATGGTGAGAAATATGTTTGGAACATCGAATAGCAATACATATAGAATCCTGAGAATCACAATACATATAGAATCCTGAGAATCGCAATACATATAGAATCATGAGAATCGCAATACATATATAATCATGAGAATCGCAATACATATATAATCATGAGAATCGCAATACATATATAATCATGAGAATCGCAATACATATATAATCATGAGAATCGCAATACATACAGTATTGGCACCTAAGTATCGTGATAGTTTCGTATTGTGCGTTCCCTGGCAAATCCCAGACCTACTTACTATCTGTTAAAATAATATATGAATGCATCTGCATCAATCATCATAATAAACTGATAAACGAAACCTGGACATTTAAATATGTACCTTCCAACCATCATGCTCACAATAACAATTTGTCATGTGACACAAAGGTCGCAACATAGCCTTGGCATACTGTCTGGAGAAGAATAAAATCACAAGTGAAGCAGAAATTCAACAACTCTTGGAGGACAGTGGACAACAAAAAAAGTGCTTATTTGGTTGTTAAAACTAAGACAAGATAGCAAGGTAGCGCTAGTGTTCCCTTCCATGTGCAACAATAAAATCATATGCATAAATCAAGTAACTTTCCAACATTACCTATTTAATTTAGTTTAAATCCAAGTGAAATCTAAGAGCTGTGTTCTTACCACCAGACCATCCATGGTGGTGGCAGTCCATGAAGGTGACCCAGCTGTTCTGAGGGTGGCAGTCCACGAGGGTGACCCAGCTGTTCTGAGGGTGGCAGTTCATGAGGGTGACCCAGCTGTTCTGAGGGTGGCAGTTCATGAGGGTGACCCAGCTGTTCTGAGGGTGGCAGTCCACGAGGGTGACCCAGCTGTTCTGAGGGTGGCAGTTCATGAGGGTGACCCAGCTGTTCTGAGGGTGGCAGTCCATGAGGGTGACCCAGCTGTTCTGAGGGTGGCAGTCCATGAGGGTGACCCAGCTGTTCTGAGGGTGGCAGTTCATGAGGGTGACCCAGCTGTTCTGAGGGTGGCAGTTCATGAGGGTGACCCAGCTGTTCTGAGGGTGGCAGTCCATGAGGGTGACCCAGCTGTTCTGAGGGTGGCAGTCCACGAGGGTGACCCAGCTGTTCTGAGGGTGGCAGTTCATGAGGGTGACCCAGCTGTTCTGAGGGTGGCAGTTCATGAGGGTGACCCAGCTGTTCTGAGGGTGGCAGTTCATGAGGGTGACCCAGCTGTTCTGAGGGTGGCAGTTCATGAGGGTGACCCAGCTGTTCTGAGGGTGGCAGTTCTAATGACACATCAGTAGGATGGAGAGGTTAATGTGCCTGAACTAGAGCACTGCTACATGACACAGTCAATCTATGGGCCTGAACAAATACTATGAGAAATATACAAGCAGATAAACACAAAATGCTGAATAATAATAATTAGAAACATACAAATATAAATTAAACAATACAATGTGTATATGCTGCCATGAGGTTGGAAAATTTGCAGAAAGAAACCAGAAACTAAGCTTATATCTATCTAAATGGCATGGCACAATGACCTACCTAACTATGGAATAATTATCAAACCTTGATAAAGAAATGAACAAAAAATAACAAAATAATGTGCTCACACCTCCATAGTTGTGAACATATTGTAGTAGCCTAGAGAATCCAAGCAGGTGCAACAGGCTGAACACTGTAGTCATTTTGATCAGACACGTCATTTGAACTCCAGCCAGGTCTGTGGAGGAGATATGTTTGAATGACACTTGCAGCCTGAAACAGACAGCTCTATAAGCCATGGCTGTACACACACCATTCAGCCTGTGGGAGGCACTGGCAGCATGTTTAACTTATCAGAGAAGCAGTTATCAACTGCATTTAGAAAAGGATACAACATTTCAGAGCTAATATTTAAAAACAAAAACGTTTCAAGATAATAGTTGACTATTATTAGCACATTGGAGGGCATCCATGGAGGGTTTAATAATACCAACAACATTGCAACATCAACACCTGAAAGAATCAGGGGGAATGTAGGGTACAGACCCCACTGGTCATTAGGCAGTAATCCACTTGTGCCACAGCCAGAGGGTCTGGAATTAATCAAGTTTTCTGATAGTGGTTCCTGACTTTTCTAAGGTCCAAAATGGCAGTCTGAAAAACACAAGAAAGGAACTTATCTCATGCTGATTTAAAATAGGCTCTCTCTCATAATGTACTTCAACAAAAAGAATTTAAGTTTTAAAGTTTATTCACCACGTGCACAGGATACAACAGGTGTAAAATAGTACAGGGAAGTTCTTACCTTCAGAGCTCTTTCCAACAATGCAGTGATAGTAATAATAATATTGAATAATAAACAAAAAACAGACAAGAAACATGAGAAAGCAAGAAGAACAAAAACAGTATACAAATGTACTTACCTATGTTTCCTCATAGGTGTAACCAATATGAAAATTAAAGGCAAGGTCAACCTAGCTCAAACTTCAGTCCATTTTTACATTGTAGTCAAGCCAGTGGATATTTATTTGATTCTCGCTCACATCAAGAGGAATGGCAACAACCACGTTAATGACAGTCACAATGATCATTATCACAAGCCAGTATTTCATATGAAATGAAAATGACAATAAAAAAATAGTAGCCATTTTAATTTGTCAATATTTGGTTATATGTAATTTCCTACCAAATTTCAAATTGTATGTACAGATGTAAGATCTTAAATTGATCACTCTTTTGATGCTGATCATTTGGAAATTATAACTTGTAGTTTCAACTGTTCTGCCTTATTATTATTCGACCATGCTGGTCATTTATGAACATTTGAACATCTTGGCCATGTTCTGTTATAATCTCTACCCGGCACAGCCAGAAGAGGACTGGTCACCCCACATAGCCTGGTTCCTCTCTAGGTTTCTTCCTAGGTTTTGGCCTTTCTAGGGAGTTTTTCCTAACCACCGTGCTTCTACACCTGCATTGCTTGCTGTTTGGGGTTTTAGGCTGGGTTTCTGTACAGCACTTTGAGATATCAGCTGACGTACGAAGGGCTATATAAATAAATTTGATTTGATTTAGTCTATTTCAGTTTTTAAAAGGCTTCTATAAAGTTTGTAATTTACACTTTGAAATTTAAGACTTGATTCACCCTAATGAAAAATATATCAACCCCTGCAAAAACATCTATTCATTTTAATCCACATATTATTTCACATTTCCTGTTGCTACAGGATTATGTTCCTACTGTATCAAACTGGCTAAAATTAAGATCCTACATCTGTATTGCTGCCAGAAAAAAATACCTGTAGCTATACATTTTGATTTTGGTTGCTAGCCCACTTGGAAAACACTGGATTTGGTATGAGTTAGCAGTACTGTTGTAGCTACTAGTAGTCAGTGTTGCCAGCTTAGCGACTTTATCGCTATATTTAGCGAGTATTCAGACCCCTCTAGCGACACATTTTCAAAAAAGCGACTAGCGACAAATCTAGCAACTTTTTCTGGTGTTATTGGAGACTTTTGGAGACTCTGACGTGAAAGCACGTATCGTTCTTACTGTTCTCAACGGGGCCCCACCGCCGTCCCAAAGCCTCACAGGTGGCCCAGACCTCACGCAGCAGTCCCTCCCAGCTGCAGTCAGAGTAAGAGATGTTCACCCCTCCGCATCCAGACTGCAAATGAATCGCGCATGCGGGAAGCCGCTGCTGGCTGATGTAAATGTATACAACTAAACTAACAAACAAAAAAACAAAACAAAGTAACTCCGCCAGTGTCTCTTTTGGGTCACTTTTGCTGGTCCCAAGCCCGGATAAAGGAGGAGGGTTGGAATTGTGACATAAAAAAACAAGAATCGACAGAAGAAAGTTCATTTGTAGTTCTAAACATATTTAGAGGGTTTTGGCTCACTTTTTTGTCTCTCCCACAACGTTATTCCTCTCTCCTACAGCGTCCATTACAATTACATGCACATGGCCAATTACGCAAATTAGGTGATGACGTCAGTTGGCGACTTTTAGGACAGCCTATCGCTACTTTCCTTACGGTGGAGTTGGCAACACTGCTAGTAGTATCATGTCACCAAATAAAATAGGCAGGCAGGCAGGCAGGCAGGCAGGCAGGCCTCGACAGGTGTAACGTGATATTAGCTAAATCTAGACCTATTACAATTTACCTGAATGTACTGTAAGGGTATATGACCCCATACTCTAGTTCCACAGCACATTTTCTCCCATAACATTTAATGGTAGCTTTGCTGAGTTGTCAAGAAAATGTGTACCGTTTTGGTGCAGGAAACTCACTGGTAGTAGGACTACTGCTGGTTGATCGCCTTTGGTTGAGGTTTCATTTTTCCAAACATGATCTGACGTTACTCTATGTTTCAAGATACTGCGTGGACAAGGGTTGTTGGTGTTCATTTTGCTATCATTTGAAACGCTCTGACTAAGTGTAACATTATCATGTGTTTCTCCCACATCTGCAACAGTTCAAATCAAATGTTATTTGTCACATGCCTCGCCGGACACCTTGCCGTATAAAATGCTTAGTTACAAGCCCTTATTAGCCAACAATGCAGTTCAAGGAATACAGTTAAGAAAATATTTGTAAAAATAAATTAAATAAAAAAATAAAAAGTAACACAATAAAATAACATTAATGAGGCTATATACAGTGGGGACCTGTACCGAGTCAGTGTGGGGGGTTACAGGTTAATTAGGTAGTTTGTACATGTAGGTAGGGGTAAAGTGACTGCATATATACGACGGTGAGTAGCAGCATTGTAAAAACAAAGGGGGATCTATGTTACTCGTCCGAGTGGGCATTTGATTAATCGAAAGAATGGCGCCAGAGGAGATAACTGCCGTTTTACGGTGTCCTAACCAATTGCTGTTGTGTTTTTTCGCGATATTTGTAACTCATTTTGTACATAATGTTTCTGCCACCGTCTTAACATGTATTTTTTTTTATAAAAACTGCATTGTTTTGTTGGTTAAGGGCTTGTAAGTAAGCATTTCACTGTAAGCTCTACACATGTTGTATTCGGCGCATGTGACAAATACATTTGATTTGATTAATTGTTCAACAGTTCCACTGCGAAGACGGTCAAAATGTTCCCAAAACCGAGAACTTTCTGGGCTGGTCTAGCGCCAGCTAAACATGAACAAAACCCTTTTAAAATAAGCAGGTAGCTAGCTAATGAACTTTTAAAAAAGTTTACCAGCAGATAACTTTACGATTTGTCCAATTTTCTTGATGACTTATTTTCATTTTTTTGCGTCTCGTTTGATCATTGGCAGAAATGACACTTAAGGGTTTATCATACTTCAAAACATGTATTGTAAGGACGGAGAAAATGGTGTCCATTGAGAGGGCAAGAACAAGACGTACTGTATGTTAGGAGAAGTACAATATTATCACAAGGAGACATATACTTGGAATATAGAGGAGGGGTAGAGTAGGTCGGAGAGGGGGAGGAAGAGGGTGATTTGAGTCGGGTAAAAATGGCGGGGGAAAAGGGAGATGGTTTGTCGAAGAAGAATGGTAGAAAGTGTAAGCAGAGTGAGCCGTACGCCGGATCGAGAAATGGAAGTGAATGAGGGCGAATTATCAGAGGTGGCAGGTGTGGTTTAGTCCTTGGAGCCCGAGGCTTGCACTGATGTTCAGGATAAAGATGAGTCGGTGATGATAGGAGTGACCCCTGCCTTTTGGCTGATCCATTTGTGGTTTCAGGGTGGGTGAAAAAGGTGCTGTGGAATCAGTGAAACGAACCAGAAGTGGCCTTGTGATAACTGTTTGTGTTTCTGCTGGTGGTGGAGCAGGTGCTTTGCGACAAACGAATTGGGACGAGTTATGTGTCTTGTTTTGCTCTCAAGAAAAGTGTGACATTGAAAGGAGTGATTACTGGGGTAGCGGTAAATTTGAAAGTGGACCAACTGAAGGGGAAGATTCCCGGTGTTTGTAATGCTCGTGGTTTGGTGCGACGCGTACAGGGTGGCGTGAGTGGTGAAACGGAAGAGTCATTGTCTGTTCTTTTGAGTTTTGATGTTGGGTCTTTGCTCGACAAAGTGATGATAGGATATTTCAGTTAACCAGTATGAGCTTATGTGCCAAATACATTCCGTTGTTACAGGTTAGCTAGGACTAAGTTTATGGGCATGTGAGCTTATGGGCATGTGGCAGCAGTGTTTAGGAGTGAGGTTCCTAATTGGTGAAAGTGGGCAGAAGGGCATGAGATAAATGACTGTGTAGCATTGGGAAAGAAGCAGTATGTGTTAATTGTAGGGGTGCCCATTGGGCTGGGGACCAGAAATGTCAGAGAGAGGCAGGTTGAGATTACCAGAGTTAGAGTAGAGCAGAGGTTGTCCTATGCTGAGGCAGTGAAGAAAGAGGGCTAGGACAACGCATTGGCAGTAGAATGGCCTTACTGAAGAGCTGTGACTTTCAATGTGGCACTGTAATAGGATGCTGCATTCCTGCCTTGCTACAGCTTCCCCTGTCAACTGTAAGTGCTATTATTATGAAGTGGAAACTTCTAGGATCAACAAAGGCTCAGCCACAAAGTGGTAGGACACACAAGCTCTCAGAACAGGATCGGCGAGTGCTGAAGCCATTTGCGTGTAAAAAAAATTCTGTCCTCGGCTGCAACACTCACTACCAATTACCAAACTGCCTCTTGAAGGAACGTCAGCACAATAACTGTTCGTCAGGAGCTTCATGAAATGGGTTTCCACACAAGCCTAAGATAACCATGCACATTGCCAAGCTTTGGTTGGAGTAGTGTAAAGCTCGCCGCCATTGGACTCTGAAGCAGAGGACACGTGTTCTCTGGAGTGATGAATCACGCTTCTGGTAGTCCGATGGACAAATCTGGGTTTGGTGGATGCCAGGAGAACGCTACCTGCCTGAATGCATAGTGCCAACTGTAAAGTTTGGCGGAGGATGAATAATGGTCTGGGGCTGTTTTTCATTTGGGCTAGGCCCCTTAGTTCCAGTGAAGGGAAATCTTAACGCTACAGCATACAATGACATTCTAGACAATTATGTGCTTCCAACAGTTTGGGGAAGGCCCTTTTCTGTTTCAGCATCACAATGACCCTGTGCACAAAGCGAGACCTATACAGAAATGGTTCGTCAGGGCCTCCCGAGTGGCGCAGCAGTCTAAGGCACTGCTTTGCAGCGCTAGAGGTGTCACTACATATCCGGGTTCGATCCTGGGCTGTGTCGGAGCTAGCTGCGACTGGGGGACCCGGTTAGGGTTTGCCTGGCTGGGATATCCTTGATCCATCGCTCTCTAGTGACTCCTTGTGGCGACTTGTCGCATGCACGCTGACTTCGGTCGTCAGCTATACAGTGTTTCCTCTGACACATTGGTGCAGCTGGCTTCTGGGTTAAGCGAGCAGTGTGCCAAGAAGCAGTGCGGCTTGACGGGGTCGTGTTTCGGAATACATATGGCTCTCGACCTTCGCCTCTCCCGAGTCTGTACGGGAGTAACAGCGATGGGACAAGACTGTAACTACCGTTTGAATATCACTACCAATTGAATATCAATATGGTTTATTGAGATCGGTGTGGAAGAACTTGACTGGCCTGCACAGAGCCCTGACCTCAACCCAGGAGATTTCATGTCAGAAGAGTTACAGGGTATGTTCAGTGGTGTTCCGTCATTTCAGTCTGTTGGACTGAGGTAGGACTAGTGTCAGGCATAGGTGTATAGGTGGCAGGGAAGTCAGGTGCAGGAGAGTCAAAAGGAGTGTAAAATGGAGTCTTTTAATAAAGTCCACGTAGTATGCTCCATCACACTAAAATGTACACAAACAAACAAACATGGGTACGAGGACCCGACGCACACCTATACAACAATAAAACAATCTCTGACAAAGACATGAGGGGAAACAGAGGGTTAAATACACAACAGGTAATGAATGGGATTGAAAACAGGTGTGTGGGAAGACAAGACAAAATCAATGGAAAATGAAAAATGGATCAATGATGGCGAGAAGACCGGTGACGTCGAACGCCGAGCACCGCCCGAACAAGGAGAGGCAACGACTTCGGCAGAAGTCGTGACAACTAGATAGGTTTAAATAGTGGAATAGGGTGGTGGGTTTTTAATGAGTGTAGGGTTAGATGGTAGGGTATTTGTTTATTTATTTATTTATTTTTTCCATGCCAAGTATAAGGGAGTTATACTCCAGTCCTGTTGGTGGCGGTAATGCAACATTTATTGGGTACCAACCTCATCGAGACAAAACGTTTATGCCTACATCCATCCACAGATAGAACACAGCAGTCTCCTAGAACAGTGGTTCCCAACCAGGGGTACTAGTACTTGGCCTATCCACAGAGGGTACTTGGGAAGACTCATGAGACCATAGTTACTGGTAAAATGCACATGAGGGGGTACTTCAGGGGTACTCCAGGCAGAGCAAAATTCAGTTGGTGGTACACTAAATAAAAAAGGTTGGGAACCACTATTCTAGAATATTGGACCATTGGCTTTCATACTTTTCGATTTCTCGCAGAGCTCAAGCAATCTCTCTAACTATCAACACATTGAAATGAATAGAGGATGTGTACCGGGAGACGAGTTGGTTGGGAATTGTGGGAGGTACGTTTTCGGGCTGATGGTGGTCACATTCGAATGCCGAACTATCACGTCCTAGTGATTTACGCTTTACGCGGGTAACGCAACTTCCGCGAACATGGTGCTGTCACAGAATCACTGGATAGAACAATGGTTAGTTACAGTGCCAGAGACTGGGACGGAGATTTGTCTTCCAACAAGACAATGATCCAAAACATAAAGTCAATCACCACCTTCCGGAGACACCTGAAACCCCACCTCTTCAAGGAATACCTAGGATAGGATAAAGCAATCCTTCTCACCCCCCCTTAAATGATTTAGATGCACTATTGTAAAGTGGCTGTTCCACTGATGTCAGAAGGTGAATTCACCAATTTGTAAGTCGCTCTGGATAAGAGCGTCTGCTAAATGACTTAAATGTAATGTAAATGTAAAGCAAAATCTACAATGGAATGGTTCAAAAATAAACATATCCAGGTGTTAGAATGGCCAAGTCCACTTCATGATTGTGTCCCACTTGTTGTTGATTCTTCACAAAAAAATACAGTTTTATATCTTTATGTTTGAAGCCTGAAATGTGGCAAAAGGTCGCAAAGTTCAAGGGGGCCGAATACTTTCGCAAGGCACTGTATTAAACATGTTTGGTGCCTCCACAGATGCATTTATTTACAGGTCGCTAACTTAACATCGGCTTTCAAACCCAATCTAATATCAAAGACAGTGGCCACTGTCATTATTTTCAGGATTTTCTGTCATTAGGAGATCTGACGAAAGTCCGATTTTTCTGATTGAAGCACCCACATGCTAGCCTCAGTTACCCATCTAGCATATGTAGCTAACTATAGCATGTCCCCAACCTGCCAAATGTACACCTGAAATGTCTCTACAAGCAATTCAAATGTATTGTTATGTTGCACGTACACCAGCTTCTGTGTATGCCTACTGGAGGAAAATGTTGCAGAGATTCTTTGATGGTAGAAATAAAATGTATTTTAATAGGCAAAGAATACACTCAATGTAAACGTGAAAGGGCTTTATATTCACTGAACACACATGGATAATAACATTTATCCATATTCAAACGTTGTATTTGGACCAGCTGTCATTGTGTGTGTAGGAAGTGCACGCGGTCAAGTACAGTCATGTCTCAATTTCGTTTTAGATTCAAGCCCAGGACTGCTCAGAGAATGACAGAGAAGCTGTGAGGATAAAGGAGATCTGAAGAACACAGATAATTCCATGTAAAGGCTTTGAGCCTCAGTGGCAGTAGGCCAAGGCCACACACTGAGGGAAACAACAGTAATAATGTCATGCAATTATAAGATAATGGTTGGCTGCTGGCAGGAGAAAATGTTTTGCTGTAGCCAGGTTGGATGAACTAGAATAGTATTTATTATACCTCTTAGTTGTTCCCTATGAATTGAATCCCCAAATTAAACCCCCTAGTCCAGATTGCATTGAACATGTTATTGCTGAATTGTAAAACTTCTTGGTGAGCAAGAATCCAAGATTCAAATAGCCCCACAAAAATCAAAGTTGCTTAATTAAATATCTTCATAAAGAACCGAAACAAGAGAGACGTACAAACTTAGTATTTATGTAGTGGTGTAAATAGGGCTATAAAGACAACATTTTCTGTTACTGAATAGGTGAATTTCAAATTGAAGCTGATAGAATTGGCTGACTCAACCATGTTTTTTCTTCCCTTAATTCCTCCATTTTTAGTTGGGGTCATTAAAGATACCAAATGCTTCGGAACAAGAACTCACTGAGTTACATTTCCATTTAATGCCTTAAGGGTGAGCAGAATGTCAATATACCACAGTGCTACTGTAAGTAAAACTATAAACTAAAACGCTATGCAGTATATATGCACTCCATGGAAAATGAAATACAGACAGTGTAGACAGAAAAATATCTAAAAAAAAAAGATTTAGGATGTGCTTTTTACTGCTTCTTTGATACATTGCATGCATGGGCACTGCATAGTAAGTCAGTATTGTTGTTTTCTGTCATAGTGGAACATCTAGAATTCTATTTCCATGGGAACATCAGCCCTCACAGATAATTCTCTTGACACTGTAGAGGTGTGGTGGTTGCAGTCCATTACCCCAATCCTGTTCACTGTGAAGAACATTTCCGTTGGGACATTCACTTCCATGCACTAAAAGAGTTGATGACCGTTGTTTGTTTTCATGCCTTCTTGCTAAACGTGATGTAATTCATCCAGAATAATGAACAGGTAATGTCTTCTCAAAGGCGTAATCATCCGTTTACTTTTGTGGATGTGCTTGATGTGCATCCTATGGATTTAGAGATTTTTGTGCAAACAACTATTACAAACCAATTACAGTACTAGTAATGTAGCCTGTTAATACCAAAGACAGCTATAATAATCATTTCGTTTTCCCTACGTATTGAGAGTAAGTGATAGGGGGGGACTAAAGCCAATGAAGAGATGTATCTGAGGGAGGTGGGGGGGGACTAATGCCACTTAAGAGATGTATCTGAGGGAGGGGGACTAAAGCCACTGAAGAGATGTATCTGAAGGAGGGGGAGACTAAAGCCACTGAAGAGATGTACCTGAAGGAGGGGGGGGGGCTAAAGCCACTGAAGAGATGTATCTGAGGGAGGGGGGGGACTAAAGCCACAGAAGAGATGTATCTGAGGGAGGGGGGGACTAAAGCCACTGAAGAGATGTATCGGAGGGAGGGGGGACTAAAGCCACTGAAGAGATGTATCTGAGGGAGGGGGGGACTAAAGCCACTGAAGAGATGTATCTGAGGGAAGGGGGGGGGACTAAAGCCACTGAAAAGATGTATCTGAGGGAGGTGGGGGGGGACTAAAGCCACTGAAGAGATGTATCTGAGGGAGGGGGACTAAAGCCACTGAAGAGATGTATCTGAGGGAGTGGGGGACTAAAGCCACTGAATAGATGTATCTGAGGGAAGGGGGGCTAAATCCACTGAAGAGATGTATCTGAGGAAGGGGGGACTAAAGCCACTGAAGAGATGTATCTGAGGGAGGGGAGGGGGACTAAAGCCACTGAAGAGATGTATCTGGGGGAGGGGGGACTAAAGCCACTGAGGAGATGTATCTGAGGGAGGGGGGGGGGACTAAAGCCACTGAAGAGATGTATCTGAGGGAAGGGGGGGGCTAAATCCACTGAAGAGATGTATCTGAGGTAGGGGGACTAAAGCCACTGAAGAGATGTATCTGAGGTAGGGGGACTAAAGCCACTGAAGAGATGTATCTGAGGGGGGGGACTAAAACCACTGAAGAGATGTATCTGAGGGAGGGGGGGGACTAAAGCCACTGAAGAGATGTATCTGAGGGAGGGGGGACTAAAGCCACTGAAGATATGTATCTGAGGGAGGGGGGACTAAAGCCACTGAAGAGATGTATCTGAGGGAGGGGGACTAAAGCCACTGAAGAGATGTATCTGAAGGAGGGGGAGACAAACCACTGAAGAGATGTATCTGAGGGAGGGGGACTAAAGCCACTGAAGAGATGTATCTGAGGGAGGGGGGGACTAAAGCCACTGAAGAGATATATCTGAGGTAGGGGGACTAAAGCCACTGAATAGATGTATCTGAGGGAGGGGGGGACTAAAGCCACAGAAGAGATGTATCTGAGGGAGGGGGGGACTAAAGCCACTGAAGAGATGTATCGGAGGGAGGGGGGACTAAAGCCACTGAAGAGATGTATCTGAGGGAGGGGGGGACTAAAGCCACTGAAGAGATGTATCTGAGGGAGGGGGACTAAAGCCACTGAAGAGATGTATCTGAGGGAAGGGGGGGGGACTAAAGCCACTGAAAAGATGTATCTGAGGGAGGTGGGGGGGGGACTAAAGCCACTGAAGAGATGTATCTGAGGGAGGGGAGGGGGACTAAAGCCACTGAAGAGATGTATCTGGGGGAGGGGGACAAAAGCCACTGAGGATATGTATCTGAGGGAGGGGGGGACTAAAGCCACTGAAGAGATGTATCTGAGGGAAGGGGGGCTAAATCCACTGAAGAGATGTATCTGAGGTAGGGGGACTAAAGCCACTGAAGAGATGTATCTGAGGGGGGACTAAAGCCACTGAAGAGATGTATCTGAGGGAAGGGGGGGACTAAAGCCACTGAAGAGATGTATCTGAGGGAAGGGGGGGGGGCTAAATCCACTGAAGAGATGTATCTGAGGTAGGGGGACTAAAGCCACTGAAGAGATGTATCTGAGGGGGGGGGGACTAAAGCCACTGAAGAGATGTATCTGAGGGAAGGGGGGACTAAAGCCACTGAAGAGATGTATCTGAGGGAGGGGGGGACTAAAGCCACTGAAGAGATGTATCTGAGGTAGGGGGACTAAAGCCACTGAAGAGATGTATCTGAGGGAAGGGGGGGACTAAAGCCACTGAAGAGATGTATCTGAGGGAGGGGGGACTAAAGCCACTGAAGAGATGTATCTGAGGGAGGGGGGGACGAAAGCCACTGAAGAGATGTATCTGAGGGAGGGGGGGACTAAAGCCACTGAAGAGATGTACCTGAAGGAGGGGGGACGAAAGCCACTGAAGAGATGTATCTGAGGGAGGGGGGGGGGACTAAAGCCACTGAAGAGATGTATCTGAGGGAGGGGGGGGGACTAAAGCCACTGAAGAGATGTATCTGAGGGAGGGGGGGACGAAAGCCACTGAAGAGATGTATCTGAGGAAGGGGGGACTAAAGCCACTGAAGAGATGTATCTGAGGGAGGGGGGACGAAAGCCACTGAAGAGATGTATCTGAGGGAGGGGGGGACTAAAGCCACTGAAGAGATGTATCTGAGGGAGGGGGGGCGAAAGCCACTGAAGAGATGTATCTGAGGGAGGGGGGGGGACGAAAGCCACTGAAGAGATGTATCTGAGGAAGGGGGGGACTAAAGCCACTGAAGAGATGTATCTGAGGGAGGGGAGGGGGACTAAAGCCACTGAAGAGATGTATCTGGGGGAGGGGGACTAAAGCCACTGAGGAGATGTATGTGAGGGAGGGGGGGACTAAAGCCACTGAAGAGATGTATCTGAGGGAAGGGGGGGCTAAATCCACTGAAGAGATGTATCTGAGGTAGGGGGACTAAAGCCACTGAAGAGATGTATCTGAGGGATTGGGGACTAAAGCCACTGAGGAGATGTATGTGAGGGAGGGGGGGGGACTAAAGCCACTGAAGAGATGTATCTGAGGGAGGGGGGGGGGGGGACTAAAGCCACTGAAGAGATGTATCTGAGGGATTGGGGACTAAAGCCACTGAAGAGATGTGTCTGGGATGGGGGGACTAAAGCCACTGAAGATATGTGTCTAAGAGGGGGGGAATAAATGCACCCTTGTGGCACAAAATGAGGGTCATTTGATTAATTAGAGTGGCATTGCACCCAGCAAGATGATGATGATGATGTGTGTGTGTGTATGTGTGTGTGTGTGTGTGTGTGTGTGTGTGTCACAGTGCTCAGCTGTGTGTGCATTGGGCTAATTTGATGCCTGATTGAACCCACTGTAAGAGTATGTAGATTTTCGCTTGGACAAGCCTGACTCCCAGTCCCAGCAGAGCCCACCGCCTGACAGTCCTCCTATTATCTGGAGGTGTTGGAAGTCAGAGCACGGACGGACAACAAAGAGTAGCATTAACGGAAGGGAAGATCAAGTTTTACAGAATCTGATTATGTGCATGTTTTCTGATCGGGGAAACTGGGAGAGTCAAGCTATTAAAGCCACTAGGAAAGAAGAGGAAAATAGATGTTTTAATTTAGATCACATCCTTTTGTCATGTTATCAAATGTCAAAGAATGCATTATTTAAAATGAAATAAAAAGATATGTTTCAGTATTTTCACTTACAGATATATTTACATTCTTTTATAGAGAAAAAGCAACAACTTTAGTTGTTTTGCACAGTAACAGGCGTCTGCTTTGTTGCCACTTGTGGACTGAAGACAGCATTGTGCATACTAAGTCCCTTTACACATCCATTGTTGGAGAGAGAGAGAGAGGCAGACTACACTCTTGGGGAAAAAGTGGTGCTATCTAGAACCTAAAAGGGATATTCGGTTGTCCCCATAGGAGAACCCTTTGAAGAATCCTAGTTGGTTCTAGGTAGAATCATTTTGGCTCCATGTAGAACTCTTTCCACAGAGGGTTCTACATGGAAGCTAAAATGGTTCTACCGGGAAACAAAAAGTTTTTTTACCTAGAACCAAAAAGGGCACTCCTATAGGGACAGCCAAACAAGCCTTCTGTAATCTTTTTTCAAAGAGTATAGAATATTGCAATCAAGATGTTTTGTTGCAGTTATGCATGTTCCATTTATCTTCATTGTAGTAAGCAACACTCTCGGTCTGACATCCATTATGGAACAAGTTGTCAGCTGAACAAAAACATTTGTTGGCAGCTTAACAAATCATTTTTGAGCAATTAACAATCAAAAACATACTAAAGTTGAACTGACTTGTGGATTGACAATCATGTGGAAACATGCGTTTTAATGAGAACCTGATATCCACAGTAAATTCACTCATTAATAAAGTTATGTCCTGAATCATAATAAAACAAGCCATTCTCAAAGACAAAAAAGTACATATAAACCATATTTGATCAACAAGTGCACATGACCTCTTTTAAAATGTGAAGCATAAGCATTTTCAGGTACATTTCTTTTTAACCTTATTCTCGAATCTAGATATTTGTATTCCATGTTTAAAACATGAACATCGATAAGAGAGCACAGTCAATTCTTGGTTCTCTGAGACATCAACTGTACTTAGACTTTCCTCTGATCACAGGCAGAACCAAATTTATGAACATTGCTTGGGAAAGTCTGTGAACTTTGTGAAAATTAACACTACAATTATTTGACCTTTTCCCAGTGGAGCCCTTGTAGTTATTTTTGTTATCTTCCATACAAGTAAGAAAAACTGAGCATAATACAATTGAAGTTGGAAGTTTACATACATCTTAGCCAAATACAATTAAACTCAGTTTTTCACAATTCCTAAAATGTAATCCTTGTAAAAATTCTGTCTTAGGTCAGTTCGGATCACTACATTATTTTAAGAATGTGAAATGTCAGAATAATAGTAGAGAGAATGATTTATTTCAGCTTTTTCTTTCATCACATTCCCAGTGGGTCAGAAGTTTACATACACTCAATTAGTATTTGGTAGCATTCCCTTTACATTGTTTAACTTGGGTCAAACGTTTCAGGTGGCCTTCCACAAGATTCCCACAATAAGTTGGGTGAATTTTGGCCCATTCCTCCTGACAGAGCTGGTGTAACTGAGTCAGGTTTGTGATGGCCACTCCAATACCTTGACTTTGTTGTCCTTAAGCCATTTGTCCACAACTTTGGAAGTATGCTTGGGGTCATTGTCCATTTGGAAGACCCTTTTCTCCAAAAAGTACTATCTTTGTCCCCCTTAAGCAAAGAGGCACTGAGTTTGAAGGTAGGCCTTGAAATACATCCACAGGTACACCTCCAATTGACTCAAATGATGTCAATTAGCCTATCAGAAGCTTCTAAAGCCATGACATCATTTTCTGGAATTTTCCAAGCTATTTAAAGGCACAATCAACTTAGTGTTAGTCTACCCACTGGAATTGTGATACAGTGAATTATAAGTGAAATAATCTGTCTGTAAACAATTGTTGGAAAAATGACTTGTGTCATGCACAAAGTAGATGTCCTAACCTACTTGCAAAAACTATAGTTTGTTAACAAGACATTTGTGGAGTGGTTGGAAAATGAGTTTTAATGACTCCAAGCTAAGTGTATGTAAACTTCTAACTTCAACTGTATGTGCTGACATGTGAGGCAAACACACAACACATTTGTTTTTTAAATCTGAAATCGCTGGAGAAAGGTTGCCACAATGTCTCTTTTCCAAAACAAGAGTAGCGCTGCCATCTAGACCTACTCATGCCTGAGATCCATGTTCTATGTTCTACTCAGCACATTATTTTCAACTCAATATTTTATATAAAAAAATCTAAGTAAATCATTGTTGCCTGAAGGGGTCCTAAAATTCATAATAAAATAGCCAAATGATCCATGGTATGGCGATCTTAAAACAACTCCATTTGTCAGCTTTCAACCACAGGATTATGTATTCATTGTAACCAACTTTCAACATAGACAAACCTTGTATAAAATATGTTGAATTTGTACCTTTTGAAATAACATCAGATCTTCAATGTTTCTAAAAAAAATCAACTATAGTCTGGGCAGCACCTCCAACTGGACAGTTGATCTATCAACAGCTATTCATTTGGTCTCCCATCCTGGGTTTTAACCATGCTAAGCCATGCTTAGCTTTAATGTTTGTCATTGACTACTACCAATGTAGTAATAATAGAATGATTATTGGGAGAACTCTTAATAACAACATATATTCAGGGATGCTAGGAAAGTCGTTCCCAAGGGTAGGTTTAACAGAGCAAATGAGATGTAACCTTACTTGATAAGTCATACACGGTGCCTTCGGAAAGTATTCAGACCCCTTGACTTTTTTCACATTTTGTTACGTTACAACCTTATTCTAAAATTGATTAAATAAATAAAAATTCCTCAGCAATCTACACACAATACCCCGTAATGACAAAGCAAAAACAGGGTTTTAGAAATGTTTGCTAACTTATTAAAAATAAAAAATAAAAATATGTCATTTACATATGTATTCAGACTCTTTGCTTTGAGACTCAAAATTGAGCTCAGGTGCATCCTGTTTCCATTAATCATCCTTGAGACGTTTCTACAACTTGATTGGAGTCCACCTGTGGTAAATTCAATTGATCGGACATGATTTGGAAAGGAACACACCTGTCACGGTTCATGAATCCACTGCCTCCCTCCCTCTCTCTTTCTCTTTCTCTCTCTCTCTCTCTCTCTCTCTCTCCCCCGTGTTTGTGTGGGCGTGGTTCCCAATCTCGGCCTGATTGTCTGCGCCAGCTGGAACCACTTATCTTCCCTTTATATGTTCTGTAACCAGTTTCTTGTTGTCAGATCGTTGTTTCTTCCCTGAGGTTGTGTCGTGTGTCCGTGCTCTTCTCTTGTGTGGATTATCTGCTGTGCTCCTTCCTACTCATCCGGACACACTCCCCTGGTTTTCTCAGCACGTTATCATCGGAAGATGCGCCCGAGTCCCTGGGTCGGATTCCGTCTGAGTACAGTCTGTCTGTCCTGTTGCTGCTGTGAACTATATTCATTAAACCATCGTTGCTTGCATCTTGCATCCGCCTCTGTGTTGTTACAACACCTGTCTATCTTAGGTCCCACATTTGACATTGCATGTCAGAGCAAAAACCAAAGTCATGAGGTCGAAGGAATTGTCCGTGGACATCCAAGACAGGAATGTGTCGAGGCACAGAACTGGGGAAGGGTACCACCAAGTCTCTTCCTAGAGCTGGCCGCTCGGCCAAACTGAGCAATCGGGGGAGAAGGACTGACAGACTGACAGAGCTCTAGAGATGGGAGAACCTTCCAAATGGCACCTAAAGAACTGACCATGAGAAACAAGATTCTCTGGTCAGATGAAACCAAGATTGAACTCTTTGGCTGAATGCCAAGTGTCACATCTGGAGAAAACCTGGTATCATCCCTACGGTGAAGCATGGTGGTGGCAGCATCATGCTGTGGTTAGGTTTTTCAGCGACATGGACTGGGAGACTAGTCAGGATCAAGGCAAAGATGAACGGAGCAAAGTACAGAGAGATCCTTGATGAAAACCTGCTCCAGAACGCTCAGGACCTCAGACTGGGGCAGAGGTTTAACTTGCAACAGCACAACAACCCTAAGCACACAGCTAAGACAATGCAGGAGTGGCTTCGGGACAAGTCTCCTTATGTCCTTGAGTGGGCCAGCCAGAGCCCGGACTTGAACCCGATTTGAACTTCTCTGGAGAGACCTGAAAATAGCTGTGCAGCAATGCTCCCCATCCAACCTCACAGAGCATGAGAGGATCTGCAGAGAAGAATGCGAGAACTTCCCCAAATACAGGTGTGCCAAGCTTGTAGCGTCATACCCAAGAAGAGTCGAGGCTGTAATCACTGCCAAAGCTGCTTCAACAAAGTACGGAGAAAAGGGTCTGTGTAAATGGGACATTTTATTTATTTATTTATTTTTTTAATAAATGTGCAAAAATGTCTAAAAGCCTGTTTTTGATTTGTCATTATGGGTTATTGTGTGTAGATTGATGAGGGGGAAAATAATTGAATACATTTTAGAATAAGGCTGTAATGTGGAAAAAGTAAAGGGGTCTGAATACTTTCCGAATGCACTGTGTCATCAATGATACTATATTGCATTTAGATGACAACTAAACCCAAAATCTGACATAGTTTTTCCATTGTGCCCAGTATGTGTGGGAATGCAGGGAATTATTTTCTGATTTTCTGATGATTTTACCATCTTTATTTCCAACTATGAAATGATTTATATATTTTTCTCAGAATACTTGGGGAGCCAAATAAAATCACCACTTTTTGTGGAACCCTTCCTTCCCTATGTAGTGCCCTAAGGACCTTGGTCAAAAGAAGTGCCCCAAATGGGGAATAAGGTACCATTTGGGACGTAGCCTCTATTACCCTCCGTCAACACGAGGGGACAGCAGCTTGTGACAGCTAACCTCTGGCCACAGAACAGACTCCTACCGCTGTGCCTCCTGCAGCAATGACACACGGACACACGCCGTAAAGATGATTGGGTACAAGACCCTATTACCCTCGCAGCTAGAGAGGGAGAGGAAGGACGAGGGTGTGTGTGTGTGTGTGTGTGTGCGGGGGGGGGGGGGTGTGCAGTAAATGAGTAGTGTGCATTCAGCCGTAGCGAGGGGATAATGGGAAAGCAAAGAGGATCATTATCTCTGACAGCCTGCGCTGCCATGCACCTTATTCCCCTCCACAACTCACAGGAAAAAATGGACTGGATGTTTGTGTATGGTGTTGGTGGGAATCTGAACTCCCTTTTCACTTTGTTAAGCTTCTCTAAGTCTCCTTTACAGACAGTTGAAGTTCTACACATTCTTTTAGGCACAAGCTTTGGTAACTATGTTTCAGTAACTACTCTGCATTCCACTGAATTATTTAACAAGCTACAGATAATTAGCATGCAAAAAAAGACTCAATATCAATCAGTCCGTTTAGCTTTGGAAAATATAATTGATGATTATTTTTTGTCTCACAAAGGCAAATGGGTTCTAAAGGACACAAGATAGCAAAGAATGGCTTTTTCCAGACATATCGACGCTATCTTACTATGCAATCGTTCTGATGGCTTATTATTAGCAGCTAGTTATCATCAGCACTTTTTTTCTCATTGAAACCTTTGGTATGGAAATGCCTCCGCATCAGTTCTTAAAGGAACTTGTCACAGGGATGACAGTACTTGCTCTGTGTTTGTGCATTTTTATGGCACCTCTACTCTACCCTGCCCTTGTGTCTTTCCGCCCACCACAGCAGCAGTCAAGGAGGCATTTGCCCCAGGAATCTGGATCCACAAGCTGTCTTTCTCCAATAGTTTGGGAATACCTTTACTGCTTGTGCTTGCAGTAGCGAGAGAACAGATGAGAGGTGGCGATAAGGCTGTCAACGTCATTAGCCTCCTCCCTCCCTCCCTCCCTCTCTTTCTCCCCTCCACTCTCTCCCTCCTCCTCCCATCCTTCCTCCCCCTCTTTCTCCACTCTCTCCCCTTCACAAGGCAGCCAGTAGAATGTCCTCACGATTCTCCCCCCACCCCACTAACAAGAGTAGGGTATAGGGATCAAACATATTAAACATAGTCCTGCAGGCTGTAACCAGCCCGGGTGTCTTTTGGAGGGACTCTGGATGGAGAGTAGAACTGCTGCGTTCCCTTGTCTTCATGTAGAGGCTTCTCCTGCTGGATGTCGTCAGCTGCTTGGACCTTACCCTGGGACCCTTTGTCAACCCACTGTAGCTGCTCTTGGCTCGACTGCTCATTAGGCGACGTCTGCTGTTTAAAGTCCTTCTGCTCCCGTTGCTGTTGATCGTGCTGCATCAGGTCACACTGTATCAGGTCGCGCTGTAGTTGCTCTTGGTTTATCTGCTGCTGCAGTAGTTTGTCAGGAAAGGTGGTAGAGGTGGA
This sequence comes from Oncorhynchus masou masou, assembly GCF_036934945.1. NCBI lineage: Eukaryota > Metazoa > Chordata > Actinopteri > Salmoniformes > Salmonidae > Oncorhynchus > Oncorhynchus masou. The sequence goes on along the minus strand of NC_088230.1, from coordinate 28,138,154 downwards.
GGTCGAGGTGTAGTCTCTTTTTCCGGGACACGACAAACAAAAGATGACCCCACCGGCAAGCAGGAAGCCGGCAGAGACAAAGGTCACGTACACGGCCCCCCCAGGCTCGTATTTACTGCTCTCGGGCACGTTGGAGTCCAGGAAGGTGGTGATGACCTCGTTGGTAAACCAGGAAGCGGGCACCAAGCAGAGAATGCCAGCCAGGATTAAGCAACCCCCCGCGGCAATGGCCGCGTGCCCCTTTGCCCGGTGACTGCCCCCCCAGCGGGTGCACTTCAGCCCTAGGGCGGCAAGACAGAGGCCCAGGCAACCCATCATGCACGACAGAACCATTGTCGTCCTGGCGGTCTGCAGGTAGGCGGGCAGCGACAGCACGGAGTACTTCAAGGTGCAGCTGAACACACCGGTGCTGTACCAGGTGCAGTCCATCCACAGCCCCTGCATCTGGGAGATGGCAGTCATGATGTTGGAGCCCACGTCGGCACTCACCTTCCAGTTGGGCAGCAGCGTGGCCACGGTGGCGCCCAGGACGCCCAGCAGCGCCAGGGCAAAGGCGAGAATCTGCATGGTGGAGGACGCCATCGCCGAGTTGCGAGTCCCCTCCTCTCCGGCACAGCGGCACCGTCACCCTGTGGTGGCCCGAGCCTGGCTCCCTGGCTCCGTCTCTCCCTATCGCCCCCGTGCAGCCTCAGGTCCTGACAGCAGATAATTCCTCAGTGCAGGCTTCAGTGGGCTGTGATAAAAATCGAAATGAGAATTGAACTGAGCGAGCAAGCGTGACGATCAGACGGAGGAGACAGGGGCTATTGATGGGAAAAGGAAACTGCGCTCTGCTCTTTTTTTCTCCCTCTTTTTAGGAGGGAAGCGTGTGTGAGTGTGCGCTTTCTGTTTGTCTGCATTTTAACTCTGCATCCCTGGCTTTGTGTGACTGAGTTTTGTGGTGTTCATTTAAAGACTCAATTATGTGCATTTAAAGCTGCAGTGTCCTTCCTCTGAAAGAGGGTTACTCTTTTGCAGCAGGCAGCTACTTCACTTCACTTTCGCTATGAGGTAAATGCTGCCTCTATACATAAACTCAATTTACAATATATGTCATTGCAGCATACATAAGCTATTTCAATAATCTTTCAGAATAATTTGTAATTTCTCCAATTCTTTAGTTTGTCTTCTATGGTGGTGACGTTCTGACATTAAAGACAACATAAATGCATTGTTAAAGTGAATCGTTTGTTTGTAATTGCAGTGTTTTGAGAAAAAAAGCCTCCTTACCTTTTGTGTGTCTCGGACAGTGTGCCGTGGTGCGTCAGTCTCTTCTCAATGTTTTCTGGGCACAAAAGAGATGGAAAAAACACCTAACAAAACAATAGGCTAAGCAGCTCAGTGATTCGCACCTCCTCCGTCCTCCTACCATCTCCTTAGCAACACAACATACAATTCCATCCTTTTCAGTGTCCAGTAGAGACATGGCAGCCGCACATTCTTGTTGCCTGTGAGCTACAGTACCACTAAGGAGAACTAAGTGGTGAACTGAGAGAAATACTGCGAAACTGAGCAGCAATGTGCTGTGAGAGCAGTTAAACAACTGGACTAGTATAACCTGAAGGTCATTGATTCAGATGAACAGCCACAGAGCTAATGTCCTCTCAGCAAATGAGTAGTAATGATAAAAGACAGTAGTAAGCCAATATTCTTTATTTAAATGTCTGACTGAAATTTGCAGTTGAAGATATTGTCGGTCCCCTTTAATTGGTTCAATATATCATTTAGACAGCCCGGAGTTTTGAGGTTTGATTTGTCATTGGTGTTCGTTCGATGGTGGCTTTTTGTGGTGTTTCGACGGCGTCACTCAGAGCACAGGATAAACGGAAAGATGGCGAGGACCTGCATCCACATCCTTTAGCCTTGCAGCTGAGAGGAAGGTGCCGCCTTTCAATTGACCGCATGAAGTATGGCCAACTGCAACACACAGATAAGACTGTGTGAACCGCCCCCTCCATTTGTAGAGATGGAACACACTCAGCGCTGGTATCCCAACAACAGTCACAACCTATCCTTGAAGTAATCCTCTATCTATATATCCACACACTGTGACAACAGAGGGGAAAGCACCCCATAGTGGCAGACCTGCCTCAACAGGAACGATTACCAGAGGGATAAACAGAAAAGATACATTTTCCTACCCACTCCCCCCCTATCTGACTCTACCAAACTGCCTCCTCCATTCCAACCCCTCATTTTAGGAGAGAAAGACTACATTCATTTGAAAAAAGGGGGACATATTACTGGAAGAGAAGAGATCATTTGACCTTAGCCAGTCTGCCTACTCCCATTAACCCGTTACCATGATATTTTCCAGCCCAGACGATGGCAGGCAGCAGGCTCCCTCCCAGGCCTATACCTACCTAGCCACCCTCTGAGGGAGGGAGTATTGAGGGGAAATGCCACTGTGGTTATTACACAGCTGTAGTCCTCATTAGGAGACTCTTAGCTCTATGTATACACCCCTCCATCCATTCCTCTGCATCCCACCTCTACTCAGCAGCATAAAGAGGTAATTCTCAGCGTCCCAAATGACACCCTATTCCCAACATTGTGTACTAAGTAGTGCACTATATAGAGAATAGGGTGTGATTAGGGACACATAATAGATCCCAGAATACACTGCCCCAAACAGCAGAGCATCCGGAAGTGAATGACAGCAGGAGTGACAGCAGGAGTGGGTTTAACTCGGGACCAATTTTGGGCTTCCCGCCTCAGACAGACAGTTACATTGAAGTCATTAGAATTGCAGAATTGTAGGCTATGTGTGTGATGTGAGAGGACATGGCTGGCTAATATAAGCGGTGCTCCATGCATTTGTTATTTCTTCCAGGCACACAGAAGTTGGGCTTTGATACAGAGCCGGTCTACTTTTAGTCTCAAAGGAAAAACAGTCTTGTGAATTTTACACACTGCATCTATCACACTAGTGTTCCTTATTGCTTTGTACAAAAAGTATATGGACTTTTACTACTCAAAATAGTAATATCAGGAAGTAACAAAGATCTCTTTAAGACCTGACCAGATAATCAGTTGTATCACCATCATTGTATTATCCAGTATGAGACAGTTATTTAGACCTAGAAAAAAATACTTGGATTTCAGTTTCTTCCCAATTCTCCTCTATTATGTTACCAAGAGTTTACTATGCAAGATACACAGGCAGGTAATGTCATGCACTTTTTTTTTCGGGAGAGTGACCCTGAGGACAAGAAAACATACAACAAACTACTAACAGAACATCACTGAACATCTCTCATATGAATGGTATGTGATGTCTGGATATAATTCATATCTTTGAGATTGATGTCCTTTACCAGCCTGTTGAATCATGGGACTACACCAGTGTTTGTGATGTAGTGTTTTTGGTACATGGTTAGCTCTGAGAAGCAAGGGGAGCATGGGGAGAGGAGGGCCTCGTCGCAAATGGCCCCTTATTCACTTTAGAGTGCACTACGGGCCTTGGTCAGAATTAGTACACTATAAAGTGAATAGTGAGTCTGGAATGCAGCCAAGGAGGGAGATGGGAACCAATGCAGCTCTAAGAAGAGTAGATTAGCGTTATTCTAGCTCTGTGGCCTCCACTAGAATAGTAGAGTAGTGTTATTCTAGCTCTGTGGCCTCCACCAGAATAGTATAGTGTTATTCTAGCTCTGTGGTCTCCACTAGAAGAGTATAGTAGTGTTATTCTAGCTCTGTGGCCTCCACTAGAATAGTAGAGTAGTGTTATTCTAGCTCTGTGGCCTCCACCAGAATAGTAGATTAGTGTTTTTCTAGCTCTGTGGCCTCCACTAGAATAATAGATTAGTGTTATTCTAGCTCTGTGGCCTCCACTAGAATAGTAGATTAGTGTTATTCTAGCTCTGTGGCCTCCACCAGAATAGTAGATTAGTGTTATTCTAGCTCTGTGGCCTCCACTAGAAGAGTAGATTAGTGTTATTCTAGCTCTGTGGCCTCCACTAGAATAGTAGATTAGTGTTATTCTAGCTCTGTGGCCTCCACTAGAATAGTAGATTAGTGTTATTCTAGCTCTGTGGCCTCCACTAGAATAATAGATTAGTGTTATTCTAGCTCTGTGGCCTCCACTAGAAGAGTAGATTAGTGTTATTCTAGCTCTGTGGCCTCCACTAGAATAGTAGATTAGTGTTATTCTAGCTCTGTGGCCTCCACTAGAATAGTAGAGTAGTGTTATTCTAGCTCTGTGGCTTCCACTATAATAGTAGAGTAGTGTTATTCTAGCTCTGTGGTCTCCACTAGAATAGTATAGTGTTATTCTAGCTCTGTGGTCTCCACTAGAAGAGTATAGTAGTGTTATTCTAGCTCTGTGGCCTCCACTAGAATAGTATATTAGTGTTATTCGAGCTCTGTGTTAGCTCTGAGAAGCAAGGGGAGCATGGGGAGAGGAGGGCCGCGTCGCAAATGGCCCCTTATTCACTTTAGAGTGCACTACGGGCCTTGGTCAGAATTAGTACACTATAAAGTGAATAGTGAGTCTGGAACGCAGCCAAGGAGGGAGATGGGAACCAATGCAGCTCTAAGAAGAGTAGATTAGTGTTATTCTAGCTCTGTGGCCTCCACTAGAATAGTAGAGTAGTGTTATTCTAGCTCTGTGGCCTCCACTAGAATAGTAGATTAGTGTTATTCTAGCTCTGTGGCCTCCACTAGAATAGTAGAGTAGTGTTATTCTAGCTCTGTGGCCTCCACTAGAATAGTAGATTAGTGTTATTCTAGCTCTGTGGCCTCCACTAGAATAGTAGAGTAGTGTTATTCTAGCTCTGTGGCCTCCACTAGAATAGTAGATTAGTGTTATTCTAGCTCTGTGGCTTCCACTAGAATAGTAGAGTAGTGTTATTCTAGCTCTGTGGCCTCCACTAGAATAGTAGATTAGTGTTTTTCTAGCTCTGTGGCCTCCACTAGAATAGTAAATTAGTGTTATTCTAGCTCTGTGGCCTCCACTAGAATAGTATAGTGTTATTCTAGCTCTGTGGCCTCCACTAGAATAGGGCAGGTGTCACGCCCTGACCATAGAGCTGTTTATTCTCTATGTTGGTTGGGGCGTGATAATGACTAGGGTGGATCATCTAGGTGATTAATGATTTATGTTGGCCTGGTATGGTTCCCAATCAGAGACAGCTGTTTATCGTTGTCTCTGATTGGGGATCATATTTAGGCAGCCATTTCCTCATTGTGCTTTGTGGGATCTTGTCTATGTATAGTTGCCTAGTAGCACTGTTAGCTTCACGTTTGGTTTGTGCTTTATTGTTTTGTTTGGTGAGTTTCGATTGATTAAAATATCTGGAACTCTACGCACGCTGCGCCTTGGTCCAATCATTCCAACGAACATGACAAAAGATCCCACCACCAAAGGACGAAGCAGCGTGGTCAGGAGGCGCAGGGATCCTGAGCCCAGGAGAAAAGTGAGTGGAGGACATCATGGACATGGGAGGAAGTTATGGCAGGGGACAAGACCCTGCCATGGAAGCAGGCAAAGGCAGCGAATGAGGATCAATAGACTGAACGAGGAGTATTGTGAGATGGTTGAGGCGAGTGATGAGGTAGAGTGGATGTTTTGGTGTCTGGAGGAAGACAGTTGCCATGAGGAGCGTGGGACCAGTCAGGCACCATGTTTTGCGGAGATACGCAATGTGTCTCCAGGGAGCATCCACAGCCCGGTGCGTTCTGTGCCAGCTCCTCGCACTTGCTGTGCGAAAGGGAGCATCTAGCCAGGACCGGTTGTGCCAGCTCAGTTCTCCTGGTCTCCAGTACGTCTCCTCGGTCCAGGATATCCTGCTCCGGCTCTACGCACTGTATTGCCAGTGCACCATCACAGCCCAGTGGGTCCTGTGCCAGTGCCCCCCACTTGCCAGGCTAAAGTGAGCATCCAGCCAGGACGCGTTGTGCCAGCTCTAAGCTCCAGACCTCCAGTGCGCCTCCACGGCCCAGTATATCCTGCGCCGGCCATACGTACTGTGTCTCCAGTGCGCCTTCACAGTCCAGTACGTCCTGTGCCTCCTCTCCGCACTCGCCCTGAGGTTCGTGTCATCAGCCCGGTGCCACCTGTACTGGTCCCACACATCAGGCATCCAATGTGCCTCCACAGTCCAGTAAGTCCTGTGCCTCCTCCCCGCATTTGCCCTGAGGTGCATGTCATCAGCCCGGTGCAACCTGTACCAGTCCCACGCATCAGGCCTCCAGTGCGCTTCCACAGTCCAGAGCTTCCGGCGACAGTTCCCAGTCCAGCGCTTCCGGCGACACTTCCCAGTCCAGCGCTTCCAACGACAGTTCCCGATCCGGAACCACCGGCAACGTTTCACGGTCCGGAACCTCCGGCTACGGTCTACGGTCCGGAGCCTCCTGAGATGGTCTGCGGTCCAGAGCCTCTAGTGACGGTCTGCGGTCCGGAGCCTTCAGCAGGGGTTCTCAGTCCAGAGCCTCCTGCGACGATCTATGGTCCGGTCCCTCCGGCGATGATCCACGGTCCGGTACCTCCAGCGACCTATCTGTGAGCGGAGTGGGTACTTCGCCCTGCACCGGAGCCGCCCCCGACGCCCTATGTCATCCATCATAGATGCCCACCTGGACCCTCCCCTATTGAGTCAGGATTTGCGGGTGGAGTCTGCACCTTTTGGGGGGGGGTACTGTCATGCCCTGACCATAGAGAGCTGTTTATTTTCTATGTTGGTTGGGCGTGATAGTGACTAGGGTGGGTCATCTAGGTGATTAATGATTTATGTTGGCCCTGTATGGTTCCCAATCAGAGACAGCTGTTTATCGTTGTCTCTGATTGGGGATCGTATTTAGGCAGCCATTTCCTCATTGTGCTAGCTCTGTGGGATCTTGTCTATGTATGGTTGCCCAGTAGCGCTGTTAGCTTCACGTTTGGTTTGTGCTTTATTGTTTTATTTGGTGAGTTTCGATTGATTAAAATATTTGGAACGCTCCGCATGCTGCGCCTTGGTCCAATCATTCAAACGAACGTGACAGCAGGTAGTAGTAGCCGTTGATGTGTAGGCTAGTTGTTATTGTCACATTCTACTACTCCTTGGTTCCATTAACTTTGTGGCTTGTTTGCGTTTTCACTCCCATAATTTCTAAAGGACAGTAGTACCTGGTACTGATTAGATGTTGTTGTCGCTCTCCCTAATATTGCTCATCAAGTTAGAAGTTCAAGTGTCAAGTTGTATCAGCCGTCTGTATAGGATACACATGATACACACCGTCCTACGGAATACTCCTACATCATCACCTCAGGTTCATTGAAAGAGAGCCATTGATTATGTTTAATGGTGGAGGAGATAACTGAGGACTATTGTTTAGCACGAACAGACTGTTATTCTGTTGTCACTTCCAAGGAAGAGTAAAATTAGAAATCCAGCGATTAAATTTGTAATGATGGTTTAAAAGGCGGCCCTACCCAGAATTATTTAAATAAATTTGTAACGATGGTTTAAAAGGCGGCCCTATCCAGAATTATTTAAATAAATTTGTAATGATGGTTTAAAAGGCGGCCCTACCCAGAATTATTTAAATAAATGTGTAATGATGGTTCAAAAGGCGGCCCTAACCAGAATTATTTAAATACATTTGTAATGATGGTTTAAAAGGCGGCCCTACCCAGAATTATTTAAATAAAAAGTTATTGTTAATGTCAACTGGCGAGCACGGTTCCAACTTCCAACGTTTTCACTGCCTGTTTAAAGTCTGTTTTAAAAAGAAATGTTGAAATTGGTCAGACAGCCAAGGAATTTTTATTGTGTTGTAATGAAAATAGTCATACAGTAAAACCGGGCAATTTAGACGAGTCATTAGTCTGTTATTCATTACAGGTTGCTATTGTGCTTGTTGTTCCCTCTTTAAAGCCTTGTACATACAAGCTCATAAAAAACCTGTGTTGAGCTCATTCAGCAAATCTATTTTTAAAGGGAAAAAGCTACAGTATGAGCAGCTGGCAGACTAACAAAGAAAGACCCAGTAAAGTTTTTTAGTGAATTCACTGATGTTTACTGTGATGACAAGCTGTCCAGCTATGAGAAATGTTGCATTGTAGTGTGATACTACAGATTTAGAATCTTAATTTGATCACTCTTTTGTTGCTGAGGATTTTCCTGCACGGCAGGAAAGGCAAACATGTAGTGTATTCAAAGTTTAAAAAGGCTTCTAAAGTTTGTAATTTCCATTGGCATAATGAAAAATGTATCAACAATTATTCTTCACATAATAATTCCAGGCCCCCAGTGTCCAGTCTGGGGCGTGAAGTCACCAGCTCTGCTGGTCGGCTACTGTGTGCAACCTAGCGCTGCCAAAGCCCTGGTCTGCCAGGAAAAGTAAAGTACGATTGACAGAACGACCCCCAAAATAAAAATAGACGGACGTTTTGGGCTCTAAAATGTGTTTATTATGATCAAGTTTGATCTTCCCAGTGAATTATTTTAAAGTTCCCTACGAATGGAGATATTTTAATTCAATAGTAATCCATTTTAACTACTACATCTGTTGCCATGCAGGACCACGTGCTTATACAGACCAATCACAGGCCGGCAGGCTACCAGGATTGCATCGACCATGATCCTTTGCTAGTTATGGTCACTTTCACCATGATCCCTTTTTTTGGTGCCATTCAGCCCCATTTAGCAATATGGCACATATACTTCATGTGCCATTGGGAGTTTTACAAAGGAATATGTGGATGATGTCAGCACTTTCACCATCTTCTGGTTTTAATGTCTATTAATAATTCACATTTCCTGTTGCCGCAGGATTATTTTCCTGCTGTAGCAAACTGGCTCAAATTAAGATCCTACATCTGTAGGCATCTATTTGTTGTTACTTTACATTTTAATTGCCTCATATGAAGTTAGAATAGCAAAACTACATGGCCAGAGAAGGGGAAAATGTAACATCTTATGTAATAAGGATTAGTTAAAGGTTTCACCCTACCACCTTAATACAGTAGCCAGATCACCAGGTGAAATGGCATTTCTGATTTGAGAGTTCAGTCAGTAGGCTGAGATGTTTTTGCATGAGTACAGCCAGGAGGCATCAACCCTACCAGGAGGCATCAACCCTACCAGGAGGCATCAACCCTACCAGGAGGCATCAACCTTACCAGGAGGCATCAACCCTACCAGGAGGCATCAACCCTACCAGGAGGCATCAACCCTACCAGGAGGCATCAACCCTACCAGGTGGCATCAACCCTACCAGGTGGCATCAACCCTACCAGGAGGCATCAACCCTACCAGGAGGCATCAACCCTACCAGGTGGCATCAACCCTACCAGGAGGCATCAACCCTACCAGGAGGCATCAACCCTACCAGGAGGCATCAACCCTACCAGGTGGCATCAACCCTACCAGGAGGCATCAACCCTACCAGGTGGCATCAACCCTACCAGGTGGCATCAACCCTACCAGGAGGCATCAACCCTACCAGGAGGCATCAACCCTACCAGGAGGCATCAACCCTACCAGGTGGCATCAACCCTACCAGGTGGCATCAACCCTACCAGGAGGCATCAACCCTACCAGGAGGCATCAACCCTACCAGGTGGCATCAACCCTACCAGGAGGCATCAACCCTACCAGGAGGCATCAACCCTACCAGGAGGCATCAACCCTACCAGGTGGCATCAACCCTACCAGGAGGCATCAACCCTACCAGGAGGCATCAACCCTACCAGGAGGCATCAACCCTACCAGGAGGCATCAACCCTACCAGGAGGCATCAACCCTACCAGGTGGCATCAACCCTACCAGGAGGCATCAACCCTACCAGGAGGCATCAACCCTACCAGGTGGCATCAACCCTACCAGGAGGCATCAACCCTACCAGGAGGCATCAACCCTACCAGGTGGCATCAACCCTACCAGGAGGCATCAACCCTACCAGGAGGCATCAACCCTACCAGGAGGCATCAACCCTACCAGGTGGCATCAACCCTACCAGGAGGCATCAACCCTACCAGGTGGCATCAACCCTACCAGGAGGCATCAACCCTACCAGGAGGCATCAACCCTACCAGGAGGCATCAACCCTACCAGGTGGCATCAACCCTACCAGGAGGCATCAACCCTACCAGGAGGCATCAACCCTACCAGGTGGCATCAACCCTACCAGGAGGCATCAACCCTACCAGGAGGCATCAACCCTACCAGGAGGCATCAACCCTACCAGGTGGCATCAACCCTACCAGGAGGCATCAACCCTACCAGGAGGCATCAACCCTACCAGGTGGCATCAACCCTACCAGGAGGCATCAACCCTACCAGGAGGCATCAACCCTACCAGGAGGCATCAACCCTACCAGGTGGCATCAACCCTACCAGGAGGCATCAACCCTACCAGGTGGCATCAACCCTACCAGGAGGCATCAACCCTACCAGGAGGCATCAACCCTACCAGGAGGCATCAACCTTACCAGGAGGCATCAACCCTACCAGGAGGCATCAACCCTACCAGGAGGCATCAACCCTACCAGGAGGCATCAACCCTACCAGGTGGCATCAACCCTACCAGGAGGCATCAACCCTACCAGGAGTCATCAACCCTACCAGGAGGCATCAACCCTACCAGGTGGCATCAACCCTACCAGGAGGCATCAACCCTACCAGGAGGCATCAACCCTACCAGGAGGCATCAACCCTACCAGGAGGCATCAACCCTACCAGGAGGCATCAATCCTCCCTAAATCATCAAACAGACAGGAATATAAATGACCTATTTATTCCCACAGTCAAGAGGCAATGGCTTTGCTATTATCTGTCAGCAGTTGGATTGATGCAGTTTTTTCACCACTAAAGGTACTGCCATGAAATGATCAATGACAGGTTCCTAAGGTAATTGACTATTTTTTACACAGCCTAATACAATCAATGTGGATAGTTAAATAACTAGCTGTTTAGAAATTATATTCTTCCTGAAAATGTTATTAATTGTCATGTCATGACATCCGAGTAATGGAATGAGGAGGTAAATGATGGAAACCATGTCCGGCTCCCTGATTGGATGAGCCATAATGCGGGAGGAATTTTGGTTCGAATGGGGAGTGCAAATAAACAACCTGTCAACAAAGTTCTTAGAACAACGATGATGGAAATCTATCCTGTTTTTTGAATCATGTCCAAATTGCTAACAGATGTGGTAGCGTACACAAACTGTCACACATAGACATGTCTCAGTCCAACTGTAGATTACTGTGAATAGCTGTGGTTCATCTAACAACATCTACCTAATACGTTGTAATCAACCTCACATGACTTAGAGAAGAAAGAGGGAAACACTTTCACCACGCACTTACCGCTATTCTATCCATCCAGTGTTCGCCCAGCAGCACAACTCACAATGGAACCACATTTCTCCTGTGTCTGAGAGATTGTGTTAGTGTGTTTGCACACACAGACACACGTGTGTATGTGAGTATGTCACGTCAGCGAATGCTAGTTGAAACTTGGACAAGGCAAGCCCATCCCAGGTAGAGTGGGAGGACTTCAGCCCCAGGCGTGATGAATGTCCGTTGTTGAATGCAGTCCAGCACAGCACATCCCATCAGCTGTTGTTCCGAGAGAACCCAGTTAGCTGGAACCTGAGGCAACCAGCTCTCTGCCCTCTGACAGTATCCCAGTATCACACCACACCGTCCATCTGTGATGGAGCTAGACTCCCTGTTCTCTGTCTCTCTCTCTCTCGTTCTCTCTCTTCCTCTGTCTCTTACTATCTCTCTTCCTATGTCTCTCTCTCTCTGTGCTGTAGATCAAATCAAATCAAATGTTATTTGTCACATGCGCCTAATACAACAGGTACAGTGAAATGCTTACAAGCCCTTAACCAACAATGCAGCCTCCAAGAGTTTCTGAATTTCCTCTTCACTTCAGTTTGCTCCTCAATTTATGCACCTTGGTTTGAGAAAGAGGTAGCGGCAGTGTTCCCTTCCCTTTGGACTGATGGTCCAGGAGGCCCCAGGAGGATCCCAGTCATATCATGGGTGAATGGCAGGCAGAAGTCGGCTGAGTCAATAGCGGCTGAAGAGTCCCAGCTGCTGTGCTGGAACACCCCAGAGAGCAGGGCACGGCAGCCTGCCTGTCTGTGAATGTTGCTGCTGTGCTGTGGTCTTTGTGGAGCTGCAATCCCCCTCTATTGTTCTGGGTAGAGAAAAGGGCACGAGGCTGACAGACAAGAGAGTCTAGTGGTACTGGAGGCACTGACTAGGCAGAGGGAGAGGGAGCTCTGAGAGGAGGAGGAGGAGGACCCAGGCACTGCTGACTCTTCTGTGATGACTGCCTTCAACAGTGTGTCAGTGGAGCTGCTGCCTGCAGGCTGTAGCCTATGTGGGGTCGCCAGAAACTGCTAACATCCGGTTTTCAGGGATACAATATTTTCAACCTAACTTTCGTTTCCCCTGAAAACCAGATGTGGGGACTCAGCACAGGTCGTCTTCTTACGCCTGCTACGTTAGGTTAGTGGGCTGTGGTATCTGTGGAGCCCAGCCTCCAGTCCTCCTGCAGTCTGCCCCAGAGATAGATCCAGCCATTCCTGTGTCATCCACTCGTCATCTAATCCCCCCGTTGCTGAGACCAACACTTCAGTCTCCCTTCCAAGCCCTTTTTCGTGAAGAGTAGGCAGTAGACACATTGAAGTGTGTTCCACCTCTCTCAGGCTGTCAGGCAGCAGTGTGTCCCCTCTCTCCTCTCTCAGGCTGTCAGGCAGCAGTGTGTCCCCTCTCTCAGGCTGTCAGGCAGCAGTGTGTCCCCTCTCTCCTCTCTCAGGCTGTCAGGCAGCAGTGTGTTCCCTCTCTCCTCTCTCAGGCTGTCAGGCAGCAGTGTGTCCCCTCTCTCCTCTCTCAGGCTGTCAGGCAGCAGTGTGTCCCCTCTCTCCTCTCTCAGGCTGTCAGGCAGCAGTGTGTCCCCTCTCTCCTCTCTCAGGCTGTCAGGCAGCAGTGTGTTCCCTCTCTCCACTCTCAGGCTGTCAGGCAGCAGTGTGTCCCCTCTCTCCTCTCAGGCTGTCAGGCAGCAGTGTGTTCCCTCTCTCCTCTCTCAGGCTGTCAGGCAGCAGTGTGTCCCCTCTCTCCTCTCTCAGGCTGTCAGGCAGCAGTGTGTTCCCTCTCTCCACTCTCAGGCTGTCAGGCAGCAGTGTGTCCCCTCTCTCCTCTCTCAGGCTGTCAGGCAGCAGTGTGTTCCCTCTCTCCTCTCTCAGGCTGTCAGGCAGCAGTGTGTCCCCTCTCTCCTCTCTCAGGCTGTCAGGCAGCAGTGTGTTCCCTCTCTCCTCTCTCAGGCAGCAGTGTGTTCCCTCTCTCCTCTCTCAGGCTGTCAGGCAGCAGTGTGTCCCCTCTCTCCTCTCTCAGGCTGTCAGGCAGCAGTGTGTCCCCTCTCTCCACTCTCAGGCTGTCAGGCAGCAGTGTGTTAGAGTGGCAGTAGGTTCAGGGGGTGGAGGCTTGTGTGTGTGTGTGTGTGAGGTGGGCTGTCTTTATGGTCCTTCACACAGGTGTTACTGTGGCAACAGGAAAAGAACTGGCTTGCCATCACACACAGTCTCCTGTTTTCCCTTTAAAGCAATCTGTTACTCATTATGCTAGTGTACACACCTTACCCCCTCCATCTCCCCACAGTGTCTGTCTCTGTTTCTGGTGTGTGTGTGCACCTGTCTGTCCACTGTCCGCCTGTCTGTCCACTGTCCGTCTGTCTGGCCCAGGAATACTGTGTCTCATCCTATAGATCCACAGTGACCAACGACCAAACGAAGAGGAAAACATATTTCCCCCCTGTAATGTCTACTACTCCCTCTGTTCCATTTCATGTGACAAAGACTGGCGGACACCCCACACCCACACATGATTAACATCGCCCACAGACCTGTGAACAGAAAGACCTAGAGAGAGGGCCAACAATTATGACTCATTGTGTTGGTGGTGCTGAGAGACTGAATAAAATAAGCTCTCTCTCCCTCTCTCTCACCCTCTCTCTCTCTCGGAGGGGGGCACAAGCTCTGCAGATAGCATATGAACAGGTCATAAGTCATATCTAAATGTTTAGAATGACAGGAAATTAGCTTTAAAAACGGAAAATGTTCTCTCAGACGCATGACAAAATGTGTAGAACAGAAGGAAATTAGCTTTAAAACTGCAAAACGTGTAGAACCGTCGAAAACTAGCTTTAAAACGGCAAAATGTGTAGAACAGTAGCTGTAAAACTGTAAAATGTTCTTGCGAAGCTGTGGTATGCTACTGTCCACTGTCTGAAGGAGGAGGAATCTGTGTGAGTCACACACAACACTGAAACTCAGGGACAGGATGCTCAGCTCCTGATGCCTGTGGTGTGGCTGTGGTTGTTGTGGCTAGCTCTGATCCACAGCCCCACATTCTCTGTGGTGTGGCTGTGGTTGTTGTGGTTAGCTCTGGTCCACAGCCCCACAGTCTCTGTGGTGTGGTTGTTGTGGCTTGCTCTGGTCCACAGCTCCACAGTCTCTGTGGTGTGGTTGTTGTGGCTAGCTCTGGTCCACAGCCCCACATTCTCTGTGGTGTGGTTGTTGTGGCTTGCTCTGGTCCACAGCCCCACAGTCTCTCTGGTGTGGTTGTTGTGGCTAGCTCTGGTCCACAGCCCCACATTATCTGTGGTGTGGCTGTGGTTGTTGTGGCTAGCTCTGGTCCACAGCCCCACAGACGCTGTGGTGTGGCCGTGGTTGTTGTGGCTAGCTCTGGTCAATAGCACCACAGTCACTGTGGTGTGGCTGTGGTTGTTGTGGCTAGCTCTGGTCCACAGCCCCACAGTCTCTGTGGTGTGGTTGTTGTGGCTAGCTCTGGTTCACAGCCCCACATTCTCTGTGGTGTGGCTGTGGTTGTTGTGGCTAGCTCTGGTCCACAGCCCCACAGACACTGTGGTGTGGTTGTTGTGGCTAGCTCTGGTCCACAGCCCCACAGTCTCTGTGGTGTGGCTATGGTTGTTGTGGTTAGCTCTGGTCCACAGCCCCACAGTCTCTGTTGTGTGGTTGTTGTGGCTAGCTCTGGTCCACAGCCCCACATTATCTGTGGTGTGGCTGTGGTTGTTGTGGCTAGCTCTGGTCCACAGCCCCACAGTCTCTCTGGTGTGGTTGTTGTGGCTAGCTCTGGTCCACAGCCCCACATTATCTGTGGTGTGGCTGTGGTTGTTGTGGCTAGCTCTGGTCCACAGCCCCACATTATCTGTGGTGTGGCTGTGGTTGTTGTGGCTAGCTCTGGTCCACAGCCCCACAGACGCTGTGGTGTGGCCATGGTTGTTGTGGCTAGCTCTGGTCCATAGCACCACAGTCACTGTGGTGTGGCTGTGGTTGTTGTGGCTAGCTCTGGTCCACAGCCCCACAGTCTCTGTGGTGTGGTTGTTGTGGCTAGCTCTGGTCCACAGCCCCACAGACTCTGTGGTGTGGCCGTGGTTGTTGAGGCTAGCTCTGGTCCATAGCCCCACAGTCTCTGTGGTGTGGCTGTTGTGGCTAGCTCTGGTCCACAGCCCCACAGTCTCTCTGGTGTGGTTGTTGTGGCTAGCTCTGGTCCACAGCCCCACAGACGCTGTGGTGTGGTTGTTGTGGCTAGCTCTAGTCCACAGCCCCACAGTCTCTGTGGTGTGGTTGTTGTGGCTAGCTCTAGTCCACAGCCCCACAGTCTCTGTGGTGTGGCTGTGGTTGTTGCGGTTAGCTCTGGTCCACAGCCCCACAGTCTCTGTGGTGTGGTTGTTGTGGCTAGCTCTGGTCCACAGCCCCACATTATCTGTGGTGTGGCTGTGGTTGTTGTGGCTAGCTCTGGTCCACAGCCCCACAGACGCTGTGGTGTGGCCATGGTTGTTGAGGCTAGCTCTGGTCCATAGCACCACAGTCACTGTGGTGTGGCTGTGGTTGTTGTGGCTAGCTCTGGTCCACAGCCCCACAGTCTCTGTGGTGTGGTTGTTGTGGCTAGCTCTGGTCCACAGCCCCACAGTCTCTGTGGTGTGGTTGTTGTGGCTAGCTCTGGTCCATAGCCCCACAGTCTCTGTGGTGTGGCTGTTGTGGCTAGCTCTGGTCCACAGCCCCACAGTCTCTCTGGTGTGGTTGTTGTGGCTAGCTCTGGTCCACAGCCCCACAGACGCTGTGGTGTGGTTGTTGTGGCTAGCTCTAGTCCACAGCCACACAGTCTCTGTGGTGTGGCTGTGGTTGTTGCGGTTAGCTCTGGTCCACAGCCCCACAGTCTCTGTGGTGTGGTTGTTGTGGCTTGCTCTGGTCCACAGCCCCACAGTCTCTCTGGTGTGGTTGTTGTGGCTAGCTCTGGTCCACAGCCCCACATTCTCTGTGGTGTGGCTGTGGTTGTTGTGGCTAGCTCTGGTCCACAGCCCCACAGACGCTGTGGTGTGGCCGTGGTTGTTGTGGCTAGCTCTGGTCCATAGCACCACAGTCACTGTGGTGTGGCTGTGGTTGTTGTGGCTAGCTCTGGTCCACAGCCCCACAGTCTCTGTGGTGTGGTTGTTGTGGCTAGCTCTGGTCCACAGCCCCACAGACTCTGTGGTGTGACCGTGGTTGTTGAGGCTAGCTCTGGTCCATAGCCCCACATTCTCTGTGGTGTGGCTGTGGTTGTTGTGGCTAGCTCTGGTCCACAGCCCCACAGACACTGTGGTGTGGTTGTTGTGGCTAGCTCTGGTCCACAGCCCCACAGTCTCTGTGGTGTGGTTGTTGTGGCTAGCTCTGGTCCACAGCCCCACAGTCTCTGTGGTGTGGTTGTTGTGGCTAGCTCTGGTCCACAGCCCCACAGTCTCTGTGGTGTGGCTGTTGTGGCTAGCTCTGGTCCACAGCCCCACAGTCTCTGTGGTGTGGTTGTTGTGGCTAGCTCTGGTCCACAGCCCCACAGTCTTTGTGGTGTGGCCGTGGTTGTTGAGGCTAGCTCTGGTCCACAGCCCCACAGTCTTTGTGATGTGGCCATGGTTGTTGTGGCTAGCTCTGGTCCACAGCCCCACATTCTCTGTGGTGTGGCTGTGGTTGTTGTGGCTAGCTCTGGTCCACAGCCCCACAGACACTGTGGTGTGGTTGTTGTGGCTAGCTCTGGTCCACAGCCCCACAGTCTCTGTGGTGTGGTTGTTGTGGCTAGCTCTGGTCCACAGCCCCACAGTCTCTGTGGTGTGGCTGTGGTTGTTGTGGCTAGCTCTGGTCCACAGCCCCACAGACACTGTGGTGTGGTTGTTGTGGCTAGCTCTGGTCCACAGCCCCACAGTCTCTGTGGTGTGGTTGTTGTGGCTAGCTCTGGTCCACAGCCCCACAGTCTTTGTGGTGTGGCCATGGTTGTTGTGGCTAGCTCTGGTCCACAGCCCCACATTCTCTGTGGTGTGGCTGTGGTTGTTGTGGCAAGCTCTGGTCCACAGCCCCACAGACACTGTGGTGTGGTTGTTGTGGCTAGCTCTGGTCCATAGCCCCACAGTCTCTGTGGTGTGGTTGTTGTGGCTAGCTCTGGTCCACAGCCCCACAGTCTTTGTGGTGTGGCCATGGTTGTTGTGGCTAGCTCTGGTCCACAGCCCCACATTCTCTGTGGTGTGGCTGTGGTTGTTGTGGCTAGCTCTGGTCCACAGCCCCACAGACACTGTGGTGTGGTTGTTGTGGCTAGCTCTGGTCCATAGCCCCACAGTCTCTGTGGTGTGGTTGTTGTGGCTAGCTCTGGTCCACAGCCCCACAGTCTTTGTGGTGTGGCCATGGTTGTTGTGGCTAGCTCTGGTCCACAGCCCCACATTCTCTGTGGTGTGGCTGTGGTTGTTGTGGCTAGCTCTGGTCCACAGCCCCACAGACACTGTGGTGTGGTTGTTGTGGCTAGCTCTGGTCCATAGCCCCACAGTCTCTGTGGTGTGGTTGTTGTGGCTAGCTCTGGTCCACAGCCCCACAGACTCTGTGGTGTGGCCGTGGTTGTTGAGGCTAGCTCTGGTCCATAGCCCCACAGTCTCTGTGGTGTGGCTGTTGTGGCTAGCTCTGGTCCACAGCCCCGCAGTCTTTGTGGTGTGGCCATGGTTGTTGTGGCTAGCTCTGGTCCACAGCCCCACATTCTCTGTGGTGTGGCTGTGGTTGTTGTGGCTAGCTCTGGTCCACAGCCCCACAGACACTGTGGTGTGGTTGTTGTGGCTAGCTCTGGTCCATAGCCCCACAGTCTCTGTGGTGTGGTTGTTGTGGCTAGCTCTGGTCCACAGCCCCACAGACTCTGTGGTGTGGCCGTGGTTGTTGAGGCTAGCTCTGGTCCATAGCCCCACAGTCTCTGTGGTGTGGCTGTTGTGGCTAGCTCTGGTCCACAGCCCCACAGTCTCTGTGGTGTGGTTGTTGTGGTTAGCTCTGGTCCACAGCCCCACAGTCTCTGTGGTGTGGTTGTTGTGGCTTGCTCTGGTCCACAGCCCCACAGTCTCTCTGGTGTGGTTGTTGTGGCTAGCTCTGGTCCACAGCCCCACAGACACTGTGGTGTGGTTGTTGTGGCTAGCTCTGGTCCATAGCCCCACAGTCTCTGTGGTGTGGTTGTTGTGGCTAGCTCTGGTCCACAGCCCCACAGACTCTGTGGTGTGGCCGTGGTTGTTGAGGCTAGCTCTGGTCCATAGCCCCACAGTCTCTGTGGTGTGGCTGTTGTGGCTAGCTCTGGTCCACAGCCCCACAGTCTCTGTGGTGTGGTTGTTGTGGCTAGCTCTGGTCCACAGCCCCACATTCTCTGTGGTGTGGCTGTGGTTGTTGTGGCTAGCTCTGGTCCACAGCCCCACATACGCTGTGGTGTGACCGTGGTTGTTGAGGCTAGCTCTGGTCCACAGCCCCACAGTCTCTGTGGTGTGGTTGTTGTGGCTAGCTCTGGTCCACAGCCCCACAGACGCTGTGGTGTGGTTGTTGTGGCTAGCTCTGGTCCACAGCCCCACATTCTCTGTGGTGTGGCTGTGGTTGTTGTGGCTAGCTCTGGTCCACAGCCCCACAGACGCTGTGGTGTGGCCGTGGTTGTTGTGGCTAGCTCTGGTCCATAGCACCACAGTCACTGTGGTGTGGCTGTGGTTGTTGTGGCTAGCTCTGGTCCACAGCCCCACAGTCTCTGTGGTGTGGTTGTTGTGGCTAGCTCTGGTCCACAGCCCCACAGACTCTGTGGTGTGACCGTGGTTGTTGAGGCTAGCTCTGGTCCATAGCCCCACATTCTCTGTGGTGTGGCTGTGGTTGTTGTGGCTAGCTCTGGTCCACAGCCCCACAGACACTGTGGTGTGGTTGTTGTGGCTAGCTCTGGTCCACAGCCCCACAGTCTCTGTGGTGTGGTTGTTGTGGCTAGCTCTGGTCCACAGCCCCACAGTCTCTGTGGCGTGGTTGTTGAGGCTAGCTCTGGTCCACAGCCCCACAGTCTTTGTGGTGTGGCCATGGTTGTTGTGGCTAGCTCTGGTCCACAGCCCCACATTCTCTGTGGTGTGGCTGTGGTTGTTGTGGCTAGCTCTGGTCCACAGCCCCACAGACACTGTGGTGTGGTTGTTGTGGCTAGCTCTGGTCCACAGCCCCACAGTCTCTGTGGTGTGGTTGTTGTGGCTAGCTCTGGTCCACAGCCCCACAGTCTCTGTGGTGTGGCTGTGGTTGTTGTGGCTAGCTCTGGTCCACAGCCCCACAGACACTGTGGTGTGGTTGTTGTGGCTAGCTCTGGTCCACAGCCCCACAGTCTCTGTGGTGTGGTTGTTGTGGCTAGCTCTGGTCCACAGCCCCACAGTCTTTGTGGTGTGGCCATGGTTGTTGTGGCTAGCTCTGGTCCACAGCCCCACATTCTCTGTGGTGTGGCTGTGGTTGTTGTGGCAAGCTCTGGTCCACAGCCCCACAGACACTGTGGTGTGGTTGTTGTGGCTAGCTCTGGTCCATAGCCCCACAGTCTCTGTGGTGTGGTTGTTGTGGCTAGCTCTGGTCCACAGCCCCACAGTCTTTGTGGTGTGGCCATGGTTGTTGTGGCTAGCTCTGGTCCACAGCCCCACATTCTCTGTGGTGTGGCTGTGGTTGTTGTGGCTAGCTCTGGTCCACAGCCCCACAGACACTGTGGTGTGGTTGTTGTGGCTAGCTCTGGTCCATAGCCCCACAGTCTCTGTGGTGTGGTTGTTGTGGCTAGCTCTGGTCCACAGCCCCACAGTCTTTGTGGTGTGGCCATGGTTGTTGTGGCTAGCTCTGGTCCACAGCCCCACATTCTCTGTGGTGTGGCTGTGGTTGTTGTGGCTAGCTCTGGTCCACAGCCCCACAGACACTGTGGTGTGGTTGTTGTGGCTAGCTCTGGTCCACAGCCCCACATTCTCTGTGGTGTGGCTGTGGTTGTTGTGGCTAGCTCTGGTCCACAGCCCCACAGACACTGTGGTGTGGTTGTTGTGGCTAGCTCTGGTCCATAGCCCCACAGTCTCTGTGGTGTGGTTGTTGTGGCTAGCTCTGGTCCACAGCCCCACAGTCTTTGTGGTGTGGCCATGGTTGTTGTGGCTAGCTCTGGTCCACAGCCCCACATTCTCTGTGGTGTGGCTGTGGTTGTTGTGGCTAGCTCTGGTCCACAGCCCCACAGACACTGTGGTGTGGTTGTTGTGGCTAGCTCTGGTCCATAGCCCCACAGTCTCTGTGGTGTGGTTGTTGTGGCTAGCTCTGGTCCACAGCCCCACAGACTCTGTGGTGTGGCCGTGGTTGTTGAGGCTAGCTCTGGTCCATAGCCCCACAGTCTCTGTGGTGTGGCTGTTGTGGCTAGCTCTGGTCCACAGCCCCACAGTCTTTGTGGTGTGGCCATGGTTGTTGTGGCTAGCTCTGGTCCACAGCCCCACATTCTCTGTGGTGTGGCTGTGGTTGTTGTGGCTAGCTCTGGTCCACAGCCCCACAGACACTGTGGTGTGGTTGTTGTGGCTAGCTCTGGTCCATAGCCCCACAGTCTCTGTGGTGTGGTTGTTGTGGCTAGCTCTGGTCCACAGCCCCACAGACTCTGTGGTGTGGCCGTGGTTGTTGAGGCTAGCTCTGGTCCATAGCCCCACAGTCTCTGTGGTGTGGCTGTTGTGGCTAGCTCTGGTCCACAGCCCCACAGTCTCTGTGGTGTGGTTGTTGTGGTTAGCTCTGGTCCACAGCCCCACAGTCTCTGTGGTGTGGTTGTTGTGGCTTGCTCTGGTCCACAGCCCCACAGTCTCTCTGGTGTGGTTGTTGTGGCTAGCTCTGGTCCACAGCCCCACATTCTCTGTGGTGTGGCTGTGGTTGTTGTGGCTAGCTCTGGTCCACAGCCCCACATACGCTGTGGTGTGACCGTGGTTGTTGAGGCTAGCTCTGGTCCACAGCCCCACAGTCTCTGTGGTGTGGTTGTTGTGGCTAGCTCTGGTCCACAGCCCCACAGACGCTGTGGTGTGGTTGTTGTGGCTAGCTCTAGTCCACAGCCCCACAGACTCTGTGGTGTGGCCGTGGTTGTTGAGGCTAGCTCTGGTCCACAGCCCCACAGTCTCTGTGGTGTGGTTGTTGTGGCTAGCTCTGGTCCACAGCCCCACAGACGCTGTGGTGTGGTTGTTGTGGCTAGCTCTAGTCCACAGCCCCACAGTCTCTGTGGTGTGGCTGTGGTTGTTGTGGCTAGCTCTGGTCCACAGCCCCACAGTCTCTGTGGTGTGGTTGTTGTGGCTAGCTCTGGTCCACAGCCCCACAGACTCTGTGGTGTGGCCGTGGTTGTTGAGGCTAGCTCTGGTCCACAGCCCCACAGACGCTGTGGTGTGGTTGTTGTGGCTAGCTCTAGTCCACAGCCCCACAGTCTCTGTGGTGTGGCTGTTGTGGCTAGCTCTGGTCCACAGCCCCACAGTCTCTGTGGTGTGGCTGTGGTTGTTGTGGCTAGCTCTGGTCCACAGCCCCACAGTCTCTGTGGTGTGGTTGTTGTGGCTAGCTCTGGTCCACAGCCCCACAGACGCTGTGGTGTGGTTGTTGTGGCTAGCTCTAGTCCACAGCCCCACAGTCTCTGTGGTGTGGCTGTTGTGGCTAGCTCTGGTCCACAGCCCCACAGTCTCTGTGGTGTGGTTGTTGTGGCTAGCTCTGGTCCACAGCCCCACAGACGCTGTGGTGTGGTTGTTGTGGCTAGCTCTAGTCCACAGCCCCACAGTCTCTGTGGTGTGGCTGTGGTTGTTGTGGCTAGCTCTGGTCCACAGCCCCACAGTCTCTGTGGTGTGGTTGTTGTGGCTAGCTCTAGTCCACAGCCCCACAGTCTCTCTGGTGTGGTTGTTGTGGCTTGCTCTGGTCCACAGCCCCACAGTCTCTCTGGTGTGGTTGTTGTGGCTAGCTCTGGTCCACAGCCCCACATTCTCTGTGGTGTGGCTGTGGTTGTTGTGGCTAGCTCTGGTCCACAGCCCCACATACGCTGTGGTGGGGCCGTGGTTGTTGTGGCTAGCTCTGGTCCACAGCCCCACAGACTCTGTGGTGTGACCGTGGTTGTTGAGGCTAGCTCTGGTCCATAGCCCCACAGTCTCTGTGGTGTGGCTGTGGTTGTTGTGGCTGGCTCTGGTCCACAGCCCCACAGACGCTGTGGTGTGGCCATGGTTGTTGTGGCTAGCTCTGGTCCATAGCACCACAGTCACTGTGGTGTGGCTGTGGTTGTTGTGGCTAGCTCTGGTCCACAGCCCCACAGTCTCTGTGGTGTGGTTGTTGTGGCTAGCTCTGGTCCATAGCACCACAGTCACTGTGGTGTGGCTGTGGTTGTTGTGGCTAGCTCTGGTCCACAGCCCCACAGTCTCTGTGGTGTGGTTGTTGTGGCTGGCTCTGGTCCACAGCCCCACAGACGCTGTGGTGTGGCCATGGTTGTTGTGGCTAGCTCTGGTCCATAGCACCACAGTCACTGTGGTGTGGCTGTGGTTGTTGTGGCTAGCTCTGGTCCACAGCCCCACAGTCTCTGTGGTGTGGTTGTTGTGGCTAGCTCTGGTCCACAGCCCCACAGACTCTGTGGTGTGGCTGTGGTTGTTGAGGCTAGCTCTGGTCCACAGCCCCACAGTCTCTCTGGTGTGGTTGTTGCGGTTAGCTCTGGTCCACAGCCCCACAGTCTCTGTGGTGTGGTTGTTGTGGCTTGCTCTGGTCCACAGCCCCACAGTCTCTCTGGTGTGGTTGTTGTGGCTAGCTCTGGTCCACAGCCCTACATTCTCTGTGGTGTGGCTGTGGTTGTTGTGGCTAGCTCTGGTCCACAGCCCCACAGTCTCTGTGGTGTGGTTGTTGTGGCTAGCTCTGGTCCACAGCCCCACAGACTCTGTGGTGTGACCGTGGTTGTTGAGGCTAGCTCTGGTCCATAGCCCCACAGTCTCTGTGGTGTGGCTGTTGTGGCTAGCTCTGGTCCACAGCCCCACAGACTCTGTGGTGTGGTTGTTGTGGCTAGCTCTGGTCCACAGCCCCACAGTCTTTGTGGTGTGGCCGTGGTTGTTGAGGCTAGCTCTGGTCCACAGCCCCACAGTCTTTGTGGTGTGGCCATGGTTGTTGTGGCTAGCTCTGGTCCACAGCCCCACATTCTCTGTGGTGTGGCTGTGGTTTTTGTGGCTAGCTCTGGTCCACAGCCCCACAGACACTGTGGTGTGGTTGTTGTGGCTAGCTCTGGTCCACAGCCCCACAGTCTCTGTGGTGTGGTTGTTGTGGCTAGCTCTGGTCCACAGCCCCACAGTCTTTGTGGTGTGGCCATGGTTGTTGTGGCTAGCTCTGGTCCACAGCCCCACATTCTCTGTGGTGTGGCTGTGGTTGTTGTGGCTAGCTCTGGTCCACAGCCCCACAGACACTGTGGTGTGGTTGTTGTGGCTAGCTCTGGTCCATAGCCCCACAGTCTCTGTGGTGTGGTTGTTGTGGCTAGCTCTGGTCCACAGCCCCACAGACTCTGTGGTGTGGCTGTGGTTGTTGAGGCTAGCTCTGGTCCATAGCCCCACAGTCTCTGTGGTGTGGCTGTTGTGGCTAGCTCTGGTCCACAGCCCCACAGTCTCTGTGGTGTGGTTGTTGTGGCTAGCTCTGGTCCACAGCCCCACAGACTCTGTGGTGTGGCTGTGGTTGTTGAGGCTAGCTCTGGTCCATAGCCCCACAGTCTCTGTGGTGTGGCTGTTGTGGCTAGCTCTGGTCCACAGCCCCACAGTCTCTCTGGTGTGGTTGTTGTGGCTAGCTCTGGTCCACAGCCCCACAGTCTCTGTGGTGTGGCTGTGGTTGTTGTGGCTAGCTCTGGTCCATAGCCCCACAGTCTCTGTGGTGTGGCTGTTGTGGCTAGCTCTGGTCCACAGCCCCACAGACTCTGTGGTGTGACCGTGGTTGTTGAGGCTAGCTCTGGTCCATAGCCCCACAGTCTCTGTGGTGTGGCTGTTGTGGCTAGCTCTGGTCCACAGCCCCACAGTCTCTGTGGTGTGGTTGTTGTGGCTAGCTCTGGTCCACAGCCCCACAGTCTTTGTGGTGTGGCTGTGGTTGTTGTGGCTAGCTCTGGTCCACAGCCCCACAGTCTTTGTGGTGTGGCCGTGGTTGTTGAGGCTAGCTCTGGTCCACAGCCCCACAGTCTTTGTGGTGTGGCCATGGTTGTTGTGGCTAGCTCTGGTCCACAGCCCCACATTCTCTGTGGTGTGGCTGTGGTTTTTGTGGCTAGCTCTGGTCCACAGCCCCACAGACACTGTGGTGTGGTTGTTGTGGCTAGCTCTGGTCCACAGCCCCACAGTCTCTGTGGTGTGGTTGTTGTGGCTAGCTCTGGTCCACAGCCCCACAGTCTTTGTGGTGTGGCCATGGTTGTTGTGGCTAGCTCTGGTCCACAGCCCCACATTCTCTGTGGTGTGGCTGTGGTTGTTGTGGCTAGCTCTGGTCCACAGCCCCACAGACACTGTGGTGTGGTTGTTGTGGCTAGCTCTGGTCCATAGCCCCACAGTCTCTGTGGTGTGGTTGTTGTGGCTAGCTCTGGTCCACAGCCCCACAGACTCTGTGGTGTGGCTGTGGTTGTTGAGGCTAGCTCTGGTCCATAGCCCCACAGTCTCTGTGGTGTGGCTGTTGTGGCTAGCTCTGGTCCACAGCCCCACAGTCTCTGTGGTGTGGTTGTTGTGGCTAGCTCTGGTCCACAGCCCCACAGACTCTGTGGTGTGGCTGTGGTTGTTGAGGCTAGCTCTGGTCCATAGCCCCACAGTCTCTGTGGTGTGGCTGTTGTGGCTAGCTCTGGTCCACAGCCCCACAGTCTCTCTGGTGTGGTTGTTGTGGCTAGCTCTGGTCCACAGCCCCACAGTCTCTGTGGTGTGGCTGTGGTTGTTGTGGCTAGCTCTGGTCCATAGCCCCACAGTCTCTGTGGTGTGGCTGTTGTGGCTAGCTCTGGTCCACAGCCCCACAGACTCTGTGGTGTGACCGTGGTTGTTGAGGCTAGCTCTGGTCCATAGCCCCACAGTCTCTGTGGTGTGGCTGTTGTGGCTAGCTCTGGTCCACAGCCCCACAGTCTCTGTGGTGTGGTTGTTGTGGCTAGCTCTGGTCCACAGCCCCACAGTCTTTGTGGTGTGGCCGTGGTTGTTGAGGCTAGCTCTGGTCCATAGCCCCACAGTCTCTGTGGTGTGGCTGTTGTGGCTAGCTCTGGTCCACAGCCCCACAGTCTCTGTGGTGTGGTTGTTGTGGCTAGCTCTGGTCCACAGCCCCACAGTCTTTGTGGTGTGGCCGTGGTTGTTGAGGCTAGCTCTGGTCCACAGCCCCACAGTCTTTGTGGTGTGGCCATGGTTGTTGTGGCTAGCTCTGGTCCACAGCCCCACATTCTCTGTGGTGTGGCTGTGGTTGTTGTGGCTAGCTCTGGTCCACAGCCCCACAGACACTGTGGTGTGGTTGTTGTGGCTAGCTCTGGTCCACAGCCCCACAGTCTCTGTGGTGTGGTTGTTGTGGCTAGCTCTGGTCCACAGCCCCACAGTCTCTGTGGTGTGGTTGTTGTGGCTAGCTCTGGTCCACAGCCCCACAGTGTTTGTGGTGTGGCCGTGGTTGTTGTGGCTAGCTCTGGTCCATAGCCCCACAGTCTCTGTGGTGTGGCTGTTGTGGCTAGCTCTGGTCCACAGCCCCACATTCTCTGTGGTGTGGTTGTTGTGGCTAGCTCTGGTCCACAGCCCCACAGACTCTGTGGTGTGGCTGTGGTTGTTGTGGCTAGCTCTGGTCCATAGCCCCACAGTCTCTGTGGTGTGGCTGTTGTGGCTAGCTCTGGTCCACAGCCCCACAGTCTCTCTGGTGTGGTTGTTGTGGCTAGCTCTGGTCCACAGCCCCACAGACTCTGTGGTGTGACCGTGGTTGTTGAGGCTAGCTCTGGTCCATAGCCCCACAGTCTCTGTGGTGTGGCTGTTGTGGCTAGCTCTGGTCCACAGCCCCACAGACTCTGTGGTGTGACCGTGGTTGTTGAGGCTAGCTCTGGTCCATAGCCCCACAGTCTCTGTGGTGTGGCTGTTGTGGCTAGCTCTGGTCCACAGCCCCACAGTCTCTGTGGTGTGGTTGTTGTGGTTAGCTCTGGTCCACAGCCCCACAGTCTCTGTGGTGTGGCTGTGGTTGTTGTGGCTAGCTCTGGTCCACAGCCCCACAGTCTCTGTGGTGTGGTTGTTGTGGCTAGCTCTGGTCCACAGCCCCACAGTCTCTGTGGTGTGGCTGTGGTTGTTGTGGCTAGCTCTGGTCCATAGCCCCACAGTCTCTGTGGTGTGGTTGTTGTGGCTAGCTCTGGTCCACAGCCCCACAGACTCTGTGGTGTGGCTGTGGTTGTTGTGGCTAGCTCTGGTCCATAGCCCCACAGTCTCTGTGGTGTGGCTGTTGTGGCTAGCTCTGGTCCACAGCCCCACAGTCTCTCTGGTGTGGTTGTTGTGGCTAGCTCTGGTCCACAGCCCCACAGACTCTGTGGTGTGACCGTGGTTGTTGAGGCTAGCTCTGGTCCATAGCCCCACAGTCTCTGTGGTGTGGCTGTTGTGGCTAGCTCTGGTCCACAGCCCCACAGACTCTGTGGTGTGACCGTGGTTGTTGAGGCTAGCTCTGGTCCATAGCCCCACAGTCTCTGTGGTGTGGCTGTTGTGGCTAGCTCTGGTCCACAGCCCCACAGTCTCTGTGGTGTGGTTGTTGTGGTTAGCTCTGGTCCACAGCCCCACAGTCTCTGTGGTGTGGCTGTGGTTGTTGTGGCTAGCTCTGGTCCACAGCCCCACAGTCTCTGTGGTGTGGTTGTTGTGGCTAGCTCTGGTCCACAGCCCCACAGTCTCTGTGGTGTGGCTGTGGTTGTTGTGGCTAGCTCTGGTCCATAGCCCCACAGTCTCTGTGGTGTGGTTGTTGTGGCTAGCTCTGGTCCACAGCCCCACAGTCTCTGTGGTGTGGCTGTGGTTGTTGTGGCTAGCTCTGGTCCATAGCCCCACAGTCTCTGTGGTGTGGCTGTTGTGGCTAGCTCTGGTCCACAGCCCCACAGACTCTGTGGTGTGACCGTGGTTGTTGAGGCTAGCTCTGGTCCATAGCCCCACAGTCTCTGTGGTGTGGCTGTTGTGGCTAGCTCTGGTCCACAGCCCCACAGTCTCTGTGGTGTGGTTGTTGTGGCTAGCTCTGGTCCACAGCCCCACAGTCTTTGTGGTGTGGCCGTGGTTGTTGAGGCTAGCTCTGGTCCATAGCCCCACAGTCTCTGTGGTGTGGCTGTTGTGGCTAGCTCTGGTCCACAGCCCCACAGTCTCTGTGGTGTGGTTGTTGTGGCTAGCTCTGGTCCACAGCCCCACAGTCTTTGTGGTGTGGCCGTGGTTGTTGAGGCTAGCTCTGGTCCACAGCCCCACAGTCTTTGTGGTGTGGCCATGGTTGTTGTGGCTAGCTCTGGTCCACAGCCCCACATTCTCTGTGGTGTGGCTGTGGTTGTTGTGGCTAGCTCTGGTCCACAGCCCCACAGACACTGTGGTGTGGTTGTTGTGGCTAGCTCTGGTCCACAGCCCCACAGTCTCTGTGGTGTGGTTGTTGTGGCTAGCTCTGGTCCACAGCCCCACAGTCTCTGTGGTGTGGTTGTTGTGGCTAGCTCTGGTCCACAGCCCCACAGTGTTTGTGGTGTGGCCGTGGTTGTTGTGGCTAGCTCTGGTCCATAGCCCCACAGTCTCTGTGGTGTGGCTGTTGTGGCTAGCTCTGGTCCACAGCCCCACATTCTCTGTGGTGTGGTTGTTGTGGCTAGCTCTGGTCCACAGCCCCACAGTCTTTGTGGTGTGGCTGTGGTTGTTGTGGCTAGCTCTGGTCCACAGCCCCACATTCTCTGTGGTGTGGTTGTTGTGGCTAGCTCTGGTCCACAGCCCCACAGTCTTTGTGGTGTGGCTGTGGTTGTTGTGGCTAGCTCTGGTCCACAGCCCCACAGTCTCTGTGGTGTGGTTGTTGTGGTTAGCTCTGGTCCACAGCCCCACAGTCTCTGTGGTGTGGCTGTGGTTGTTGTGGCTAGCTCTGGTCCACAGCCCCACAGTCTCTGTGGTGTGGTTGTTGTGGCTAGCTCTGGTCCACAGCCCCACAGACTCTGTGGTGTGGCCGTGGTTGTTGAGGCTAGCTCTGGTCCATAGCCCCACAGTCTCTGTGGTGTGGCTGTTGTGGCTAGCTCTGGTCCACAGCCCCACAGTCTCTCTGGTGTGGTTGTTGTGGCTAGCTCTGGTCCACAGCCCCACAGACTCTGTGGTGTGGTTGTTGTGGCTTGCTCTGGTCCACAGCCCCACAGTCTCTCTGGTGTGGTTGTTGTGGCTAGCTCTGGTCCACAGCCCCACATTCTCTGTGGTGTGGCTGTGGTTGTTGTGGCTAGCTCTGGTCCACAGCCCCACAGACGCTGTGGTGTGGTTGTTGTGGCTAGCTCTGGTCCACAGCCCCACAGACGCTGTGGTGTGGTTGTTGTGGCTAGCTCTGGTCCACAGCCCCACAGACGCTGTGGTGTGGTTGTTGTGGCTAGCTCTAGTCCACAGCCCCACAGTCACTGTGGTGTGGCTGTGGTTGTTGCGGTTAGCTCTGGTCCACAGCCCCACAGTCTCTGTGGTGTGGTTGTTGTGGCTTGCTCTGGTCCACAGCCCCACAGTCTCTCTGGTGTGGTTGTTGTGGCTAGCTCTGGTCCACAGCCCCACATTCTCTGTGGTGTGGCTGTGGTTGTTGTGGCTAGCTCTGGTCCACAGCCCCACAGACGCTGTGGTGTGGCCGTGGTTGTTGTGGCTAGCTCTGGTCCATAGCACCACAGTCACTGTGGTGTGGCTGTGGTTGTTGTGGCTAGCTCTGGTCCACAGCCCCACAGACTCTGTGGTGTGACCGTGGTTGTTGTGGCTAGCTCTGGTCCATAGCACCACAGTCACTGTGGTGTGGCTGTGGTTGTTGTGGCTAGCTCTGGTCCACAGCCCCACAGACTCTGTGGTGTGACCGTGGTTGTTGAGGCTAGCTCTGGTCCATAGCCCCACAGTCTCTGTGGTGTGGCTGTTGTGGCTAGCTCTGGTCCACAGCCCCACAGTCTCTGTGGTGTGGTTGTTGTGGCTAGCTCTGGTCCACAGCCCCACAGTCTTTGTGGTGTGGCCGTGGTTGTTGAGGCTAGCTCTGGTCCATAGCCCCACAGTCTCTGTGGTGTGGCTGTTGTGGCTAGCTCTGGTCCACAGCCCCACAGTCTCTGTGGTGTGGTTGTTGTGGCTAGCTCTGGTCCACAGCCCCACAGTCTTTGTGGTGTGGCCATGGTTGTTGTGGCTAGCTCTGGTCCACAGCCCCACATTCTCTGTGGTGTGGCTGTGGTTGTTGTGGCTAGCTCTGGTCCACAGCCCCACAGACACTGTGGTGTGGTTGTTGTGGCTAGCTCTGGTCCACAGCCCCACAGTCTCTGTGGTGTGGTTGTTGTGGCTAGCTCTGGTCCACAGCCCCACAGTCTCTGTGGTGTGGCTGTTGTGGCTAGCTCTGGTCCACAGCCCCACAGTCTCTGTGGTGTGGTTGTTGTGGCTAGCTCTGGTCCACAGCCCCACAGTGTTTGTGGTGTGGCCATGGTTGTTGTGGCTAGCTCTGGTCCACAGCCCCACATTCTCTGTGGTGTGGCTGTGGTTGTTGTGGCTAGCTCTGGTCCACAGCCCCACAGACACTGTGGTGTGGTTGTTGTGGCTAGCTCTGGTCCACAGCCCCACAGTCTCTGTGGTGTGGTTGTTGTGGCTAGCTCTGGTCCACAGCCCCACAGTCTCTGTGGTGTGGCTGTTGTGGCTAGCTCTGGTCCACAGCCCCACAGTCTCTGTGGTGTGGTTGTTGTGGCTAGCTCTGGTCCACAGCCCCACAGTGTTTGTGGTGTGGCCGTGGTTGTTGTGGCTAGCTCTGGTCCACAGCCCCACAGTCTCTGTGGTGTGGTTGTTGTGGCTAGCTCTGGTCCACAGCCCCACAGTCTCTGTGGTGTGGTTGTTGTGGCTAGCTCTGGTCCACAGCCCCACAGTCTCTGTGGTGTGGCTGTGGTTGTTGTGGCTAGCTCTGGTCCACAGCCCCACAGTCTCTGTGGTGTGGTTGTTGTGGTTAGCTCTGGTCCACAGCCCCACAGTCTCTGTGGTGTGGCTGTGGTTGTTGTGGCTAGCTCTGGTCCAGAGCTCCATAGTATCAATTAGGGCTCTATATCCTACTCTAGCTACTGGATGGAGCACGAAGGAGGAAGTGAGGAATATTTTGCGTCCTACTTTATGCTCTTCTTCTGTAAATTACTGCTCACAATTTCTAATATATTCTCTCATTCAGCATGTATTAGTGCCGTTGCAAAGCATTGTTCAACAATCATTTCTTATTGGACAAGTTCAGGTAGTCGCTCCCCGTTTAGGTTCATTTTCTTTCGTTTGGTGTCTAGTGGATAAGACCTGGATGAGCTAATAATGTAATAACAAAGCATCTATTATTTATCAATCAGGGCAATTTATTTAACATTACAGCAATTTACCTTACCTGTACAATTTGTATTTATTGAACCCTTATTTCACCAGGTAAGTTGACTGAGAACACGTTCTCATTTACAGCAACGACCTGGAGAATAGTTACAGGGGAGAGGAGGAGGGGATGAATGAGCCAATTGTAAGCTGGGGATGATTAGGTGGTCATGATGGTATGAGAGCCAGATTGGGAATTTAGCCAGGACACCGGGGTTAACATCCCTACTCTTAAGATAAGTGTCATGGGATCTTTAGTGACCACAGAGAGTCAGGACACCCGTATAAACATCCCGTTTAAATGAAAATAATATACATACGAGAATAAATTACAGTTCAGATACATCTGAATAAGGATACAACATTTGAACAATTCTTAAAGTGATACATCAAATCACTTGAAACAAGAAAGAGCTTTAAAGCTTTGAACTTAATAAAATCAATTAAATCGAAACGTAACACTTAGTCTTTGTTTTTATGTGGATATTAACACATGAACAAAATAATATTGAGACAAAATATAAATAGAATTCAGGCAATTCCAGTTTTTAATTAACAACTGCGTTTGCCAAAAAGACATTAAAATGTAATGCTTGTGACTAAGATACTGCATCATATTCACAAACAAGAGTAAGGAGGAATGTTATTGAACATAGGCAACTGTGCTCAGAGCTTAGAGAGTGAAGCAAAACAAAGGACGCTCATTTCACAGTGCATTCGGAAAGTATTCAGACCCCTTCCCCTTTCACACATTTTGTTACGTTACAGCTTTATTCTAAAATGGATTCAATTGTTATTTTTTCTCACCAATCTACACACAATACCCCATAATGACAAAGGGAAAACAGGTTTTTAGATTTTTCTTTGCAAAACTATTAAAAAACTAACAGAAATACTTTATTTACCTAAGTATTCGGTCCCTTTGCTATGAGACTCGAAATTTAGCTCGGGTGCATTTTGTTTCCATTGATCATCCTTGAGATTGTTTCTACAACTTGGAGTTCACCTGTAGTAAATGAAATTGATTGGACATGATTTGGAAAGGCACACACAGGTCTATATAAGGTCCCACAGTTGACAGTGCATGTCAGAGCAAAAACCAAGCAATGAGGTCGAAGGTATTGTGTTGAGGCACAGATCTGGGGAACGGTACCAAAACATTTATGCAGCATTGAAGTTCCCCAATAACACACTGGCCTCCATTATTCTTAAATGGAAGAAGTTTGGAATCACCAAGACTCTTTCTCGAGCTGGCCACACGGCCAAATTGAGCATTCGGGGGAGAAGGGCCTTAGTCAGGGAGGTGACCAAGAACTCGATGCTCCAGAGTTCCTCTGTGGAGATGGGAGAACATTCCAGAAGGACAACCATCTCTGCAGCACTCCACTAATCAGGCCTTTATGGTAGAGTGGCCAGACAGAAGCCACTCCTCAGTAAAATGCACATGATAGCCATTTTGAGTTTGCCAAAAGGCACCTAAAGGACTCTCAGACCATGAGAAACAAGATTCTCTGGTTTGATGAAACCAAGATTGAACTCTTTGGCCTGAATGCCAAGCATCACGTCTGGAGGAAACCTGGCACCATCCCTATGGTGAAGCATGGTGATGGCAGCATCATGCTGTGGGGATGTTTTTCGGTGGCAGGGACTGGGAGACTAGTTAGGATCGAGGAAAAGATGAGCGGAGCAAAGTAGAGAGAGAGATCCTTGATGAAAACCTGCTCCAGAGCACTCAGAACCTCAGACTGGGGTGAAGGTTCACCTTCCAACAGGGCAACGACCCTAAGCACACAGCTTGAGTGGCCCAGCCTTAGCCTGGACTTGAACCCGATCAAACATCTCTGGAGAGACCTGAAAATAGCTGTGCAGCGACGCTCCCCATCCAACCTGACAGAGCTTGAGAGGATCTGCAGAGAAGAATGGGAGAAACTCCCCAAATACAGGTGTGCCAAACTTGTACCGTCATACCCAAGAAAATTCAAGGCGGTAAACGCTGCCATAGGTGCTTCAAAAAAGTACTGAGTAAAGGGTCTGAATTCTTAAGTAAATGTGATATTTCAGGGTTTTTTTTAAGTATACATTTCAGAAGATTTTTAAAAACCTGTTTTTCTTTGTCAGTATGTGGTAGTGTGATGTAATTGTGGGGTATTGTGTGTAGATTGATGAGGGGAAAAAACAATTGAATCCATTTTAGCACAAGGCTGTAACGTAACAAAATGTGTAAAAAGCGAAGGTGTCAGAATACGTTCCGACTCCACTGTATATATGTACAGTATATACCGTCACAGTGTGATGTTGAGGCCTTTGCTCCACGAGGAGATAAAAGGATAAAGTCAAGTAACTGTGATCAGAGCTCAGGTCTTCAGTCGTAGCCTACTCACCAGTCAGAGTAAACACATTAAGCAGATTCATCTTCTAGTCCATAGTACCTTGACCAGGCACTAGGTCGAGACAGGTACGGGAGTGTACCTTCTATAGTGTTCATCAGCTCTCCGGGTGAAGTTTCCCTTGGTACAGATCTAGGATGTCCCCCAATCCTATTGTTAACCATTAGTGGGGAAAACTGACCCAAGATCAGCGTCTAGGGGCAACTTCTAGGGCCCCTATAGTGTTGGAATGGCCGCCTTCTGGATCCCCATAACTGTGTCATAGAAGCAGTTCTCATTGACCACAGAGGTCAGGCTCTGCACACTGAAGTCCCTCCCCAGCAGGGCATTAAGGTCCACACACTGGGGGTCATTATCCTGCCCTCCTGGACCCTGCAGACTGCTAGCCCTCCTCTGGGCAGCAGGATGGGGCTGGTGGGGCCCCTGTCTGAGGTGCTCCTGCTGGGAGGCAGCACTCCTCGGCCCGGCCTCCTCTGTGAAGTTGAGTCTCTGGAGCTGGGCCTCCAGGGCGCTGGTCAGGGAGCACAGCCGGGCCCTTTTGCCCAGCGTGGAGCCCTCCAGGCTGGGGAGGCCCATGGTGGAGCGGCTGTGAAGCTGGGGCTCCGAGTGGGTGTCTCCCGGGCAGGGTTGGGTTGCACCACTGGACACACTGCCGTCGTCAGAGTGGTGCTGGTGGCCGGCAGTCCTCATGGCCTGCAGTTCCTGTTGTCTTCTCCAGGAGCCGGCTCTGACCGGTGCAGGCTGGGTCCTACGGAGGGAGCCTAGGTACTCTCTAGAACCTCTCTCTGATAGGAGGGGCCTACAGGTCCAGTCTCGAAGGGAGCGAAGAGCTTTCACTACACTGGCCTTATTCTCCAAACCACTGGAAAAGACACATATAGATCCATATGAGATCAAGTCAATTAGGCACTGCAATGTTAATTCCAATGTATATATTTTGTTCTTCTGGCTTTTTCATGACAGATAAAACATTCATTATCTCTGTCATTTTCAATGTCACCTGCTGCAGAGCTGGAACACGGTCTCTGGTCTCCCCTCCACCTGAGACTTGGTATGGACCAGCTCCCAGATACATGGGCTCTCCGTTCCTGCTGCGTTCCCCAGGCGGACCTGCACCGCCGACACCGGGACGAGCCAGCGGAACTTGAAGGCCTCCAGGTCCCCTGAGCGTGACGTGGTCTGGAGCACATGAACTCATTAGAACTCCAATGACGTCATATCACATGTATACAGCATGAAGTCACCAGTACAGTTTATCAGATGTGTTTGAGACTCACCATCCTCTTTCTCATCTTGCTGCGCTCACGGTACACCAGGATCACCGCTCTCTTGAAAACTGAGCAGAGAAGATCGAGAAACTAGATTTTAAGTCAGATATTTTTGATTGTTGTAATAAACACACATTTGAACATATTTGAACACCATATCATCCAGTCAGTAATTCTGGTTCAACTCTTCATTATAAAAAGTCCCACTCACCAAACAGCATTAGCTCAGGATGTTTCCTCATGCGACCCAGGGAGGGGAGAGGGTTGAGCCATTTTAATGAGGAGTGGATGAGGAACTCTCCCATGGAGATCTCTGTAACCTGGAGAGGATAGAGGATGACACAGTCTGGGAGGTTAGTGGTTTAAAGGGTTCACTCTGTGATTCATGTAATTGTATAAAAATACTATAATATAATGTATATACACTAAATGACCAAAAGTATGTAGACACCTGCTCGTCGGACATCTCATTCCAAAGTCATGGGCATTAATATGGAGTTGGTGCCCCTTTTGCTGCTATAACAGCCTCCACTCTCCTGGGAAGGATTTCCACTAGATGTTGGAACATTGCCGCGGGGACTTACTTCCATTCTGCCACAAGAGCATTAGTGAGGTTGAGCACTGATGTTGGGCGATTAGGTCTGGCTCACAGTCTGCGTTCCAATTCATCCCAAAGGTGTTCGATGGGGTTGAGGTCAGGGTCTGTGCATAGAATGTCATTGTATGCTGTAGAATTAAGATTTCCCTCCACCGGAACTAAGAGGCCTAGCACCAACCATGAAAACAGCCCCAGACCATTATTCCTCCTTCACCAAACTTTACAGTTGGCACTATGCACTCGGGCAGGTAGCGTTCTCCTGGCATCGAAACACTGATTAGTCCGTCAGACTGTCAGACGGTGAAGGGTGATTAATCACGCCAGAGAATGAATTTCCACTGTTCCAGAGTCCAATGGTGGCTCTCTAGCTGGCGCTCTCCCTGCGCATGGTGATCTTAGGCTTGTGTGTGGCTGCTCGGTCATGGAAACCCATTTCATGAAGCTGCCGACAAACAGTTCTTGTGCTGACGTTCCTTCAAGAAGCAGTTTGGAACTCGGTAGTGAGTGTGGCAACTGAGGATAGACAATTTTTACTCGCTTTCAGCACTTGGTGGCCCTGTTCTGTGAGTTTGTGTGACCTCCCACTTCGCAGCTGAGCTGTTGTTGCTCCTGGATGTTTCCACTTTACAATAACAGCCCTTACAGTTTTACGGGGCAGCTCTAGCAGGGCAGAAATTTTACGAATTTACTTGTTGAAAAGGTGGCATCCTATGACAGCACCACGTTGAAAGTCACTGAGCTTTTCAGTAAGGCCATTCTACTGCCAATGTTTCTCTATGGAGATTGCATGGCTGTGTGCTGTGTACATACCTTTGTATATACAGTTGGAGTCGGAAGTTTACATGTAGGCTAATTGACATCATTTGAGTCAATTGGAGGTGTACCTGTGGATGTATTTCAAGGCCTACCTTCAAACTCGCTGCCTCTTTAATTGACATCATAGGAAAATCTAAAGAAATCAGCCAAGAAGAAGAATTGTAGACCTCCACAAGTCTGGTTCATCTTTGGGAGCAATTTCCAAACACCTGAAGGTACCACGTTCATCTGTACAAACAATAGTACGCAAGTATAAACACCATGGGACCATGCAGCCGTCATACTGCTCAGGAAGGAGATGCGTTCTCTCTGCTAGAGATGAATGTATTTTGGTGCGAAAAGTGCAAATCAATCCCAGAACAACAGCAAAGGACCGTGTGAAGATGCTGGAGGAAACAGGTACAAAAGTATCTATATCCACAGTAAAACGAGTCCAATATCGACATAACCTGAAAGGCCGCTCAGCAAGGAAGAAGCCACTGCTCCAAACCCGCCATAGAAAAGCCAGGCTGCAGCTGTACATGGGGACAAAGATCGTACTTTTGGAGAAATGTCCTCTGGTCTGATGAAACAAAAATAGAACTGTTTGCTTGGGTCTTCCAAATGGACAATGACCCCAAGCATACTTCCAAAGTTGTGGGAAAATGGCTTAAGGACAACAAAGTTAAGGTATTGGAGTGGCCATCACAAAGCCCTGACCTCAATCCCATACAAAATTTGTGGGCAGAACTGAAAAAGTGTGTGCAAGCAAGGAGGCCTACAAACCTGACACAGTTACACCAGCTCTGTCAAGAGGAATGGGCCAAATTCACCCAACTTATTGTGGAAACTTGGTGGAAGGCTACCCGAAACGTTTGTCCCAAGTTAAACAATGTAAAGGCAATGCTACCAAATACTAATTGAGTGTATGTAAACTTCTGACCCACTGGGAATGTGATGAAAGAAATAAAAGCTGAAATAATTAGTTCTCGCTACTATTATTCTGACATTTCACATTCTTAAAATGAAGTGGTGATCCTTACTGACCTAAGAAATGATGATTACAATGATTAAATGTCAGGAATTGTGAAAAACTGAGTTACATGTATTTGGCTAAGATGTATGTAAACTTCCGACTTACACTATACAGTTGATGTCATTTAGCAGACTGCTTTACTTTTATCCAAAACGATGGACAAGCAACTTACAATCGCATGCATTTTCATATGAGAGGCCCCAGCGGGAATCAAACCCACAACCCAGGCGTTGCAAGCACCATGCTCTACCAACTGAGCCACAGAGGACCTATATCTTTTGTAATATCACTCATATAATGGTATGACTGGTGGCTATGCTCTACCTCTTTCTCAGGGCCACTCTGCTCTGCCACCAGCTGGTCAAACACAGTTCCGTAGTCCTCATAGATCTTCTGCATCTCATTGATGTGACTGGCCACCTTCTCCATGGCTCTCAGAGCCTCTGATGGAGAGAGAGAGAGAGAGAGAGAGAGAGAGAGAGAGAGAGAGAGAGAGAGAGAGAGAGAGAGAGAGAGAGAGAGACACAGACAGACAGACAGACAGACAGACAGACAAGTGTTACAGCACACACCAATAGAGCTCAAGCCTAGCACATCAGACAGACCTGGCAATGGGTGTGTGCTGTGTGTCTTATGGTTTCTGTGTGTGTGTACACGTCCCTGTATGAGTCTATGCATGCTCATACATAAGCCCTGTCATATGTAGTCCTACCTGTGAGGTGGCTGTGCTCCTCGCTCTCTGAGTCGGTCAGGGAGACCAGCTGTCTGAGCAGCAGGGGGTACTTGAGCACCCTCTGGACTGGCTTAATGAGGTAGGACTCCAGGGTGGATGAGTGCTGCTTGGTGGGGTTTCTCGCCTCCAGGAACTGCTTGAAGGCCCGGTCTGTCTTCGCTGTAAACCGGAAATTAGGACTAAGTGTGTGGATGAATCGCAAAAGCAGGTATTGATTCCCTGCCTTTGCACTGGCTTTTCAGATGGCATTTATGACTAACTGAGTAGACGGGATATTCTGGTCTAGTGTAGATGAGAAAGCAGGCTTTTGATCCTCAGAACTTTCACTGACTTTTCACTTAGATGTCATTTTCTAGCCTATGGTTGAACAGGGTACTACTGGAAGTGGGATGTTCAGATCTACTGTACATGAGGTAGCATAGCTATCAGCCTTACCTCGTTCCAGAACCTTTTGGACTTTGATGTGGTTGGCACAGAAGCCGCTGTAGAGCTTGAAGTGGTCGGCGTAGTAGAGAAAGGAGCCGCCCAGCGAGAGAAGAAGTTTCTGGATGCAGAAAGAAAAAGAAGAGAGAATGCACAGTCACTTCCTGTAAACATCAATCAGGCCTACCTCTGACTAACACTGCAGTCAGTAGGCTAAGTAACATCCTGTTAATGAAACGTGAAGCTTTCCCACTAGACCTTCAACATATGTTCCAAATGGCACACTATTCCCTAAATAGTGCACTACTTTTGACCAGAACCCTATGGGAATAGGGTGCCATTTCACACATATCACCAGACTTGTTGTGGATATACTGTACCTTGAATTGTTCCGGGGTCTCCAGGGAGCTGAAGTTTGGGGAGGAGGCGATGCGCTCCTCCAGGGTGTGTAGGAACACTCTCTGGAAGTCCAGCATCTCAGGCAGACTGCCAAACAGAGACTCCATCTAGTGGAGGGAGGAGATGACAACAGTTAGAAACGAACCAGAGGACAGAAGATTATTGATCATTAGAAAGCCTTTATGGGCACCATTTAGCTACTGTACATACACTACATAGCAAACTAAAATGCTACAAAAGTACAGAATAGAAGATGGAAAGAGATTTACAGATAATGTAACAGAGGTGGTTGGGAACCATGTGATGGATAGACTTGTCTGAGATCTGAAGACTTGAGTTAACTCCCTAACACCCGGCTTCAAACCCCGGTTGTCACACTAACATACAGCTTACTAACAAGTCATAATCAAATAAGCACATACTGTAATGTAATGTTATTGTATTTGACATGTGCTTAGACATGTAAAATTGCCTATATTTAGACATTTTACATGTAGGCTATATTTTTTATATTGCCCACACCCATCTGTACTGTACCTCATCGTGGCTGAGGAAGGTCTCACTCTGTAGAGGCGTTAGGTAGATGTCAAACAGAGAGCCCAGGTCCTGAGGGACAGAGACAGAGAACAAACTTCATTAGACTGTGACTTCACCACTAACCGACAATAACATGATCACTATCAGAATAAAACATCATCACTATCAGACTGTGACATCATCACTAACAGACTATAAGATCATCACTATCAGACTATGACATCATAACTACTAGACTGAAACATCATCACAATCAGACAGTGACATCGTCACTATCCGACTGACATCATCTCTTTGACATCATCACTATCCGACTGTGACATCTTCCCTATCCAACTGTGACATCATCACTATCCCACTGTGACACCATCACTGTCACATCATCACTGTCAGACTATAACATCATCACTATCAGACTATGACATCATCACCACTAGACTGAAACATCTTCACTATCCGACTGTGACATCTTCACTATCCGACTGTGACATCATCATTCTCCTCAGCCTGACACATGGGCATTAAAGAAAAGGGTAAGTAAATATGCATTACACTAAATGCTACTAGAGATCATTAACAAACAGCCACTTAGAGACCATTCATTAACGGGCAGATCATTAATAAAGAGAGACCATCAATTATAAATCCCCAGAGAGGATATTCCAGCATTCTCTTAGATAGGGCAGCAGAATGTGAGGGACCCGTGTTCATAAAGTGTCTCAGAACAAGAGTGCTGATTTAGGATCAGATCCCCTCTGTCCATTCATTACTATCTAAAAGGCAAAAGTGATCCTAGATCATAAATCCTACTCTGATACATGTCGTGAATAGGCCCTGACCTCTCTTTTGTGTAGAAGTGCTGATCTAGAATCAGGTTCCCCTTGTTCATATCATCTATTCATCCTTATCTAAAAGGCTAAACGGATCCTAGATCATAACTCCTACTCTGAGACACTTGTTGAATAATGGGCCAGGTGTGTACCTTGACGTAGGACTTCTCTGTGTCCACCAATTCCTGTATGACCTTACAGAGCCTCTCAGAGATGGACATGTGTTTGGGGCAGGGGGGCTTCAGGGTCTGGGGAACGGGGAGCTCCATGGAGTAGGGGTTCCTCTGGCCCTCCACCACCACTGCCCCCGCTGCCCCACGGCCCTCTGGGAAGGTCTGGTTCAGCGAGCACACCGTCTCAACATTCTGAGGAAACAGAAGAGAGACGAGTCAGGAGAGATTCTCATTTCAGCTCTGAATATCAAATGACTGCCCTTTACTCTGGGGAGTTAAGTTACAACTCAGCCCTGAATCTACTGCGACAAGCACCTAATCATAATGCCAGTTAAAATCATCGACCCCTTCTGTAGTTCCGAGAGCATGTCTGTCAAACCTCTGTATTTGGAGAGGCAGAAAGTGCACAGAGAGCCAGGTCTATATCCTAAATTACATCCTATTCCCAAATAGTGCACTACTTTTGACGAGGGCCCATAGGTTTAAGCCAGGCTGCTGTATCATGGGCAAAACAGGATCAGAGAGATTTTGACACTGTGGGTAAACACTGCTATTAAGTTTTCATGAGACATGAGACAGAGAAATTAACAGCATGATATCTGATACATAACTGGGAGTCTAGTTACTGAAACAGCATGTCACATCATATACTTCCATCCATCCACATTGACACCATTTTCACTCAAAGATCTTCAGTAGATTTGCCAAAGAAAGGCAGCACAATCGGCGGTAAAACACACACACACACACCAGGCAACCCCCAGTAGCAGGAAGGATCCCGAGCCAGAGCTTTGCCCATTTGTCATCATAATTTCTCCTGTCAGGCTATAATAAAGTGCTGACAAACTGATAAATCCCTCTGGTTAGGACTGTTGTGCTGTGCTGCAATCCAGCTTTAAAATACTCTCTAAAATAGAAGCAAACGTGGACAAAGAAGGTGAAAATAAGCATGAACATTTATGGGCTTATTATTTCCTGTAACATGTGTTCTTTGTGTATCTCTCAGGAGTGTGTTGCCTATGTCTCCTATAAGTTGTACCTACAGTAAGACCTGAACAGTAAAAACTCTCCTTCCCAAGCAATAACACCAGAACAACACTAGCTACAGTACCAATGCATAATCAGTGCAGTACAATACAGCAGGTCAATTCAAATTGAAGTCAGTCAATTCAGGAAATAAACTCAAATTCCAATTCAGTAATTGCATCTGTTTTCAATGATTTCTCAATAAACTGAAAAGGAGAAACTACATTACAGTAGCTACAGTAGAGAGAGGCACTACATTACAGTAGTTACAATAGAGAGAGGCACTACATTACAGTAGTTACAATAGAGAGAGGCACTACATTACAGTAGTTACAGTAGAGAGAGGCACTACATTACAGTAGTTACAGTAGAGAGAGGCACTACATTACAGTAGTTACAGTAGAGAGAGGCACTACATTACAGTAGCTACAATAGAGAGAGGCACTACATTACAGTAGCTACAGTAGAGAGAGGCACTACATTACAGTAGTTACAGTAGAGAGAGGCACTACATTACAGTAGTTACAGTAGAGAGAGGCACTACATTACAGTAGCTACAGTAGAGAGAGGCACTACATTACAGTAGTTACAGTAGAGAGAGGCACTACATTACAGTAGTTACAGTAGAGAGAGGCACTAC
Source organism: Oncorhynchus masou masou (assembly GCF_036934945.1). Taxonomy (NCBI): domain Eukaryota; kingdom Metazoa; phylum Chordata; class Actinopteri; order Salmoniformes; family Salmonidae; genus Oncorhynchus; species Oncorhynchus masou. The sequence continues at coordinate 28,096,497 of NC_088230.1, read as the reverse complement.
ATTACAGTAGCTACAGTAGAGAGAGGCACTACATTACAGTAGTTACAGTAGAGAGAGGCACTACATTACAGTAGCTACAGTAGAGAGAGGCACTACATTACAGTAGCTACAGTAGAGAGAGGCACAACATTACAGTAGCTACAATAGAGAGAGGCACTACATTACAGCAGCTACAGTAGAGAGAGGCACAACATTACAGTAGCTACAGTAGAGAGAGGCACTACATTACAGCAGCTACAGTAGAGAGAGGCACTACATTACAGCAGCTACAGTAGAGAGAGGCACTACATTACAGTAGTTACAATAGAGAGAGGCACTACATTACAGTAGTTACAATAGAGAGAGGCACTACATTACAGTAGTTACAGTAGAGAGAGGCACTACATTACAGTAGCTACAGTAGAGAGAGGCACTACATTACAGTAGCTACAGTAGAGAGAGGCACTACATTACAGTAGCTACAGTAGAGAGAGGCACTACATTACAGCAGCTACAGTAGAGAGAGGCACTACATTACAGTAGTTACAGTAGAGAGAGGCACTACATTACAGTAGCTACAGTAGAGAGAGGCACTACATTACAGTAGCTACAGTAGAGAGAGGCACTACATTACAGTAGCTACAGTAGAGAGAGGCACTACATTACAGTAGCTACAGTAGAGAGAGGCACTACATTACAGTAGCTACAGTAGAGAGAGGCACTACATTACAGTAGCTACAGTAGAGAGAGGCACTACATTACAGTAGCTACAGTAGAGAGAGGCACTACATTACAGGAGCTACAGTAGAGAGAGGCACTACATTACAGGAGCTACAGTAGAGAGAGGCACTACATTACAGTAGCTACAGTAGAGAGAGGCACTACATTACAGCAGCTACAGTAGAGAGAGGCACTACATTACAGCAGCTACAGTAGAGAGAGGCACTACATTACAGTAGCTACAATAGAGAGAGGCACTACATTACAGTAGCTACAGTAGAGAGAGGCACTACATTACAGTAGTTACAATAGAGAGAGGCACTACATTACAGTAGCTACAGTAGAGAGAGGCACTACATTACAGTAGTTACAATAGAGAGAGGCACTACATTACAGTAGCTACAATAGAGAGAGGCACTACATTACAGTAGTTACAATAGAGAGAGGCACTACATTACAGTAGCTACAATAGAGAGAGGCACTACATTACAGTAGCTACAGTAGAGAGAGGCACTACATTACAGTAGTTACAATAGAGAGAGGCACTACATTACAGTAGCTACAGTAGAGAGAGGCACTACATTACAGTAGTTACAATAGAGAGAGGCACTACATTACAGTAGCTACAATAGAGAGAGGCACTACATTACAGTAGTTACAATAGAGAGAGGCACTACATTACAGTAGCTACAATAGAGAGAGGCACTACATTACAGTAGCTACAGTAGAGAGAGGCACTACATTACAGTAGTTACAATAGAGAGAGGCACTACATTACAGTAGCTACAATAGAGAGAGGCACTACATTACAGTAGCTACAGTAGAGAGAGGCACTACATTACAGTAGCTACAGTAGAGAGAGGCACTACATTACAGTAGCTACAATAGAGAGAGGCACTACATTACAGTAGCTACAGTAGAGAGAGGCACTACATTACAGTAGCTACAATAGAGAGAGGCACTACATTACAGTAGCTACAGTAGAGAGAGGCACTACATTACAGTAGCTACAGTAGAGAGAGGCACTACATTACAGTAGCTACAGTAGAGAGAGGCACTACATTACAGTAGCTACAGTAGAGAGAGGCACTACATTACAGGAGCTACAGTAGAGAGAGGCACTACATTACAGTAGCTACAGTAGAGAGAGGCACTACATTACAGTAGTTACAATAGAGAGAGGCACTACATTACAGTAGTTACAATAGAGAGAGGCACTACATTACAGTAGCTACAGTAGAGAGAGGCACTACATTACAGTAGTTACAATAGAGAGAGGCACTACATTACAGTAGCTACAGTAGAGAGAGGCACTACATTACAGTAGCTACAGTAGAGAGAGGCACTACATTACAGTAGTTACAATAGAGAGAGGCACTACATTACAGTAGCTACAGTAGAGAGAGGCACTACATTACAGTAGCTACAGTAGAGAGAGGCACTACATTACAGTAGCTACAGTAGAGAGAGGCACTACATTACAGTAGTTACAATAGAGAGAGGCACTACATTACAGTAGCTACAGTAGAGAGAGGCACTACATTACAGTAGCTACAGTAGAGAGAGGCACTACATTACAGTAGTTACAATAGAGAGAGGCACTACATTACAGTAACTACAGTAGAGAGAGGCACTACATTACAGTAGCTACAGTAGAGAGGCACTACATTACAGTAGCTACAGTAGAGAGAGGCACTACATTACAGCAGCTACAGTAGAGAGAGGCACTACATTACAGTAGTTACAATAGAGAGAGGCAATCCGGTTCCGGGTTGGAGCGGGTTGGAGCGAGCGGTCGCATCTACACTTCGGTCCGCAGGTAGTATAACTTTTCATTACATTTTCATTACATTTCATTATAGTACAACGGTTTGATTTGTCTAATCTAAGCAATTTCTTCTTAGCTAGCTACATAGCCGTCTTTGTATCAAAGATAATTGCGTAATTATCGTATTTCGTCGTCCTAACGTAGTCTACACTGCTATCTGCCCAGCAGCTAGCTAAGCAGCTAGCTAACGTCCACTGTCCACCAGCACTGTAGAAACTATTACACTCAACTGAACGACTCGATTAGTGTAGTGTTAGCTAGCTACATAGTTGTCTTTGCTGTCTTCGTATCCAAGATAATTGTGTAGTTTAGAGTGTGTAGACTTAGAGTGATTATCTTAATTTACCGAGGTTAGCTAGCCAGCTATTTGTCGTCCTTAACGTTAGTAGACGCTGCTAGCTAGCTAGCCAACAGCTAGCCAACCTCTACCGAATAGAACTTAACTACCCGGTCAACATTCCGCCTCGCTCCACAGGTAGTATCACATTTTCATTTCACTTCATTACAGTACAACGGTTTGATTTGTTTGATCGTAGCTAGCTAGCTACATAGCCGTCTTTGTATCTAAGACAATTGTGTAGTCTAAAGCGATTTTCTAGGTTAGCTAGCCAGCTATTGTCGTTCTTTTAACGTAACGTAACGCAATCAACACTGCTAGCTAGCCAGCTAGCCCCCGAATAGCAGCACTGTAGAAACTATTACAGTACAACGGTTCGATTTGTTTGATCGTAGCTAGCTAGCTACATAGCCGTCTTTGTATCTAAGACAATTGTGTAGTCTAGAGCGATTTTCTAGGTTAGCTAGCCAGCTATTGTCGTTCTTTAACGTAACGTAACGCAATCAACACTGCTAGCTAGCCAGCTAGCCCCCGAATAGCAGCACTGTAGAAACTATTACACTCGACGGAACGACTTGATTAGTGTAGTGTCAACATCGCAGCCACTGCCAGCTAGCCTACAAAGTCAACAACGCAGCCACTGCCAGCTAGCCTACTCCAGCAGTACTGTATCATTTCAATCATTTTAGTCAATAAGATTCTTGCTACGTAAGCTTAACTTTCTGAACATTCGAGACGTGTAGTCCACTTGTCATTCCAATCTCCTTTGCATTAGCGTAGCCTCTTCGGTAGCCTGTCAACTATGTGTCTATCTATCCCTGTTCTCTCCTCTCTGCACAGACCATACAAACGCTCCACACCGCGTGGCCGCGGCCACCCTAATCTGGTGGTCCCAGCGCGCACGACCCACGTGGAGTTCCTGGTCTCCGGTAGCCTCTGGAACTGCCGATCTGCGGCCAACAAGGCAGAGTTCATCTCAGCCTATGCCTCCCTCCAGTCCCTCGACTTCTTGGCACTGACGGAAACATGGATCACCACAGATAACACTGCTACTCCTACTGCTCTCTCTTTGTCCGCCCACATGTTCTCGCACACGCCGAGAGCTTCTGGTCAGCGGGGTGGTGGCACCGGGATCCTCATCTCTCCCAAGTGGTCATTCTCTCTTTCTCCCCTTACCCATCTGTCTATCGCCTCCTTTGAATTCCATGCTGTCACAGTTACCAGCCCTTTCAAGCTTAACATCCTTATCATTTATCGCCCTCCAGGTTCCCTCGGAGAGTTCATCAATGAGCTTGATGCCTTGATAAGCTCCTTTCCTGAGGACGGCTCACCTCTCACAGTCCTGGGCGACTTTAACCTCCCCACGTCTACCTTTGACTCATTCCTCTCTGCCTCCTTCTTTCCACTCCTCTCCTCTTTTGACCTCACCCTCTCACCTTCCCCCTACTCACAAGGCAGGCAATACGCTCGACCTCATCTTTACTAGATGCTGTTCTTCCACTAACCTCATTGCAACTCTCCTCCAAGTCTCCGACCACTACCTTGTATCCTTTTCCCTCTCGCTCTCATCCAACACTTCCCACACTGCCCCTACTCGGATGGTATCGCGCCGTCCCAACCTTCGCTCTCTCTCCCCCGCTACTCTCTCCTCTTCCATCCTATCATCTCTTCCCTCTGCTCATACCTTCTCCAACCTATCTCCTGATTCTGCCTCCTCAACCCTCCTCTCTTCCCTTTCTGCATCCTTTGACTCTCTATGTCCCCTATCCTCCAGGCCGGCTCGGTCCTCCCCTCCCGCTCCGTGGCACGACGACTCATTGCGAGCTCACAGAACAGAGCTCCGGGCAGCCGAGCGGAAATGGAGGAAAACTCGCCTCCCTGCGGACCTGGCATCCTTTCACTCCCTCCTCTCTACATTTTCCTCCTCTGTCTCTGCTGCTAAAGCCACTTTCTACCACTCTAAATTCCAAGCATCTGCCTCTAACCCTAGGAAGCTCTTTGCCACCTTCTCCTCCCTCCTGAATCCTCCTCCCCCTCCCCCCTCCTCCCTCTCTGCAGATGACTTCGTCAACCATTTTGAAAAGAAGGTCGACGACATCCGATCCTCGTTTGCTAAGTCAAACGACACCGCTGGTTCTGCTCACACTGCCCTACCCTGTGCTCTGACCTCTTTCTCCCCTCTCTCTCCAGATGAAATCTCGCTTCTTGTGACGGCCGGCCGCCCAACAACCTGCCCGCTTGACCCTATCCCCTCCTCTCTTCTCCAGACCATTTCCGGGGACCTTCTCCCTTACCTCACCTCGCTCATCAACTCATCCCTGACCGCTGGCTACGTCCCTTCCGTCTTCAAGAGAGCGAGAGTTGCACCCCTTCTGAAAAAACCTACACTCGATCCCTCCGATGTCAACAACTACAGACCAGTATCCCTTCTTTCTTTTCTCTCCAAAACTCTTGAACGTGCCGTCCTTGGCCAGCTCTCCCGCTATCTCTCTCAGAATGACCTTCTTGATCCAAATCAGTCAGGTTTCAAGACTAGTCATTCAACTGAGACTGCTCTTCTCTGTATCACGGAGGCGCTCCGCACTGCTAAAGCTAACTCTCTCTCCTCTGCTCTCATCCTTCTAGACCTATCGGCTGCCTTCGATACTGTGAACCATCAGATCCTCCTCTCCACCCTCTCCGAGTTGGGCATCTCCGGCGCGGCCCACGCTTGGATTGCGTCCTACCTGACAGGTCGCTCCTACCAGGTGGCGTGGCGAGAATCTGTCTCCTCGCCACGCGCTCTCACCACTGGTGTCCCCCAGGGCTCTGTTCTAGGCCCTCTCCTATTCTCGCTATACACCAAGTCACTTGGCTCTGTCATAACCTCACATGGTCTCTCCTATCATTGCTATGCAGACGACACACAATTAATCTTCTCCTTTCCCCCTTCTGATGACCAGGTGGCGAATCGCATCTCTGCATGTCTGGCAGACATATCAGTGTGGATGACGGATCACCACCTCAAGCTGAACCTCGGCAAGACGGAGCTGCTCTTCCTCCCGGGGAAGGACTGCCCGTTCCATGATCTCGCCATCGCGGTTGACAACTCCATTGTGTCCTCCTCCCAGAGCGCTAAGAACCTTGGCGTGATCCTGGACAACACCCTGTCGTTCTCAACCAACATCATGGCGGTGGCCCGTTCCTGTAGGTTCATGCTCTACAACATCCGCAGAGTACGACCCTGCCTCACACAGGAAGCGGCGCAGGTCCTAATCCAGGCACTTGTCATCTCCCGTCTGGATTACTGCAACTCGCTGTTGGCTGGGCTCCCTGCCTGTGCCATTAAACCCCTACAACTCATCCAGAACGCCGCAGCCCGTCTGGTGTTCAACCTTCCCAAGTTCTCTCACGTCACCCCGCTCCTCCGCTCTCTCCACTGGCTTCCAGTTGAAGCTCGCATCCGCTACAAGACCATGGTGCTTGCCTACGGAGCTGTGAGGGGAACGGCACCACAGTACCTCCAGGCTCTGATCAGGCCCTACACCCAAGCAAGGGCACTGCGTTCATCCACCTCTGGCCTGCTCGCCTCCCTACCATTGAGGAAGTACAGTTCCCGCTCAGCCCAGTCAAAACTGTTCGCTGCTCTGGCCCCCCAATGGTGGAACAAACTCCCTCACGACGCCAGGACAGCGGAGTCAATCACCACCTTCCGGAGACACCTGAAACCCCACCTCTTCAAGGAATACCTAGGATAGGATAAGTAATCCTTCTCACCACCCCCCTTAATGATTTAGATGCACTATTGTAAAGTGGCTGTTCCACTGGATGTCAGAAGGTGAATTCACCAATTTGTAAGTCGCTCTGGATAAGAGCGTCTGCTAAATGACTTAAATGTAATGTAAATGTAACAGAACCCAGCACAGAGCCCCACTGGTGGAGCTAGATAGAAACAACATGCTACACGCCTGGCTGGGCGTTCTGACCTCCGCTGGTAGCCATTCATCCCTGGAGTTTGTCGAACCTGAGCCAGTACTCTCCTGGCCACTCAACTCATTTTAGCAGGTGCCCTGATCACCAACACAGGACACGCCATCAAACACACCACTTGCTGCTCTTAACCTGACACACACACACACACTCCATCTCACCTGGCCGAGCTGCTCCGTCCCATCAGCGGGTTGTGGTTGTTGTGACAGCTCCCGAAAGGGAGACGTTACAGAGCATTCTGGAAGCTCCTGGGGCAGCAGCACATCTGAGAGATAAGCAGACAGGACAGTATGATTCAAGATGGGCCAGAATGCTTGTGCACAAACACACACACAAACACACACACACACACATACAGGTGCTGAGAGGGAATTCCTGGTTTAAAGCACTGGAGGCAGTTTTACAGCAGTCCGTGGGATGAATGGTGGATGTTCTGTACTGGCAGGGAGGTTAAGTGCACCTGACTGGTGTCAACCACCATCGATCTGGCTTCACTACAAGCCCAGCAGGCAGGAGCAATTCATTTGGCCTCACACCTACTCTCACAGGGGTCTTATACAGCTTACTTGGCCTCACACCAACAGGAATAAACACGTTTTTATCATCTGTTTGAGACAGAATAGAGACTATCATTATACACTGAGTGTTCAAAACATTGTGATCACCTGCTCTTTCCATGACATAGACTGGTGAATCCAGGTGAAAGCTATGATCCCTTATTGGATTCCTTATTAATGTAACTTGTTAAATCCACAATCAATGTAGATGAAGGGGAGGAGACAGGTTAAAGAAGGATTTTTAAGCCTTGAGTCAACTGTGACATGGATTGTGTATGTGTCAAGAACTGCAACGCTGCTCGGTTTTTCACGCTCAACAGTTTCCTGTAACTCAATATTAGGAAGGTGTTACCTAATGTTTGGCACACTCAAGTGTAAATTCAGTATCTGTTTTTCAACAATATATATAAACTTTTTTGTCAGTGATTTAACGATGGCCTATGCTCATGCCAGTAATCAGTGATCTAATCACATACTATTGCATGATGTAATGAAGACAATAATGATCCTAGCTAGCTCCATCATGGAGTGACCGTGTTGCGCTGCCCAGACCAGTCAGACATGCCAGCTGTCTTTACATCCTCTTAATTGAATCAGCATGAGGCATTTGAATGTCTCCAGCCAGGCCTAAACACCCTGCGGAATTGGCTGGGCAGCATGGCGTTCCCCTCCACAGACACACTGGCTGATCAAAGATACTGCTGCCTGAGGCCCTCTAGTGCTGAAAAATCAAAACCTGCCGGTAGAAGACACTGAATGCCCTCCAGTAAACCAAATGTTGAGTTAGTTCAAATAGGTTAAGAAGTAACCCAATGTCAATAATAGTATCTGTATGAAGATGAGGAATGTGAACTTTAGAATCTTTAGAACAAGAAGTCCCGTTTTAAAACGTAGTCAATAAAGCGGTGAATTGGGAGCTTTAACAGTGCGAGGGCCTTCTTGTTCTATACTAGTAATATATCCCATTTAGCAGACGCTTTTGTCCAAAGCGACTTACAAGTCGGCTGGGGCCACTACTTTTACATATGGGTGGCCCCAGCGGGAATCGAACCCACGACGCTTGGCGTTGCAAGCGCCATGCTCTACCGACTGAGCCACACAGGACCTAGTATTCTTTATTAGCCCAGCACCTATGTTAAGGATGTGCGTATGACCACAAACTTTTCTATAGAATGTGCTTCCTATACCTGTAGGCCAGGGGCCACAGTGGCTGGGTGGCGGTGGTGCTGGCTGCCAGGGGCCACAGTCTGACCAGACAGAGGTATGGTCCTCAGTGGTCGTGTCCTCTCGTCTGAGCAAGAGATGGAGGGTCTGGTGGCTGAACAACAGGTGCGTCAGACCCATGTCCAGGGAGGACACACTGGTCCCATTCAGAAACAGGATCTCATCCCCCGCTCTCAGACCTGAGGGAAAGAGACATTACTAATCAGGCTGTTAGTGTTTGTCACTAGGTAAGATACATCATCTGTACTGTGTGTTCTATTCCTGAAATAACGTCTGTTTATTTATGTTCAATAATTGATTGAATTAAGCTGCCTTCTTGAACCACCTTTACTATTGCAGATTTACATACCTAGGACAGTAGTGGTCCAGACAATTTTTTACATCTTGGTCAGAGCGCCAGCACACCATAACTATGAATTGACTTACCTTCAGTGAAAGCCAGTCCCTCTGGAGTGACCTCACTCACATAGACATGGCCTTTCCTGGTTCCGTCTACATGGCCCGTCACAGCAAAGCCTACAGGTGGGATAGGTCAGAGGTTAAAACAGTAACACATGATATTATACTGTAATAAGGTAACCAAAGTGTAAATAAGCAATTTTTTTGCAAACACACACAGACCCCACTACACACAATCCCTACTCACCAAAGTCCACTGCTGTGTCTGGTCGGGACAGTTGTATGGTGAAAACATTGAGCGGGAAGACCTCTAGCTCATCATACACCTTTCAGAAGAAGAACATAGAAGAGTGAAGAAGAACTCATCAACACATAATCAATGTACTTCCTAAAGGGGCAAGAAGAAATGTTGTCTCTGAAACAAAATGATAATAATCCTGGAATTATGGTTTAATATTGAAATGTATTGACTCTGAGCTAACACAATAAGTGACTGAATAAATCAATGAATGCTTACCAGTGAATTGCTACTGTATAGCTGGGGCCTTACCAGGTCTCGTAGTGGGTCTGTGAGTGCTGGGGAGCTGGTCTCTGTGTCCTGACCCAACAGCCTTCTCACACGCAGACAGTGCTGGCTCGGGTCCAGGTGCCTGTCCTAGTTCAAGCCCCAAGTGAATGAGTCAATGTGCGACCCAAGTGAATGAGTCAATGTGCGACCCAAGTGAATGAGTCAATGTGCAACCCAAGTGAATGAGTCAATGTGCGACCCAAGTGAATGAGTCAATGTGCGACCCAAGTGAATGAGTCAATGTGCAACCCAAGTGAATGAGTCAATGTGCGACCCAAGTGAATGAGTCAATGTGCGACCCAAGTGAATGAGTCAATGTGAGACCCAAGTGAATGAGTCAATGTGTGATCCAAGTGAATGCGTCAATGTGAGACCCAAGTGAATGAGTCAATGTGTGACCCAAGTGAATGCGTCAATGTGCGACCCAAGTGAATGAGTCAATGTGCGACCCAAGTGAATGAGTCAATGTGCGACCCAAGTGAATGAGTCAATGTGCGACCCAAATGGCTCCCTAATCCCTATGGGCCCAATTGGCTCCCTAATCCATATGTAGTGACCTACTTTTGATCAGGAAACAATGAGGCTACGTCCAGAATGCCATATTATTCCTTATGTTGTGCACTACATTTGCACTACACCACTGCACTACTTTTGACCAATACCCATAGAGGGCTGTGTTTAAAAGTAGTGCACTATATAGGGAATAGGGTGCCATTAGTGACATCGCCTCAGTGTGTCAGAAATGTTCAGTGTCTTCAGCTTCGGTAGCTAGCTACACTCCCGCACAATCACTCATACTCTTCATGTTCCCAATCAGCTAAAATGATGCTGTAGTGAATGAACTTTCTATGGAGAGAAAGCATGAATTATTGAGGAATCCAGAGCAATTAAACTAGTAGCTGTTCTGTACAATTCTCTTCTATCGTTCCCGGTTTGCCTTTAACATCCATATCAGTCACTGGAGAATTCACCGCAAAATGCTGACTTCAGAGTTAGGAGAGAGTTAAAATGTATTAATAATGATAGATAAGTCGCTCTGGATAAGAGCGTCTGCTAAATGACTTAAATGTAAATGTAAATGCAGTATGCTTACCTTACAGGCCAAAGATAGCACATCTGATACGAGGAAATCGGGTTTGATGTGCAGAGTAACTGTTTGGCTTTCGGGCATATTCACACAGACTGGAGGTTCCAAACTGCTGAACCAAGGGTCGCCTTTAGGTGGTGCTATCAACTGCATTTTGGCAAGAGCGTCCAATCTCTGTTACGGAGAGACAAAGAGGGAGGAGTTCATTTAGGTTTCATGACTGACAATAGGTATTTTATAAATAGATGTTTTACATTAAACAAGTTAAAATAATTAAATCAGGTATAAAACATCTCTCTTGGCATTGTGGTGAAAAGTTCTGAATTCTGTGACTTTTGCCACAAGATATTATTCTTATAATATTAATACACGATGACAAAAAAACCTGACATTAACAAAATCTATCAATCGTAGATGTTTAATTAAAACCCCAACAGAAATGTGTGTTTTCATGCCAGTCTCAGCTGACCTATGTGTCTATTGAACTAAAGCCAAAAGACATTGAAAGCACACAACAACAGGTCTGTGTGTGTGGGGGGGGGGGGGGGTCCCATTCTCTGGCCGTACAGAGGGCTGTCACTAGGTGACAATGGAATTCTCCGTCGGCCTAACCCCCCCCATCCCCCAGACCCTCGAAGGGCTCTTTGCCCTCCTCACGCTTGCCTGTTTGCATGAAGCAGGGTCAACATACCAGGATGCTGCTGTGACAGCTGTGCTAACCCCGACCCCGTGTGAATAGAAAGCTCCCCCTCCATTCCTCCATCCCACCCACCCTCACCATCCCCCATTGGGCTGAGATTGATCAACAACAATACTTCTCGACTAGGTCCCAAATGGCACCCTATTCCCTATATCGTGCAATACCCATAGGGCTCTGGTCACTATGTGCCCTGGTCAAAAGTAGTGCACTATATAGAATATAGGGTACCATTTTGGATGTACTTCTCCCTAACACCTGGTTCTAGAGCAAACATAGGGGCAGTATTTGGAGACTTTCTTCAACAAAGAGGAAAAAGGTTGATGTATCAAATGTATCCATGACAACCTAAAGTTATTGAATAGAATATTGCAATGTGGTTAGCTAGTGAAAGATGAAGTGTTCACATATTTCCACTGGTTGCAGAAATTATGAGTTAACATGTTGGAAAATGTTTTCCGGACAAAGTGATTACTGTACCTCAGAGCTGCTGTGGTTGAGGACATGGCCAGCAGGCACTCCAACACTTTGTCCTTCAACAACCTGCAACATGGAAAACACACACATTCATAAGTGACCAAGGAGCAGAATGCACACTAAAAATAACTACCTGGTCTATATTTACATATCTTTTAAAATGATCTCTCTAAAACCAAAGGTTTTGATACTATTCGGATCCAGACTGAGACCTAAATCAGCCTCGGGAGGATCTATGGGAAGAAATAATGGGTTTGGTGATGTTGAAATTACAGGTCTGGGAGTCAGGCAGATGGAACGGCTCTCATCAGGCTGGCGGGGATGGAGACTGTCTCCCCTACACCAAGATACAAGTCTGCCCTCAGCAGAGATACCTCTACCACCACCAGCAGCAGGCAGGACCACCACAGAGACAAGATACCTTACCTGTGTCAACAAATGCCAACAGCTTACTGGAACTAAACAACAATCGCAGTACAAAGGACTCAAAATGCTTGAATGAGCTAGTCATTTTACATCTGTACCTTTTCTGACTGGCTGATTTGACTGGCTGATTTGACTCGCTGACATTACAGCTCTCTGGAAGCGATTACAAGGCTCTTAAAGTGATCAACCCCCAATCACCCTACAATAAAAACAAACTGCTGTGCTAGCAGAGAGAAGGGGGTAGAGTAGATCCCCTTTGGTAAATGTGGGGCTGTAGGACGTTTAGTGGGACGTCACGGCGGTTTACACAGACCATCTGTTTGTCGCCATTGGGCTGGCATGCTGCAGCTTACAACAATTAACCACATGTGGCTTCTAATGTCTGTTCCATCTCTGTTCCATTGAGTGGTCTAGCTGGCCTCTATAGTGAGATTAAGCTTTCTCTGACTCAGCCTCGTAACAAAGAACTTCACTGCTGGGTGATCTCTTCCTATCTGCCCCATGACTACGGAGGGAATCATGTACGGATTTGGGCACTACTGTACGTTTGACCTGTGTACAGAGATCAGAGGCCGTCATGTTATACACTGAGTGTACAAAACATTATGCTCTTTCCATGACAGAGACTGACAAGGGGAATGCATGTGAACGCTATGATCCCTTATTGATGTCACTTCAATCAGTGTAGACCAATGGGAGGAGACAGGTTAAAGAAGGATCTTTAAGCCTTGAGACAATTGAGACAGAATGTGTATGTGTGCCGTTCAGAGGGTGAATGATCAAGACAAAAGATGTAAGTGCTTTTGAACGGGTTTGGTAGTAGGTGCTGGGCGCACCGGTTTGTGTCAAGAACTGCAACGCTGCTGGGTTTTTCATACTCAACAGTTTCCTGTGTGTATCAAGAATGGTCCACCACCCAAAGGACATCCAGACAACTTGACACAACTATGGGAAACATTGGAGTCAACATGGGCCACCATCCCTGTAGTCACCTTTTACACCATGTAGAGTCCATGCCCTGACAAATTGAGGCTGTTCTGAGGGCATAAGGGGGTGCAACTCAATATTAAGAAGGTGTCTTGAATGTTTGGTATACTCAGTGTATGAGTGTGTATTATATTACATAGTGACCATTTATTAACGTGATAGTTCTGATTACCCAGGCACCCCTGGGCATACCAACGTATGCTGCCTGGATCAGCAGCATATGGACATGTGAGTTAACAGACTCCAGGTGTGACTGTGAGATGTATCTTTCAGAATGTCAACACAGAGCATGTGCCAGGGGGGTGAAGTGGGCTTACTATGTATATCCTATCATCATATTATACAAGTCAATCTGTCTAATGTAATGTCCCACTGACTGGACAGAACTAAACAATGATGGCGGGCAGAGGGGCCCAGTGTGGCTTGTCCTTCACAGGAGTCCTAAGGATAACATATCCTATCAACATCCCAAAATAGACCACTCTCTGAAGGCTAGCTGTTTATCAGACAGAGACAGAGGGAGATGCAGGCACTAAAGCTGGGATATGGGCTGGGGGCTTGGACAAGGACAGTGGTTGGGGCTGCAGCAGGGGCTGGAGCTGGGGAATAGTGCTGGGTCTGATGCTGGGATAGGGGCTGGGGAATAGGGGATTGGGCAGGGACGAAGACAGGGGCCGTGGCTGGGACAGCTGGGGGCTGGGATAGGGGCTGGGACAGCTGGGGGCTGGGATAGGGGCTGGGACAGCTGGGACAGCTGGGGGCTGGGATAGGGGCTGGGACAGCTGGGGGCTGGGATAGGGGCTGGGACAGCTGGGGGCTGGGATAGGGGCTGGGACAGCTGGGGGCTGGGATAGGGGCTGGAACAGCTGGGGGCTGGGATAGGGGCTGGGATAGGGGCTGGAACAGCTGGGGGCTGGGATAGGGGCTGGAACAGCTGGGGGCTGGGATAGGGGCTGGGATAGGGGCTGGAACAGCTGGGGGCTGGGATAGGGGCTGGAACAGCTGGGGGCTGGGATAGGGTCTGGGGCTTGGACAGTGGTGTTGGAGAGTACTGACTTGACTTCAATGACTGATGATGAGAATTTCAGCAGGTTGCTAACTACTGCCCCTGACCGGGGAAAACAAAACAACTCCCTCAATCATTGCCTCAGTTTGTAATGTTCCCAAACGACGTACAGGAAAGATAGCTTTACGATGAGCAGGAAAATGTTGCAAGTTCAACCCTGTCCGTCTGGCTAATTTATGGGTTGGCGAGGAGTCAGTTAGTGCTGGAAACACATTCCACTCCGTCTCTGCTGGATTTATCAAACATGCTCTCTGTTCAAAAAGAGAAAGCCTCCAGAAACGTGCTGTCGGGTCCGGAGCCAAGAGGTCTCTTGTAAAAGATTGTTTATACAGGTGATAAAAAGGAGAACGGGAAAAAGGCAAACATGGGCGCCGCAGCAAATGGGGTAGCAGGGGGCAACCGCACAGATCTGTCCCAGTTGACAGGTTCAGTTACCCTAATACAGGCTTTGGGAGGGTAATCCAGAGGTTTATCGAGTACAGAACATTATCTGCCTCCTCAATGACTTATTATTTACTTTGACCACTCACGTGGGAGTGGGAGGTTCTAGGGAGGTTGTAGGAAGGTTGTTGTGAAGTTGTAAATAGGTTGTAGGGCGGTTGTAGGGAGATTGTAGGCAGATTGTAGGGAGGTTGTAAGAAGGTTGTAAGGACGTTTTAGGGAGGTTGTAGGAAGGTTTTATTTTACCTGGGACATGGACTGCCTCTTCTCCTTGCTGCGTTTGGTCAGGCTGTCCAGACCCTTGAGGGAAGAGAAGATACTCCTCTTGTTCCGTGTCCCCCGGGAAAGAGATTGGCAACGCCTCCGCAGGGTCGCCTCGTCACGGGTGCAGATCTGAGAACAGACATTAAAAGACATCACTTCTGTGGTTAGAGACTTATTTTATCTGTATTAAAAATCTGACCAGAGAACAGGCTGATGTTTTTTGATCATAATAAATATAGCAGCATTCAATAACATTCTTAATCGCTTTCTTAAACGGGGATAAATAACGAGTTTTCAATGGAACTGGTCCAGAGAACGTGTGAAATGTGAATGTCCCAAGTGGAGGGTTGATATGGGTGTAAAGCAGTCGATCACCAGGGCATGAAAGGAGGAGACAGAGAAGATCCCCAGGCGTCCCAGGGTGGTTTTGGAGGGCCGTCCGGCCACGGCCAGGAGACTCTTAGGGTTGGGGAGCTCACTGCCCTGCAGGCTGGCCAGGTAACAGCGCATCCGGAACAGGTCGATGTTGAACTTCTCCAGGTTCTGCTCCCATTGCTGGATCTGGGGAGAAACAGACAGACAGACAGACAGGGTCACATCACAGTACACAGGGTTAGAGTCACTCTCAAGGTGACAGGATGACTTCTCCACCCTCTTATTGACAATGAGAGACTAGGCAAGGCAGAAACACATGCTCACAGTCACACTCAGAACCATATACAGTACATAGAGAGTTTGGCCAACTTTGACACAGTTCACCATGATAGCAACCTTATTTCCAAAACTGTTGGTGATGTGACATTACACAAAGCAAAACAGCAGAGAATTAAAAAAAAACATTTTTAGTAATGAGATGTGGCTCTGGTCCCACCATAGCACACAGAGGGCGACGAGGTGACTGAATGGCATCAGGGAATCAAAAGGGGCGTGGCTAACTGCTGAACAAGTCACATGGCTCATTGGAGCTATGCCACATAATCACATTAAATCGCCCTTATCCAACACACCCAGGGAAGAGGAACGATCATCTTCATTGGTGTGCTACGGAATAAAATGTTCTCCTCATCCGCATTGGTGTGTGTTACGCAATAAAACATCCTCCTCATCTGCATTTGGTGTGTGTTCTGCAAAATGTCCCCCTCATCTGGGTTTCCCATTACAACAGACTTCTATGTGGAGTGGACCGAATGTGTTGTACTAGTCTGTTAGACTGAGAACATCTGGAATACAAATTACTTTCCTTATGTCATCTTGCATGGGTCTGAAAGCATAAAACCCCAGTTTCAACAAACTCTGCTGCCAACACATCTGGGCTCATGTCAGTATGTTCCACAACCACAAGGAACGGTGTAATAACTGAATGATTTCAGCCATTACATGAACGTTCTAACTCGCAGGCTATGCGGACAGAAACAAGAAGATGTCATGCAGGTGTATATGTGTGGCTCTTCAGAGGGAGAATGGTCTGGTTTCCATGGAGCTCAGACACTGATGACTTAATAGGCCAATTTAACTAACTGCTTGTTTGAATGGCTAGGACTAACAGTGGCCTCTGATCTTGACACACACACACACACACACACACACACACACACACACACACACACACACACACACACACACACACACACACACACACACACACACACACACACACACACACACACACACACACACACACACACACACACACACACACACACACACACACACACATCCCAGTGCCTCACCTGGCTTTTGATAGCCTTCCTGTTCCTCTGGTCACTGATGACAGAAAGCTGCAACTCAGCCATCTTCTTCATCTTACTGTCCATGTCTATCTTCTGCAGCAGGGCACCAGTCTGGCTCCTCAGTAACCGCACTGTGTCCTCCTTCCCCTGTCTCTTAGCCAGCAGAGAGGCGCTGGCAGAGTGGATGGCTGTCACCCAGTTCTCCAGGTCTGTCTGATTAGCAGCCTGCGGGGAGGAATGAGGCCAGGTGACACAGTGCCATGGGGCAGGGGAACATGGGGCCAGGTGACACAGTGCCAGGCTAAGGGAAGGGCAGGGGAACATTGGGCCAGGTGACACAGTGCCAGGCTAAGGGAAGGGCAGGGGAACATGGGGCCAGGTGACACAGTGCCAGGCTAAGGGAAGAGCAGGGGAACATTGGGCCAGGTGACACAGTGCCAGGCTAAGGGAAGGGCAGGGGAACATGGGGCCAGGTTAACAGTGCCAGGCTAAGGGAAGGGCAGGGGAACATGGGGCCAGGTTAACAGTGCCAGGCTAAGGGAAGGGCAGGGGAACATGGGGACAGGTGACACAGTGCCAGCCTAAGGGAAGGGCAGGGGAACATGGTTGTCATTGCTCTGCTTTCTCTCTCTATTCCCAGATGGGGATCCTTAAGTGCCAAACAAAAGCCTCTTGACACATTCATCACTTTCGCTATAAGGCTTCACTCCCTCAGTGCCTCAGTGCAACAGGCCAAGGTTTCCCCGTTGCCATGGTGATGCTGGGTAGATACAGCCCTGCGGTGTGATTTGTGTGTCTGGTAAACACTTGGTAACTGAATCAAATGAATGTTACTCTCTGAGAAAAAGAAGGTGCTTTCAACGCTCGTAAAACTGAGTGTAATGCACATTCAAGAGAAAAGACCTTCCCTCTCGAATGTGGAGAAATGAGGCAAACAGCCCTATTCCCAAACAGACACACTGGATGCATCCAAAATGGCACCCTATTCCTAACATGCACTACTTTTGACCAGGGCCCACAGGGTACTATATAGGGAAATAGAGTGGCATTGAGGATGCTATCTGTAAATAGCCCACCCAACTACCTCATCCCCATATTATTACTTACCCTCTTGCACCCCGGTATCTCTACTTGCACATCATCATCTGCACATCTATCACTCCAGTATTAATGCTAAAATTGTAATTAATTCACCTCTAGGGCCTATTTATTGCCTACCTCCCTACTCTTCTACATTTGCACAAACTGTACATCGATTTTTCTAATTTTCTTTTCTTTTGTGTTATTGACTGTACGTTTGTTTATGTGTTGTTGTTTTTGTCGCACTGCTTTGCTTTATCTTGGCCAGGTCGCAGTTGTAACTGAGAACTTGTTCTCAACTGGCCTACCTGTGTCAAGACTTCTGCCGAAGTCGATGCTTCTCCTTGTTCGGGCAGTGCTCGGCGGTCGACGTCACTGGTCTTCTAGCCATCATTGATCCATTTTTCATTTTTCCATTGGTTTTGTCTTGTCTTCCTACACACCTGGTTTCAATCCCATTCATTACCTGTTGTGTATTTAATCCTCTGTTTCCCATCATGTCTTTGTCAGAGATTGTTTTATGTTCAGTACGTGTTGATTTTGTATTTGGTGCATGACGGGTCCTCGTACCCAGTTTGTTTCATTTGTATTTATGGTTTTGAAGTTATGTTTTGTTTTATTAAATTACTCCATTTTACCAAGTTTAATTCTCCTGCGCCTGACTTCCCTGCCACCTATACACACAATTGTGACAACCATGTTAAATAAAGGTGAAATAAAAATGTGAAACATTTAAAAATCATACACGACTAGTCAACTCAGATCAGCCAGTAGGGAGGTTTTCCCCAACACTGCCATTTCACCCTCTTATAGAACATACACTGTAACAATGGAGCTGTGAAGCTGACACTACACCCAGACAGGACATAACCAACACCAACGCAGTCATTACCAAGCAAAAACAACAGCACAGCAAATCCTAAAAAGCAGATGTCCAGCCTAGTCCATACTTGTGCTTGTCCCATAGCAGGAGCTGTAACCAACCCTCTCAACAGACTGCAGTCTGAGTAGAAAGCACAACCCTGTCACCGGGGCCTGTGAGACAGGAGCAGGAAATACAGCAGAAACCTATTAAACCCCCCAAAATGTTTCCTCTCAGCCATTCACACTGTGCTCTAAGAAAAAGAGAACATCCTACAAATAAACAAGAGACAAGCTCAGAGTGTTATAATGTCCAATTTGTAAAGGCTAAATCAACACGATGATGTACTACAGATTCAAACATGACAGATGCCTCCATTGACGGCACAACAGTCTGTGTGGAACTAACCTCATCCCCAGGCTAGTGTACAGAGTTCACAGTGCATACGATAGCGCCGGGGTATTCCACTACTATTTGAGAAGGTCCGGTCCCACATTTCCTAGGTGGCAAAGGTCCAGATGGATAATGTCATTTAACAGCGTGGTAACAAACCCCCACCTCACAATCCATGCGACCCCAAACTGTTCACACCCCTCTTGTTGGTGGAGAGAAAATGTTGCAGTTTTAAAGCTAATTTCCAGCAATTCTACAATTTTGCTATGGGACAGAGATTATTTTTTTCTATTTTAAAGCTAATTTACTGCAATTATATGCAATCTTCCCTGTCTTATGTGTGTTTAAATGATACCAGGGGTCGAAGCCTGACCCAGCAAAAAATAAAATATGTATATAATAATAATCTTTTTTTAAATCACCCTGTTCTGGGTCCAGATCCACTCTGCGGTCCGCCAGCTGGGTGTGGAGGCTATAGCTCATATAGCTACTGTACATCCGAGCTTGGGGAGAAATCTGTGTGTGAGCCTCGGGTAGAACGTACCTGCAACAGATAGACATCTCCGTAGCCGTTGCTCAGGCAGAAGACGTTCTCCTTCTTGGGGTGTTCAGGGATCGCCTGGACTATGCTGTCCTCAGCAAGCAGGGTGTAGCACGGGGACAGCTCCTGCTCGGGACAGCTACTTTTCCCATAGGTCTCATAGAACAGGAGGGTACACCCTGTATGCACCAGGGAGGAGAGGAGGCTTCAGCTAACACACAGCTTTAATGGGGAATACCTACAGAAGATATATCTAACAGCGTGCATGCAACCTTTATTTAACCAGGTTGTCCAATGGTGGTCAGAAGACTTCTTTCCCAAGGGAGACCTAGTCAGCATCCCAAATGGCACCCTATTCCTTTTGTAGTGCACTAGGCCTCTGGTCAAAAGAAGTGCACTATATAGGGAATAGGGTGCCATTGGGGATGTACCCCTATTGTCTGTATGTATTACTGGTTATTTCCAGTGTGTGTAGGTGGAAGGCGGAGGGAGCCCTACCTTTGAGCGTGACCCAGTACTGCCGCCACTTCCTGCGGGCCACGAGCTCCAGCTTCCTGTCCTTATGCAGGGTGAGGAGGGGTTTGATGGAGAGCCAGCCGGCCCTGCGTACCACCCCCTGCTCCTTCTCAAACAGCAGGTCCAGCTGTTCCAGAGAGCCCAGGGAGCCACTGCCACTACTCTCTCCCTGTTCCCCCACTCCTATTCCCCTTGCTCCTCCCATGTCCTGCCCCTCTCCATCCTCCGAGGGCTCGGTCCGCTCCGTCCCGCTGTTGTCTCCTGTCTCCAGCTCCTGCATGAAATTCTCATAGATGTTCTGCCGCAAGGCGTCACTGTGGCTCTGTTGGCCCCTGGAGGCCCCAGAGCGGAATGACAGGGTCTGGGTGTGGAGGGAGTTCCATGCTGGACCAGTTACCTGGGAGCTGGAGTCACCTAACCCAGGATCCACTCCAATGATAAAGCCTTCACTGGCCTCACTACCATAAGGCTCCTACGGAGAGAGAGAGTAAGAGAGCGAGAGAGAGAGAGTAAGAGAGAGAGAGATCAGGATGGTTTTGAGGAGGAAAACAAGTCTGAATAGTTAACTAACTAGACCTTTGTGTGTAAAGTTAAACGATAATCTTACAATATCACAAGATCAGGGACGCAGAAGAGGCACATTTTCATCTATTTCTCGACTACCAATTCCTGAACAGTAGGCAATTGTTGTCTATTTCTATTAGAAAAGAATATGAAATGTATCGTGAGATACTCTAACATGATATTGTAAAATATTTTTGCAACAATCCGTCCCCTATAATAACAGCCCGGAATTTCACTGGTACGGGTAACAGAACACATGGATATTATCCAAACATTCTTGTGACTTGCACAAGAATAGTTAGTTCTAGTGTAGGTATCTTTGGGTGTGAATGAGTACTCTCCAGTCTTGACCCACTGACCTATTAATTCATTTCCATTCATACTGGAACAAGACAAAGCCCATCTTAACATCACTGGTTCAGTAGAACGGCGATCGTAATCTCTCATTAATAGCGAACAATAAACACTTTCTCCTGTCAGAGAAAGGTAGAGGGATCCTCTTACATAGCCAGGAGGCGGGGTCTCAGACTGCTATACAATACAGAGAAAGGTAGAGGGCTCCTCTTACATAGCCAGGAGGCGGGGTCTCAGCCTGCTGTACAATACAGAGAAAGGTAGAGGGATCCTCTTACATAGCCAGGAGGCGGGGTCTCAGCCTGCTGTACAATACAGAGAAAGGTAGAGGGCTCCTCTTACATAGCCAGGAGGCGGGGTCTCAGCCTGCTGTACAATACAGAGAAAGGTAGAGGACTCCTCTTACATTGCCAGGAGGCGGGGTCTCAGCCTGCTGTACAATACAGAGAAAGGTAGAGGACTCCTCTTACATAGCCAGGAGGCGGGGTCTCAGCCTGCTGTACAATACAGAGAAAGGTAGAGGGATCCTCTTACATAGCCAGGAGGCGGGGTCTCAGCCTGCTGTACAATACAGAGAAAGGTAGAGGACTCCTCTTACATAGCCAGGAGGCGGGGTCTCAGCCTGCTGTACAATACAGAGAAAGGTAGAGGGCTCCTCTTACATAGCCAGGAGGCGGGGTCTCAGCCTGCTATACAATACAGAGAAAGGTAGAGGGCTCCTCTTACATAGCCAGGAGGCGGAGTCTCAGCCTGCTATACAATACAGAGAAAGGTAGAGGGCTCCTCTTACATAGCCAGGAGGCGGGGTCTCAGCCTGCTGTACAATACAGAGAAAGGTAGAGGACTCCTCTTACATAGCCAGGAGGCGGGGTCTCAGCCTGCTGTACAATACAGAGAAAGGTAGAGGGCTCCTCTTACATAGCCAGGAGGCGGGGTCTCAGCCTGCTGTACAATACAGAGAAAGGTAGAGGGCTCCTCTTACATAGCCAGGAGGCGGGGTCTCAGCCTGCTGTACAATACAGAGAAAGGTAGAGGGCTCCTCTTACATAGCCAGGAGGCGGGGTCTCAGCCTGCTGTACAATACAGAGAAAGGTAGAGGACTCCTCTTACATAGCCAGGAGGCGGGGTCTCAGCCTGCTGTACAATACAGAGAAAGGTAGAGGGCTCCTCTTACATAGCCAGGAGGCGGGGTCTCAGCCTGCTGTACAATACAGAGAAAGGTAGAGGGCTCCTCTTACATAGCCAGGAGGCGGGGTCTCAACCTGCTGTACAATACAGAGAAAGGTAGAGGGCTCCTCTTACATAGCCAGGAGGCGGGGTCTCAGCCTGCTGTACAATACAGAGAAAGGTAGAGGGCTCCTCTTACATAGCCAGGAGGCGGGGTCTCAGCCTCATATAACACCATCATTATTACCTGATTCCATCCTCTTGTCCACTGTCGACAAATAAAGGCTGTTCACGGCAGTATTTTAGCAGCTCAAGTAATGCTGGAAAATGCTTGGTCATGTGTGACTCTGACCTTTGAAATCTTTCCCCTCAAATTCGACACAAAGCCTTAAGGAGACGTACATAACATCTGTCATAATGATGTAAGGTTCTGAAACGTTTGTTAGAATACTTTCTTTTGTGGGGTTTTTCCTTTCATAGTAGTGTTTAAGAGAGTTTCTCTCACTTGCTGATTTTGTTTAAAGAACAATCTATACAAGTATCTCCAAGGCTCCAGTCTGTCAACTGTGAGCCTGATAGTATTAGGATGATAGGATGATGTTTGTCAGAGAGATATTCCTGTGACACTGCAGTGTTCTGCTTCATCTGATTGGTTCTAAGAGCCAACGGCCATCAGCCAATCACGTTGAGCAAAACAACCTGAACAATGAGTTAACCATCACACATAGTCAGCCTGCAGTCTCATGTCATAGATAACTGGCAACAGGTCATCTGATAAAGAGTCTACAGTACATGTCCAGTCTTACTTCCTTTCCCCCTTCACTATGTACCCTCCCCTCCTCCTTCCATCTCCCCTTTCTTCCCCTCCTTCCTAACCTGTAGTCTTCTCTTCTTCCTGCTTAGACTTCCTGTCCAGTCGCTGAGGCGCCGGATTCGGCTCTTCAGGTTGTCCTTCCTGCTGTTGCTGATGACGATGGCGGTAGGCTCGGTGGCGACCCTCCTGCAGGGCAGCGTGTGACTGTGAGCGGAGGAGTAGCACTGGTCGCCCGACTCTGAGCTCTCCTCCTGCTCGCCCACGTCCAGGGTCAGCACCGAGGCCAGCGATGCCCGGCGCTGGGGGATGTCCTGGAAGTGAGGGGTGGGGTATGTAGCCACCATGCTGAGGTCAGATAGGGACACGGGAGGGGAGATGAGGCTAAACTGACTCTGCTCCGGGTAGAGAATCATAGAATCTCCGATGCCACTGTCCTCAGTGCGGCCCAAAGAGCAAGATTTATAACCGTTGCTGTTAAACCCTCGGCTTGCATATTGTCCATTACTATCCATGGTCTGGAAGAGGAGGTTGGGGTTGAACCCCGGGGACATGTCCTCAGTACGGGCGGATGAGAAGGTGTTGTAGCCGCAGCCCGTCTCCTCAGTGCGCGTGGAGGAGTAGGTGGTGTAGCCACTACTGTTGTCCCTCGTTGCGGTCTGACTACATGTGAACACATTATCATTGAGCTCTGTGGTGTTCCCCCAAGGAGAGTCGTACCAGGAGCCCTCGGAGCTGAGCGAGCTACCCTTACTGGTCCTAGTCAGAGAGGGCTCTGGGGCTGCTACTGCATTGTGGCTGTGGCCTGACAGACCCTGCGGCTCCAGAGACATCCTCCTGGCATTGGTGAACTCCACACGCATGCTGCCGTCCTTACTGAGGAGCACCTTGGGGCTGCTGCGGCTCTCTATTGGCTCACACAGAGAAGTCATCTCAGGGGTGCGCTGCCTGTTAGCACCGAGACCGTTCACATTCTCCCCGCTACTCTCCAGGAAACCATAGCTGTTATGACCACTGCTTTTCCTGGTCACTTGGGAGCTGTCCCCTCTGCCACAACACTGTGGAGAGCTGGACTTCAGCTTGGCTCCTGGGGGCCCTCTCAGCCCCCTGCCCTCCTTGGTGATGTGGTGCTCGTAGTGTTGCGACAAGCCATAAGGCTGGTTGTGAGTGATCTTCTGCTGGGGCAGGCAGACCCTCCCTCCCTTGTCTCTGGTTTTGTACTCCTGGCCGCCCCCCTCTATGTCCCTCCTCCTGCTATTGGGGGACAGGACTTCCTCCTTAATGGAGTGGAACTTTAGAGAGCAGGGTTTGGGTTTCCCAGGGACATTGAAGTGGCTGTACTGGCTGTCAGTGTTTCCCATTCTGATCTGTAGTAGTGCAGAAGACAAAACATCAGCATGAGAGATAATCAAGAGAGAATGCCAATAATCACACATTCATCCACAGTAAAGTCATATCGTATAAAATAAAAAAGTCAGGACAGCTGTGGTGTCTTTTTGTGTCGCTAAAATGAATTATGCGGGAAATGGTGGTGGAAATGACTTTTTACGCAAATATTGCTATAATAACCATCATATCAAAGTCAAGCTATGATATGGTGTGTGGTCCTCCCACTCCGACTCGGAAAACCATGCAGTTTATTAGGCAACAAATGAAATAAGTTATGATGAACTTCACAGGGTGGTGAAAGTGTACGGTGATGAGCTTGATGCTCCTTTCCAATAAATATTGAAGGTGTTATTCTGGTGACATGATGATCGATGCTTGACTGCCGTCTGACAAATAGTTAAATGGTTAAAAAAGGTTCAATTAAATCAAATGAAATCACATAAAGGTAAATACAATTAAATAAAATCACATACATTTTAATAAAACTAAATGAAATCACGAGGTTAAATTAAAACAAAAGCACATAAAAACAACAAACTACAGTATACACACACCAGCTGTAAAGTTATCTTACCACTTGGTGGCTATCCTCAGGACAAACTCAGACACTATTCTGCATAGTCCGTGTCAGCAGCGCTAGCTGGGCTCTGTCGTGTTGTGTGAACTCTTCAGAACTCAGCACCTCTCTCACACTCACACACACAGCTGCTCACTCGCTTGCTCTCTCTATCTCTCTCTCTGTCTCCAGCTCATCTGTAGGGAAACAGAGGAGGGAGGGACTTCAGTTAGTTCCACACACACAGTCTGCCTTGTATGTGAGCCCACTGTGGTTAGGAGGACCCCCTTTGCAACCCCCACTCTAAATCTAGACACCCCTTGTTCCTTGGCTTGGTCCGCCCCCCACTCAGCCTCCTTCCATGACGTACTGCTACTGAGCTGCTGAACAGACTTTTTAAAAGCGGACTTCATTCTGTCGCCTGTTTATTTTGGTTCTCAGGAATTCCTAGCAATTTCCTTTCCTTTTTAAAAACAGAAACCCTCGACTCTAAGACCGTTCAGTTTAAGTTATCAAACAAGGCTATTTCAACATCACCGTGAGCAATGTCTCTAAATCAGTTTTAAACTTTTTTTAAATACCACAAGTTAGAAGTCTCCCAACAGCTCAAGATCAAGCCAAAATGGATGAAAGAGAACATATCTATAAGGTAAAACAATTACAGACATTTTGAAATACAATGACATCAACCCCAGTGTTTCCTGAAACAGATAAACCCTCAGAGTATTGTCCAGAGTTCTCATTTCCTGAGAGAGACAGAGAGGGGTCAGAGGTCGGAGTGGCCTAAGGTGCACCGTGTTCCATCAGTAAACTATAGCAGCACTATGCCTGTCCTGTCCTGGCCTCATTCATACTGAGGAGGAGAGGAGAGAAGGAGAGGAGAGGTGGAGCCCCTGGTTACACAAAGCAGGGTGAGAATACATCACACCGCTGACCCTAAACACATCCACAACCTTTGACCCCTTCAATTACACCCAACAGGAAGCAACGATCAGGAAACATCGAACGCCTAGTCTGATGGCAGAGAAAATAGTAACTGGTTGACTCCAGTCATTAGGCTACATTCTAGAATGTTGAGGAGGACAGAAGAACAGCAAAGTCATTATCACATCTGTCATTCAGAGCAGCAGAGGGACAGATTGTATTTGGCACTCGCTGTCTGTGTTAAAAGGCTGATGGGCTGCGCTTTCAGCCAGTCAATGGTCTGCCACTTGGCTGGGACCCTAGACTATGGGCCTGTGCGGTGGGCAGATCTGTGGAAGCGACGCTTTGTGACACAGTTGTCGGCTTGCGCTGCAGACAAGGAGGCCATGAATGGTTAAAGGTGCAAGCAGGTGGCGGGCAACACTTTTGTTGTGCCTCTCCTATAGGCCACCTGCTCCCTTGCAGGGGAAGCCCCATCACCCCTATGTCACCCTTGACCCTGGCATTCTTTAATCACAATGAGCCCCTGGTGCAGAACTCCACAACGGCCATATTGATAAGCTGCAGACCATACTATTTACCAAGAGAGTTTTCATCCAAATTTTTCATAGCTGTCTATTTACAACCACAAATCGACGCTGATACTAAGACTCAATGAGCTGTATAGGACCATAAACACACATGGAAATACACATCCAGATGTGGAGCACCAAGTGGCCGGTGATTTTATTGCAGGGGAACTGAAATCTGTCTTTTCACATTTTTTACCAGCATGTCACCTGTGCAACTAGAGGCAAAAACTCTAGATCACCTTTACTCCACACACAGAAACACATACAAAGCTCTCCCTTGCCGCCCATTTGGCAAATCTGCCCATAACTATCCTCCTGATTCCTGCTTACAAGCAAAAACTCATACAGAAAGTACCAGTGACGCGCTCAGTACGGAAGTGGTTCGATGAAGCGGATGCTAAGCTATAGGACTATTATATGTTCCAGGATTCTTCCAATAACATTGATGAGTACCACATCAGTCACTGGCTTAATTAATGAGTGCATCGACGATGTCGTCCTCACACTGACCGTACGTACATATCCCAACCAGAAGCCATGGATTACAGGCAACATCCGCACTGAGATAAAGGCTAGAACTACCACTTTCAAGGAGAGGGACACTAATACGCTTATAATAAATCCCACTACGACCTCCGACAAGCCATCAAACAGTCAAAATGTCAACACAGGACTAAGATTGAATCGTACTACACCGGCTCCGACACTCGTCGGACGTGGCAGGGCTTGCAAACTATTAAGGACTACAAAGGGAATCACAGCTGCGAGCTGCCCAGTGACACAAGCCTACCAGATGGGCTAAATGACTTCTATGCTTGCTTCGAGGAAAGCAACAATGAAGCATGCATGAGAGCACCAGCTGTTCCCGACGACTGTATGATTAAGCTCTCCGTAGCCGATGAGAGGAAGACCTTTAAACAGGTCAACATTCACAAGGCTGCAGTGCCAGACGGATTACCAGGACGTGTACTCCGAGCATGCGCTGACCAGTGTCTTCACTGAAATTTTCAACCTGTCCCTGACCGAGTCTGTAATACCAACATGTTTCAATCAGATTACCATAGTCCCTGTGCCCAAGAACACCAATGACTACTGACCTATAGCACTCATGTCTGTAGTCAAGAAGTGCTTTGAAAGACTGGTCGTGACTCACGCCAATAACATTATCCCAGAAACCCTAGACCCACTCCAATTTGCATACCACTCCAACAGATCAAATTATTTGTTCTATTTCTATTGTTATTTATTTTAACTAAAATATATATATATATATATATATATATATATATATATATATATTTTTTTTACTTTGTATATTTTCTTTATTTCTATTTTATTATTATTTATTTTTTACTTCAGTTTAATTTAGTAAATGCTTTCTTAACACATATTTTTCTTAAAACTGCATTTTTGGTTAAAGGGCTTGTAAGTAAGCACTTCACTGTAAGGTCAACACCTGTTGTATTCGGCGCATGTGACAAATAACATTTGAGGGGATAGAGAGCTGGCACAGACAGAGAGCAACCTGGCAGCGTTCCAAATGGACCGTTAAAACCTGACACAGACAGAGCAACCTGGCAGCGTTCCAAATGGACCGTTAAAACCTGGTACAGACAGAGAGCAACCTGGCAGCATTCCAAATGGACCGTTAAAACCTGGCACAGACAGAGAGCAACCTGGCAGCGGGTTAAAACCTGGCACAGACAGAGAGCAACCTGGCAGCGTTCCAAATGGACCGTTAAAACCTGGCACAGACAGAGAGCAACCTGGCAGCGTTCCAAACGGACCGTTAAAACCTGGCACAGACTCTTCTCTTCATCAACTTTATGTCGTTAGAACCCATCTGCTGCTGCCGAGAACTCCCAACTAAAAATCTACTGCTATGAGCTACTATTGTAATAACACACAAGCTGAAGCTTACTTTATGACTACACCAGACTGAGAATGGAATTATCCATTGTAAATGGACACATTCACATTCACAGAAAAATGCAAAATGATTAAATAAACTATCAGAAAGTTGTTTAAAATAATACTGTGTATGTAGAGTTGTTAAAAATCATTCTTTAACCAGGCTCCTCCCCTTCATCTACACTACTTGAAGTGGATTTAGTAAGTGGCATCAATAAGCGATCATAGCTTTCACCTAGATTCACCTGGTCAGTATATGTCAGGGAAAGAGCAGGTGTTCTTAATGTTTTGTATACTCAGTCTACACCATAACCATTGCAGAATAAATTCATCACCACTTATGGCCATGATGAGTTCATATTCCCGAAGTAGGCATAAACAAATGACCATGGCATCTCTCATTTAATTGGGCCTATTAGATAGGCTATTAATCTCTCATTTAATTGGGCCTATTAGATAGGCTATTAATCTCACATTTAATTGGGCCTATTAGATAGGCTATTAATCTCACATTTAATTGGGCCTATTAGATAGGCTATTATAATTTCTACTTTTTGTTCTCCTTCCTCTGAGAACGGGAGGATGGTTCATAACATACAGTAGAATTGAACAGGTGAACAGACAGTTGATATTTTGCAGTGAAGTGTGTCGACTACCACTAAGTATATCCTCCTCTAGTAAAAAACATTAGAAGAGTATACGTTTCAGAATTCGCAGGCAATGTTGCATATTTAGGTTCGGGAAAACAGTGAATGCAAAACATTATTGAATTAATTGAAGTCTATATGTGCACAACAATTTACAATAGTTTTTGTATTTTTGTATTTCAGAAGCGGTCAGATAGTTTACAGCAAATGGTACTGCAAAAGAAAACATTCTGCCAACACCTCCAAAGACATTTGAACAAGTTCACCATTGTTATTTATTTTAGATACTGTGTTGGCATAATGCCAATAATTCTGAAGTACACAGCAATTAAGGACGTAATTGTCAAATCTTAATATTTTTGTGCGTGAACAGTCGTTTCAGAAATGGCACACGCAGATATTTAGTATAAATTTTACTCAAGTGTTATAAATGAGGCCTCAGGTGCTTTTGTCAGCAGTAGAATGAATGACTGGAGACGTGGCTGGGAGAGGTTTGAAATAACAAACAGAGGTCTGTGAGTAGCAGTTCAGTCACAAGAGTTGAATCAAAGATGATTCCCCAACAGTGAAATAATGAAATGGATTCATCGCCAACTTTTAACTGGAATATAAATGCATTGGTATCATCTGAGTTTTCACCAGGACTATTGTTCGGCTGAGCAGGTGTGTTTTGGACCGTGTACAGTTTATGTTGCTTCTACATACTAGCCTCTTGTTGCCAATGTTTGCTGACTGAGTTAGCAGCGTGCACCGCTCCTCATGAACAGTAGTGAAGCCTCACTTACAGTAGCAGCCTGGTCTCTGCACATAAGACAACATTTTATTTAAAAAATGTAACAGAGTTGTAGAGTTGATCAGAGCATCTCATGGTAGCAACACTTTCAGAACATTTTCAGTGTGGGACCAAATCCTTTATATGTTCTTGAAGTTCTCCTACGTGAAAGCTCCTAAGAGCTCCTTCTCAGTCAGAGATGACTTTGAGTGGTACATGTGAAGAGGATAAGATGCATCAAGAGGTGTAGTCCCAGGATAATGGGTTCATTTTTCCACTAGGTAGTCATCACAGGCACGCAGCCCAGCAGCCTCATCCAGCCCAGATCCAGTGGTAAACTGCCTTGATGTCTTTGTGGTTCCAGTGCAGAAGAAGGGCCCTCTGTGTTCAGCTGGCTGAACTGCTGCCATGCGGAATGTGCGGTGGATTTTCTACCTAATTATCTCCTATTTTCTCATGCAAGCCGGCACTTTTTCACGATGGAAGAATGCGATATAGGCTTAGCTGTCCTGGGTTTTGTTGTTTTTCGCTAAGCAGTCTCGCGCACAACATTAGGACTGGGTGTACCGAGGATGAAGAGGCCTTGTAATCACACAATGGAGACCCTATATACATATGGCATTATAAGGCACGAGAACAGCCCTGATACAATCTTATTTCACTCATCTAAAATTCAATTATGGCAGACCGAACTATTCAACTATTAAAATGCTCCTGGCCAATAAACATAATTGGGTTCACATTTTATTTATAATAAAGAGTTTACTGTTGACCTTGAAGAGGCCAGACATTGAAAAGAATTGTTTTAAATAAATGCTTTGATCAACAACAACAAAAAATCTGATTGGGGTGGTAATATTAATCTATACATTTCTCTTTGGGAATCATCTTGATAAAAGAACAGTGGTTGATAATTATCTTGTTGTTAACATCATGGACAACACAATATGTTCTACCCAATGTTGATAGAAATTGAGACTGGAGTGGAGCGCTGCTCTTTTGTGCTGGCTATGCCAAAAACACGTGACTGGCTCGAGGTAGGTGAAAGCCCACATTTTGGGAACGGAAGATGCCATTGAGCGTCATAGAGTATATGATGCTGAAAGTCAACATGGAGAGGAAGGGAAGGGTGCTGTCTGGGCAGCATATCTTAACCCAAATTAAACAAGGCAAATATTGTTCTTGGCAAAACACCATCTTGTTTTTTTTTCACACGTCAGGGAAAAGCAAATGGCTGTGGATAACGCTGAGCAAAGTGTTTGTGTTTCAAGTCATTTCAGGGGCTGGCATTAGCCCAGTGGGGACTCTCTGACAGCAACAAAGAGCCAGACTTTAAAAGACCTGAATATGAATTAGTCATACACAATTTATTTCTCACTTGAACATATTACCCTTTAATGTTCGACAGTCCGGTATCACATCATCAACTTGTATCGATCACATTTTTACTAACATGGCTGGACATTGTTCTAAAGCTGTATCAGTGGCACTAGGTTGTTGTGATCATATATATCATATTGTGATCATGTTGCACTCGCTAGGAAAACAAGCTACCGATGGTCCGACAGAGGGTTCAATCAGGACTCATTTGTGGATGAGATTAAGAATGTGCAATGGTTATACGTGTGTTGTAAGGATGATCCTGAAATGTCACTAAGTTAATGAAATGATTTGAGTATAGCTGATAAGCATGCCCCTAAAATGCACCGAGGTCAAAACGGTGCCCCATGGATTGATGATGAGCTGAGAAATGTAATGATTCAACGTTATTATGCCAAAAAAGTAGAAGATAAATCTGGCATTCTAGGAGTACGGCTTTAGAAAAAGACAGATGATTGGTTAAAGAGCATGGATGACAGGAAGTTAGTTGGTGCTGTGTTGCTAGATTTCAGGGCTGCTTTTGATGTAATTGATCATGAACTGTTACTAGGTAAACTCAAATGTTAGGATTTTAAGTCGCAGCTCTGTACTGGATGGAAAGCCATCTATCCAGGAGAAGGCAAAATGTGTCCTTTAATGGCAGCTTTTCAAACAGTAAAGATATCCACTGTGGTGTTTCTTAAGGAGGCTGCCTAGGCCCACTTCTCTACTCTAGCTTTACTAATGATTTACCTTCAGTAATGAACAAAGCAAGAGTGGTAAAGTATGCTGATGACTCTACAATGTATAGCGCAGCATCAGAACGTAATGAGCTAACAGATGTACTGAGTAGTGATCTAAGAACTGATATGAACAAATAGGTGTTGAACATTTCTAAAAGTAAATGTATTGTATTTGGTTCAATATATGCTTGCTGATGATACCCAATTGAATTTGTCGATGAATAGATAGCATGTAGAGCAAGTGAAAAAAACGAATCTACTAGTCATGTCGCACTCATCTTTATCATGGTCAGAACACATAGATAATATTGTTAAGATGGGTAAGGGAATTGCTGTTACAAGAAAAGTTTCAGAGTATGTAACATCTAGCACTCTGAATCAGGTGACTCAATCCTTGGTCCTATCACATTTAGAGTACTGTCCAGTTATATGGTCATCTGCAGCAAAGAAAGATATATAAAAAGCTGAATATTATCCAAATGCATCAGAATTTCTCATGGCTTCACGTTGAAAACAAATTACTATCCAGTCTTCTGATTGTTTTAAAAAATATATATAACATTCCTAAAGACACAGTATTTTCCAGGCAAGGTAGTACATACTAGCAACACGCATAACCACCAAACCAGACAGGCAAATTCAGGGCAGCTAAAACAACCCAAGCCAAGGACAAATAGCCTTAAATCTACAGTTTTATATAGAGCCATTGCTGAATGGAACTCTTTACCAATCCATATTTCTCAGGCAACAAGTAAATCCACCTTCAAGAAAAAAATGTGATAGACCATATGACTGGACAAGAAATAGAAAGCATCAACTGAATGTTTAATGTGTTTCCTGTCATTTTATTTGTCTGTGTTGTCTACTTGTTGAATGTTTGTCTTGATTTGTGGTTGTTTGTAATGTCTTGTTAGTTGGTGTTGGACACCAGGAAGATTAGCTTGTGTTACTGCGTTAGCTAATGGGGATCCTAATACTTAATTATTTTTTTTACAGCCAATCAGAGATTCTGTTAAACTTGCTGCTCATATTGAAGTGCTTCAAGCTATGTTGTCGTGCAGTCGGTAGCGACACAGTTCATAATATGCATCCTCTCTCAACTATGAGACGTAAAGTCTATGCCTACAGCACTCTTAGATGATCTGCATTTCCAAAAAATAGACATGGATTGCCAGGCCAGACATCTGTCTCGTATATACAGTACCAGTCAAAAGTTTGGACACACCTACTCATTCAAGGGTTTTTCTTTATTTTTACTATTTTCTACATAATAGTAAAGACATCAAAACTATGAGATAACACATATGGAATCAGGTTGTACCCCAAAAAGTATTTTACATTCTTCAAAGTAGCCACCCTTTGCCTTGAAGACTGACAGCTTTGGACACTGTTGGCATTCTCTCAACCAGCTTCATTAGGTAGTCACCTGGAATGCATTTCAATTAACAAGTGTGCCTTGTTCATTTGTGGAATTTCTTTCCTTCTTAATGCGTTTGAACCATATATACATTGAGTCCAAAGAGGAAATCAGCAGCGAATACCTCATGATAATGTGGATTACTGTGTTACCCACAGCTGTAATTTAGGTCGTCCTCTGTCTCCATGGTCTCCCCCACTGGGCCCAGTGAGTATGTTGAAAGCTGATGGGGGAAGAGAAGGGAACTCGAGTATAGGGGGTTTTGAGTAAGGGGTAATGTTTTTTTCCTGACTGGGCTGGAAAAAACAGCTTGCGATACGCACTGCGGTCCCCATCCTCCAGCCACACTG
This sequence comes from Oncorhynchus masou masou, assembly GCF_036934945.1. Classification (NCBI taxonomy): domain Eukaryota; kingdom Metazoa; phylum Chordata; class Actinopteri; order Salmoniformes; family Salmonidae; genus Oncorhynchus; species Oncorhynchus masou. The sequence goes on along the minus strand of NC_088230.1, from coordinate 28,062,813 downwards.
GAAACTCGTGCCTTCCATTAGGGTCTCTCAGCGATGCCATTTCACAGTAAATTTGATCTTATCAATGTTCCATTTGGGATAATGACGGTCCATTGCAAACCCTTACCCAACCCAACACACCAGTATCCCTTCTTTGTTTTTGAGTGCGCGCATGGCATTAGAACATAATTAAATCTCGTCCAGCCACAGCGCTGTAACCCCCTCTAAACAAGGCAGCCGCTTACCAAGACCAGACCACAGATGGGCCAGGTTTGTTTCCATCTCTGAAATAAGTGTAAAGTTGACCCCATGAAACATGTTAATTGTTCTATTCCTCAATGTGCATTGGGAGAGCTTTACCCAGGGAAGCATGTCATCTTTTCATATCTTATCATTTAATTCTGCCGAGTGTCAGAATGACGACACGAGCTCTTTTGTTTTCTCTTGAAGTGCTCTCAGAATACATCACCTACCTCCATTCTTACTCAAAGGTAGATTGGTGGCTAGCTAACTAACATTGCTTTGTGCGTGGAAGATGTTGTTGTGCAGAAGCGAGGGACAGGAACAGCACCTACAGTGGCTGTTACACGAATCCAGTGTCCTCTACAGCATTATTGCATCATAAACAGGCTTTTCCCATTCCCAGGCCTCCCCTTTCTTCTGAGAGTCCAAGAACATGGCTTTTTGTTTCCTCAAGTCTTTATGGGCCTGACTGGTCCACAGCTGCGTTTCATTACCGATCTAATAGTCCTACCTTTATGCTCTCCAGTCTCGTCTACTCCCTGTTCCCCCACAAGATAATTCCCATTGCTTGCCCCCTCTGATTCAGCCCCCTCACCAGCAGCCCTCAAACACAGTGCTTACACACACAGGCACGCACAAAGGCATATATATATATCTACACACACACACACACACACACACACACACACACACACACACACACACACACACACACACACACACACACACACACACACACACACACACACACACACACACACACACACACATTTCCGGGAATACCCACACTTCAGAGCACAAAAGGTTCCTCTGCTTGTTTACAAACACAGACATACGCATATATTTATAGCCTCCATGCGTCACTTAAAAATCCATCCTCAAACTCATTTTCTCTTAACATGGACAATGTCCACGAATGTCACAGTTGTTATTCTGCTCTTTCTGGTCTCCCAGGGGACTCATCCATCTCCCTAACCCCAGCAGAGACATATTCCCCTGTGAGAGGAACAGGGAGACAGCCATCACTATAGAAAGAAACTAATAATAATGTTGATTCAACATACAATTGTACGCTGATTTTTGTGCGTTTGCTCAACAAAATGTTCACACACAAACTTTTTGTTGTGAGTTTGCCCAAGAACATTTTTGTTGAGTGAACACACAATCCTATTGCAGCTGGTTGCCTTACAATTGTATGTTGAATCGCTATCTTTTCTTCTTCCAGTGTATGGAGTGTACTACTTTTGACCAGGGCCGAAATGTGGTTGTGCATCATTAGTTTTCCTCTTGTAATGTCAGTCACTGACAGTCACTCAATTAGCCCATGTAAGCAACAACAAAAAAATGTGATTGGTAAGTTAGTCTAGCCAGCTATCTAAACTTAGTAGTAATCATGGCCAAATTACCAACCAGGCACGAAGGTCATGTGCCCAGGGGCCCCACATTGATTTTGTTAGTCACTCGCTCAGATATTGTATTGACATGGCATAAATAATGGCAAAATGTGTAGAATTTCAGGAAATTAGCTTTAAAATGACAAATTCTTCTCTCTGCCCCATGGCAAAATGAGTAGAATTGCATGACATTTTTTATAAAATAGCAACATTTTCTCTCTGCCTAATGGCAGAATGTGTATAATTGCAGAAAACTTGCTTTAAAACTGTAACATTTTCTCTAAGCCCCGTGGCAACGTGTAGAAATGCAGGAAATGTACTTTAAAACGTAAAAACGTTCTCTCCGCCGTCAAGAGGGGGGCCACTAAAATGTTTTGCCCGCTTTGTGGGTGCCCCCCTAAACAAATATGTTTAGGGCCCCCAAAAGGCTGCTTCCCACAATAGATATCTGGGAACCTTCCTTGACCCAAATAAAAAATGCAAGGGTTGGAAAGGGGGGTGCGTGTGTACTGTATGTGTGTACATGCATGTGTATGAACAAGTATATGAACAAATGTATGTGAGTCAGATACACATCTTTCCCCTGTGTGTCAGTTTTTCCCACTCCCCCACATTCCTTCTTATTTCTTCTCCATCAGCACTGTTCAGTGGTATCTCTCCCAGTTGATGTTTTGGCATCGTGTCCTGCTCCTTTCTGGCTCCAGTCCTTATTGTTTTCCATTCTGTGTGGCCGGATGCCCAGCCTCTCCCAGTGTTGGATCTCCAGCCTCTCCCAGTGTTGGATGTCCAGCCTCTTTCAGTGTTGGATGTCCAGCCTCTTTCAGTGTTGGATCCCCAGCCTCTTTCAGTGTTGGATACCCAGCCTCTCCCAGTGTTGGATGTCCAGCCTCTCCCAGTGTTGGATGTCCAGCCTCTCCCAGTGTTGGATGTCCAGCCTCTCCCAGTGTTGGATCTCCAGCCTCTCCCAGTGTTGGATCCCCAGCCTCTCCCAGTGTTGGATCCCCAGCCTCTCCCAGTGTTGGATCCCCAGCCTCTCCCAGTGTTGGATCCCCAGCCTCTCCCAGTGTTGGATCTCCAGCCTCTCCCAGTGTTGGATCTCCAGCCTCTCCCAGTGTTGGATACCCAGCCTCTTTCAGTGTTGGATACCCAGCCTCTCCCAATGTTGGATCCCCAGCCTCCTTCAGTGTTGGATACCCAGTCTCTCCCAATGTTGGATCTCCAGCCTCTCCCAGTGTTGGATCCCCAGCCTCTCCCAATGTTGGATCCCCAGTCTCTCCCAATGTTGGATCCCCAGTCTCTCCCAATGTTGGATACCCAGACTCTCCCAATGTTGGATCTTCAGCCTCTCCCAGGGTTGGATCTTCAGCCTCTCTCTCAGGGTTGGATCTTCAGCCTCTCCCAGTGTTGGATCTTCAGCCTCTCCCAGTGTCGGATCTTCAGCCTCTCTCAGGGTTGGATCTTCAGCCTCTCTCTCAGGGTTGGATCTTCAGCCTCTCTCTCAGGGTTGGATCTTCAGCCTCTCCCAGTGTTGGATCTTCAGCCTCTCCCAGTGTTGGATCTTCAGCCTCTCCCAGTGTTGGATCCCCAGCCTCTCCCAGACTCGTTCAGTGTTGGAACTCCAGCCTCTCCCAGTGTTGGATCCCCAGCCTCTCCCAGTGTTGGATCTCCAGCCTCTCCCAGTGTTGGATCTCCAGCCTCTCCCAGTGTTGGATACCCAGCCTCTTTCAGTGTTGGATACCCAGCCTCTCCCAATGTTGGATCCCCAGCCTCCTTCAGTGTTGGATCTCCAGCCTCTCCCAGTGTTGGATCCCCAGCCTCTCCCAATGTTGGATCCCCAGTCTCTCCCAATGTTGGATCCCCAGTCTCTCCCAATGTTGGATCCCCAGTCTCTCCCAATGTTGGATACCCAGCCTCTCCCAATGTTGGATCTTCAGTCTCTCCCAGTGTTGGATCTTCAGCCTCTCTCTCAGGGTTGGATCTTCAGCCTCTCCCAGTGTTGGATCTTCAGCCTCTCCCAGTGTCGGATCTTCAGCCTCTCTCAGGGTTGGATCCCCAGCCTCTCTCAGTGTTGGATCTTCAGCCTCTCTCAGGGTTGGATCTTCAGCCCCTCTCAGGGTTGGATCTTCAGCCTCTCTCTCAGGGTTGGATCTTCAGCCTCTCCCAGTGTTGGATCTTCAGCCTCTCCCAGTGTCGGATCTTCAGCCTCTCTCTCAGGGTTGGATCTTCAGCCTCTCCCAGTGTTGGATCTTCAGCCTCTCCCAGTGTTGGATCTTCAGCCTCTCTCAGGGTTGGATCCCCAGCCTCTCTCAGTGTTGGATCTTCAGCCTCTCTCAGGGTTGGATCTTCAGCCTCTCTCAGGGTTGGATCTTCAGCCTCTCTCAGGGTTGGATCTTCAGGCTCTTCCAGTGTTGGATCTTCAGCCTCTCTCAGGGTTGGATCTTCAGCCTCTTCCAGTGTTGGATCTTCAGCCTCTCTCAGGGCTGGATCTTCAGCCTCTTCCAGTGTTGGATCTTCAGCCTCTCTCAGGGTTGGATCTTCAGCCTCTCTCAGGGTTGGATCTTCAGCCTCTCTCAGGGTTGGATCTTCAGCCTCTTCCAGTGTTGGATCTGAACATTCACACTCCCTGGAAGGGCGGCCTCTCATGTAAGCCAGGAGAGAAGTGTTCCCATCAAACGAGAGAAGATGTCAGGCCCTGATCTGTTTTACCTGACCTTGTGCTTGTCTCTGCCCCCCTCCAGCTGTCGCCCATCTTCCCCATTTATATTTATACCCGTGTTTTCTGTCTGTCTGTCTGTTGCCAGTTCGTCTTGTTTGTTCAAGCCTACCAGCGTTTTGTCTCAGCCCCTGGTTTTCCCTAGTCTCTCTTTTTCTCATCCTCCTGGTTTTTGACCTTTGCCTGACCTGACACTGTACCCGCCCGCCTGACCACTGCCTGTCCCTGAGCCTGCCTGCCGTTCTGTACCTTTGCTCCACCTCTGGATTACCGACCTCTGCCTGACCCTGCCTGCCATCCTGTACCTTGGCTTTTGCTCTGGATTATCGACCCCTGCCTGCCTTGTCCTGTTGTTTGCCTGCCCCTGTGGTTACAAGAAACATTGTTACTTCACACAGTCTGCACTTGGGTCTTACCTTGATTCCTGATATAAGAGACTGAAGTCAGAGGAGAACTTGGTGAAGTGCTGCTGCACTTTTCAGTAATCAGTACACAGCTTAAAAATACATTTTGAAATCTTTGTATTCCTCAAAGCAGGCAGCAGAAATACAATGCATTTGGAAATAATGTTTTTCATCAAGGATCTCTTCTCTCTTCATCTTTCCCTCGTTCCTTACCATATTCCCCGTTGTCCTTCTGGAAGGTTCTCCCATCTCCACAGAGGAACTTTGAAGCTCTGTCATAATGACCATCAGGTTTTTGGTCACCTCCCTGACCAAGGCCCTTCTCCCCCAATTGCTCAGTTTGGCTGGGTGCCAGCTCTAGGAAGAGTCTTGGTGGTTCCAAACTGCTTCCATTTAAGAATGATGGAGGCAACTGTGTACTTGGGGACCTTCAATGCTGCAGATATTTTTTGGTACCTTTCCCGAGAGCTATGTCTCGACACAATCATGTCTTGGAGCTCTACGGACAATCCCTTCGATCTCATGGCTTGGTTTTTGCTCTGACATGCACTGTCAACTGTGGTCCCTTATATAGACAGGTGTGTGCCTTTCCAGATCATGTCCAATCAATTGAATTTACCACAGGTGGACTACAATGAAGTTGTAGAAATAAATTAGCAAACATTTCTAAAAACCTGTTTTTGCTTTGTCATTATGGGATATTGTGGGTAGATTGATGACGGAGAACATTTACTGAATCCATTGTAGGATAAGGCTGTGACGTAACAAAATGTGGAAAACGGAAAAGGGTCTGAATGTTTTCTGAATGCACTGTATGTGTATGACACTGTGTTGACTGTGTCTGATAGCTCTCCTGAAGTCTCTGCTGTAGGCTATTCCGATGAAACTTCAGTTGGATGTTCATTCCCAGGTTTTACACTACAGTACTACAGCGTCACAGGAACACATGTGGACGGGATGTTTGACCTTCTGAAACCTTTTAGTCAGATAGGAATGGAGCCCTGCTATTGGTGAGACCAGCTGAGAGGAAATAGCCCTACCCCAACACAGGAAGTGACCTCGTCCTGTGTGGGTATGTTTTATGTACAGTGTATTATAGTCAGTGTGTGTGTGTGTGTGTGAGTGTGTGTGTGTTCGTAAGTCAGCAGTGCTTGTGAGAACGTCTCAAGATAATGTATTTGTCAGCCCTCCCCACTCAGTGACTGGTCAGGTCAACAGTATTACTAAGCTGTGTTCACAGTCAGAGGTGTTTCAAACAAGATTATTTTCATGGCTGTGGACATGTATTTTCAAAACTTTCAACAAAAACTTTCAACACATGATCAATTTACGAAGTCCAACACACAGAATCACACAGTAACTTTTTCAGAAAACCTAATCAGTGTTTCATCTAGAAATACCTTTCATATAAAGTAATTGTGTTTTACAATGAAATGCTCACAATACTTTTCATATGAGTCTTTTCTCATTTGTATAAATACATTTGACCATCACATAATCTAACTGCGCTCTAAAACCTATAGATTTTAAACTGGTTTGTCTGCTATATATGGATTTTGAGATGTCCGATCGATGTCCAATCCAGAGATGTTCGATCGGGTTCAAGTCCGGGCTCTGGCTGGGCCACTCAAGGACATTCAGAGACTTCTCCTGCGTTATCTTGGCTGTGTGCTTAGAGTCGTGTTCCTGTTGGAAGGTGAACCTTCTCCCCATTCTGAGGTCCTGAGCGCTCTGGAGCAAGTTTTCTTCAAGGATCTCTCTGCACTTTGCTCCATTCATCTTTGCCTCAAATCCTGACTAGTCTCACAGTCCCTGTCACTGAAAAACATCCCCACAGCATGATGCTGCCACCTCCAGACATGACGCTTAGCATTCAGGCTAAAGAGTTGGCCAAGACTCTTGGTTTCATCAGACCCAGGGAATCTTGTTTCTTATGGTCTAAGAGTCTGTAGGTGTCTTTTAGCAAACTCCGAGCGGGCTGTCATGTACCTTTTACTGAGGAGTGTCGTCTGTCTGATCACTCTACCATAAAGGCCTGATTGGTGGAGTGCTGCAGAGATGGTTGTCCTTCTGGAAGGTTCTCCCATCTCCACAGAGGAACTCTGGAGCTCTGTCAGAGTGACCATCGAGGTCTTGGTCACCTCCTTGACCAAGACCCTTCTCCCCCGCTCTAGGGAGAGTCTTGATGGTTCCAAACTTCTTCCATTTAAGAATGATGGAGGCTCTGTGTTCTTGGGGACCTTCAATGCTGCAGAAATGTTTTGGTACCCTTCCCCAGATCTGTGCCTTGACACAATCCTGTCTCGGAGCTCTACGGACAATTCCTTTGACCTCATGGCTTGGTTTTTGCTCTGACAAGCACTGTCAACTGTGGGACCTTATATAGACCGGTGTGTGCCTTTCCAAATCATGTCCAATCAATTTACCACAGATGGACTCCAATGAAGTTGTAGAAACATCTCAAGGATGATCAATGGAAACAGGATGCACCTGAGTTCAATTTCGAGTCTCATAGCAAAGGGACTGAATATGTATGTAAATAAGGTATTTCTGATTTTTATTTGTAATACATTTGGGAAAATGTGAACCTTGTATCTTGCATTGTTTGCTATTGGATTAACTGGTAGTTAAAACAACTAAATTATATCATTATGTTGTGTTTTGGTGATTAAACCAATGTTCTCATTACATGCCACAATAAACGTATATTTTGAATCAATGGTTGTGTGGAGAGATGTTTACAATCCCAATGATTGCACAAGGACAGGTTTTGAATGAAAGACTGGCTGTGTTGTGTGACCAGCTTGGAGTTTTGTACTAAGAGTTGTGAAAATGTACCACATACTTGTGAAAATAGTACCAAAGCAACAAAAAATAAATACTGAATTGACTCCAAGCCCAAAGTACTTACGTGCATTCTTGTGTGTGGATCTGTGCGTGAGGGAAGGCATTGGGTTTGCCTGTGGTATCCCTGTGTTTACATGGGGCTTAGCCTTAACCAGCACATCCTGCTCATTAGTGTGTGTGGTGTTGCACAGCGGTACACAGCTCATGCAGTGGTTTCAAGGACCTTTGAGTAGAATCCCAGCCACTGCCTCTATAGAAATACACAACCTGAAGGTGCTGCAGCATTTAAAAAGATTCTCTAGTTGTTACTAATTCCCTGCCGGTAACTGTTATCAGCACTTCACAATCCTTTCAAGTTGCACACTCCACTCCCCATCCCCCATATGACCAGAGCCTGAGAGACTGGGGGGTACCATAAACTGGCCTCTCACTCAATTTCAATTCAATTCAAATGACTTTATTGGCATGGGAAACATATGTTAACATTGCCAAAGCAAGTGAAATAGATAATAAACAAAGTGAAATAAACAGCTGGTGTACAAGCGGTAGATCTGTTCTATGTGCCATATTTCTATGCTTCCCATTGTTAAGTTTAGTTTTTGCTTTTACTTTCAATTTTGGACACCAGCTTCAAACAGCTGAAAATACAATATTTTGGTTATGGAAAAGATATTTCACAGTGGTTTAGATGTTACAATGACTATCTACACTATACTTAGCTGTTTTGTCACATAAACGGAAACTAGGCAAACTATTATAATTTTAGCAACCAGGAAATGCTAATTGTTTGCTTATCTTAGCTTTATATTTACACAGTCATTACCAGTGCTCTTGCTGTGCTGTTGTATTGGACTCATGCTATGTTAATTGTGTACAGTCTATTCATTACTGTTTATCTCTTGTAGTACAGAACCACATCCTTCCCACATCTATTTCCTGTCTGTTGTGTGTAACGCTGAGGTGCTAGCAGGTCACAGGTCAGCCCAAACGGAGAGCATCTTTCTTTCACCAGTACTTTTGAATACTTTTTAGCCAGTAGTTCTGAATTTAGTGCTCACGAGTCAAAAGGGTCCCCCAAAATTGCATACTGCGTCACATGTGGAGATATGTGCACCCCACGCAATTGCTCTCTCTCTTGGTCTGCTGTGTGTGCATCTTGCTAGCTGTCACAGAAATTGCAAGGTGCTGAAGTTAATTGGATGGAACTCTAAATGCTAGGGCTCAATTTGGTTTGACATTCGATATCCCTATGGGGCTAGTTAGGGACCATCAGTAAATTACACAATGTACATGGGACAATATTTTTAAAGGACAATATTTCCAAATTTCAATTCATTAAAAACCTCAAACCAACTATACATTCTAGAAATTCATATACAAATATTGAAAGCTTTTAATGAGACAACTAGACGTGCAACATGCAAATATTATCCCATTTACATTGTGTCATTTATTCACGGCTCCTAACTAGCCTCAGAGTAAGGCTACCAAACGTCAAACCAACTTTGCCATGGTTGCACACCAGCCATTTGAAGCTAATTGGCTAAAAAGATGGCTAGGACTAGCTAGCCTAGACCTTGTTAGACTGCTTTTAATTATCTAGAAGGGTGAGTGACTGTAACTGTGTAATGTTTTGGCAGAGTGAATGTACAAAGGCTTGCCAGGTGTGAACACACACACACACACACACACACACACACACACACACACACACACACACACACACACACACCTACTTCCACTATAAGACATACAGATGCAGTATAAAGAAGTGAGTATCACTATGGAGACTGCTCTATCAATCATCAGAGAAAGTCCGAATGCATCAGAGAAAGTCACCGCACAGGACTGGCCAAACATTGATGGGCCCTGGTAAAAAGTTGTGCACTAAATAGGGAATAGGGTGATATTTGGGATGCTGTCTGTGTCCTCACCTCAACCCCCATCATGTTTGCTAACAACAGAATGCTCAGGTAGAGTGATGGATCAATGAGGTCCAACGCTAATTGACAGCGAACTTAGTTAACCATTCATTAACTGGTGTTGGAGAAATTGACAGGTTGAGGCCTAGGGTGGAAATGGGCTGGAGGCAGCTAAAGAGTCAGATTAGATTTAACACCAGGTCAAATATAGTCTGGTTAGTAGATACGGGTTCAACTTTGTTTTGGGAACAGATGATGAATAAGTGAATAAGAGAAACACTGCTTACTCGTAAAATATATGGGCAGTATTTTAATTGAGATCCACTAGCTTAACTCAGATTTAACTCCCATTGACATCAATGAACGATTTACGCAAAAAATCTGAGTTGCATGTATTTATCTGAATCTGTCCCTTCATGAGTATGAATAAAAACACCAGGCCACATTTGGCCTGAGCACAGTCATATTCAGACTTATGGACAAATCAAAAGGGACCAGACCACACCAGACCACATTTGGCCTGAGCAGAGTCATATTCAGACTCATGGACAAATCAAAAGGGACCAGACCACACCAGACCACATTTGGCCTGAGCAGAGTCATATTCAGACTCATGGACAAATCAAAGGGGACCAGACCACACCAGACCAACAGTTTTATCAAGACAACTAGACCACACCAGACCAACACAGTTTAATCAAGACAACGAGACCACACCAGACCAACACAGTTTTATCAAGACAACTAGACCACACCAGACCAACACAGTTTTATCAAGACAACGAGACCACACCAGACCAACACAGTTTTATCAAGACAACTAGACCACACCAGACCAACACAGTTTTATCAAGACAACTAGACCAACACAGTCCTATAAATAGACCCTCGGGTGCATAATATTACACAGGTCTCCCTACTCAAAGTCTCCCCTCTGCCCTTCTGAATGGTTTGATGGGGTCCAGAGGAGGAAGCAGCTGTGGGACCACACCAAACGTAACATGGGTTTCAGGGGCCCCACCCGTCTGCCCACGCTGGGAGCACAAAGCCCCCTGTCAGGCACTGCCGGGATAGGGAGGAAGCAGGCACTCTCCCTCTTTCTGACAGAGCTGTTCCCTGGTTGCTGGGTTGCTGGTTCCAGGTGCCCAACCTCCCACCCTACCTGCCTGTTCTACTCATATCGGAGCTCCTTTGTGTCTTCCCATGCTGCTGCCCTCTCAGTCCTCATCCCACCCACCACAACCCAGGTTGTGTCCCAAATGGCAACCTATTCCCTAGTGCTCTACTTTTGGCAGAAGCCCTATAGGCCCTGGTCAAAAGTAGTGCACTATATAGGGAATAGGGTGCCATTTGGGGACAACCCCAGTCTAACTTACCCCATGTAACCCACTCCCCCCATGTCCCACCCCAGCTACCAGCCAGGGAGATGAGCTAAGGCAACATGTCTTAATGATATTTGAAGAACTCTGTTCATACACAAACTGTCTGCCGACACTGACAGCTAGGCAATTGTTTTGAAATGAATAAATGTACTGGCAGAGCGCAAGGGGAAATAATTTCCGGGAATGTCTAGTGTTATTTGATCAGGCACTGCAAAGTAGTCAGTCACCCTCGGGCTTGGGAGAGATACAGCAGGATCATGTAAAACCAGTTTCTTTGTGTCTGAATAAAGAAGCTCATAATAACACAGACTAATATGTGTGAGAGATGAGAGATGGATGTTAGGAATGTCCTCTTCCTGTCTGTACCCTTTCACCATCCCAGGCAGCCAGACACCTGTGGCCAACAATGGGCCCTTTTCTTCTCTCTCTGTCTTTCTCACCCTGTTCCTCTGACCCTGATCGTGTGTGTGTGTGTGTGTGTGTGTGTTTGGGGTCTCCCAGCCCAAGTGTTGTATCATGGTCCTCTGTAGCTCAGTTAATAGCAGAGTATGTGAGTAGAGCTGAGTGAGGAGTGGAGCATGCCCAATTTGACTGGAGCGAGGAGTGGAGCATGCCCAATTTGACTGGAGTGAGGAGTGGAGCATGCCCAATTTGACTGGAGCGAGGAGTGGAGCATGCCCAATTTGACTGGAGCGAGGAGTGGAGCATGCCCAGTTTGACTGGAGTGAGGAGTGGAGCATGCCCAATTTGACTGGAGCTCCGAGTGGCGCATGCCCAGTTTGACTGGAGAGAGGAGTGGAGCATGCCCAGTTTGACTGGAGCGAGGAGTGGAGCATGCCCAGTTTGACTGGAGCGAGGAGTGGAGCATGCCCAGTTTGACCGGAGCGAGGAGCGAGATTCCTAAAGGCTGGAGCGAGGAGTGGAGCATGCCCAATTTGACTGGAGCGAGGAGCGAGATTCCTAAAGGCTGAAGCGTCGCCCGCTCCAATAGAGCTCACTTCATGAGCTCAGGGCATGCATGACGCAGCATGCATTTGTATTCAGTCTACTTGTGTGCTGTTATAGCCCCTTGCTTTAGCTACTGTCATGGAGTTTGCTAAATATTTTCATGGAGTGGAGCATGCCCAATTTGACTGGAGCGAGGAGTGGAGCATGCCCAATTTGACTGGAGCGAGGAGTGGAGCATGCCCAATTTGACTGGAGCGAGGAGTGGAGCATGCCCAATTTGACTGGAGCGAGGAGTGGAGCATGCCCAATTTGACTGGAGCGAGGAGTGGAGCATGCCCAATTTGACTGGAGCGAGGAGTGGAGCATGCCCAATTTGACTGGAGCGAGGAGTGGAGCATGCCCAATTTGACTGGAGCGAGGAGTGGAGCATGCCCAATTTGACTGGAGCGAGGAGTGGAGCATGCCCAATTTGACTGGAGCGAGGAGTGGAGCATGCCCAATTTGACTGGAGCGAGGAGTGGAGCATGCCCAATTTGACTGGAGCGAGGAGTGGAGCATGCCCAATTTGACTGGAGCGAGAAGTGGAGCATGCCCAATTTGACTGGAGCGAGGAGTGGAGCATGCCCAATTTGACTGGAGCGAGGAGTGGAGCATGCCCAATTTGACTGGAGCGAGGAGTGGAGCATGCCCAATTTGACTGGAGCGAGGAGTGGAGCATGCCCAATTTGACTGGAGCGAGGAGTGGAGCATGCCCAATTTGACTGGAGCGAGGAGTGGAGCATGCCCAATTTGACTAGAGCGAGGAGTGGAGCATGCCCAATTTGACTGGAGCGAGGAGTTGAGCATGCCCAATTTGACTGGAGCGAGAAGTGGAGCATGCCCAATTTGACTGGAGAGAGGAGTGGCGCATGCCCAATTTGACTGGAGAGAGGAGTGGCGCATGCCCAGTTTGACTGGAGCGAGGAGTGGAGCATGCCCAGTTTGACTGGAGTGAGGAGTGGAGCATGCCCAATTTGACTGGAGCGAGGGGTGGCGCATGCCCAGTTTGACTGGAGAGAGGAGTGGAGCATGCCCAGTTTGACTGGAGCGAGGAGTGGAGCATGCCCAGTTTGACCGGAGCGAGGAGCGAGATTCCTAAAGGCTGGAGCGAGGAGTGGAGCATGCCCAGTTTGACCGGAGCGAGGAGCGAGATTCCTAAAGGCTGGAGCGAGGAGTGGAGCATGTCCAATTTGACTGGAGCGAGGAGCGAGATTCCTAAAGGCTGGAGCGTCGCCCGCTCCAATAGAGCTCACTTCATGAGCTCAGGGCATGCATGACGCAGCATGCATTTGTATTCAGTCTACTTGTGTGCTGTTATAGCCCCTTGCTTTAGCTACTGTCATGGAGTTTGCTAAATATTTTCATAAAGAAACTGATAAAACACACAGGTGTAAAAATCAAGGTGACTTAGAAAGATGAGGAGTAAGAGAGGGAGTGCAATGGTGTTGTAACGGTCGTCGGTGGAAGAAGGTGAGGACCAAAGCGCAGCACGTGTTCATCTTATTTATTTTAACTGAACAACATCAAAGAAAGGCACAACCGAAACAGCTCCGTCAGGTGCAAACCACACTAAACAGAAAGTATAATCACCCACAACTCAAGGGTGAAAACAGGCTGCCTAAGTATGGTTCTCAATCAGGGACAGCGATTGACAGCTGCCTCTGACTGAGAACCATACCAGGCCAAACACAGAAATACCAAATCATAGAAAAAAGAACATAGACTGCCCACCCCAACTCAACATAGACTGCCCCTGCCCACCCCAACTCAACATAGACTGCCCCTGCCCACCCCAACTGACCATACAAAGACAAAACAAAGGAACTAAGGTCAGAACGTGAGAGTGTCCTAGTTGTCCACAACTAAAGAATAATTGTGGAATCTGTAAAGACATCCCAAAAGTATGATGCTGTACTTACTACATGCTAACAGAAAGGAACGGGGTGGGTTGATAACTAAGTGTCATTGTAGCAAAGTATTTATAAACTGAGATCTCTTAAAAGTTCAAAACCAACTGGTAGGTCCAGATAGGGGCGGCAGGGTAGCCTAGTGGTTAGAGCGTTGGACTAGTAACCGGAAGGTAACCGGAAGGTTCAAACCCCCGAGCTGACAAGGTACAAATCTGTCGTTCTGCCCCTGAACAGGCAGTTAACCCACTGTTCCCAGGCCGTCATTAAAAAAAAAAAAATTAAATAGTCACAATAATAGATGGGTGTTGGTTAAATTGTGAGTTTAATTCATGTAATTCAGAGAGGCAGTGTTTTTTCTGTGAGCTAGGAGCAGTTTTTTGCCAAGTGGTTGGAAAGGATGTGGAGTGCCGGGGAGCATTGTGCAGCGCTCCGTGAGCTCTACTCTCATCACATACTCTGGTTGGTAGACCATGGCGCTTGTAACACGAGAACTGTGAGTTTGATTCCTGGGATAGAAGGAGACCGCAGCTGAGTGTCCTGAGGAAGAGAGAAGGAGAGAGGGAGACCTCAGCAGAGTGTCCTGAGAGAGAGAGAGAGAGAATGAGAGAGAATGAGAGACCACAGCAGAGTGTCCTGAAGAGAGAAGGAGAGAAAAGGAGAGAGGGAGACCAAGCAGAGTGTCCTGAGAGAGAGAGAGAGAGAATGAGAGAGAGACCACAGCAGAGTGTCCCGAGGAAGAGAGAAGGAGAGAAAAGGAGAGAGGGAGACCACATCAGAGTGTCCTGAGAGAGAGAGAGAGAGAGACCACAGCAGAGTGTCCTGAGGAAGAGAGAGAGAGAGAGAGAGAGAGAGACCACAGCAGAGTGTCCTGAGGAAGAGAGAGAGAGAGAGAGAGACCACAGCAGAGTGTCCTGAGGAAGAGAGAGAGAGAGAGAGAGAAAAGGAGAGAGGGAGAACTCAGCAGAGTGTCCTGAGAGAGAGAGAGAATGAGAGAGAGAGAGAGAGAGAGAGAATGAGAGAGAGAGAATGAGAGAGAGAGAGAGAGACCACAGCAGAGTGTCCTGAGGAAGAGAGAAGGAGAGAAAAGGAGAGAGGGAGACCACAGCAGTGTCCTGAGAGAGAGAGAGAGAGAGAGAGGGAGAGAGAGAGACCACAGCAGAGTGTCCTGAGGAAGAGAGAGAGAGAGAGAGATAGACCACAGCAGAGTGTCCTGAGGAAGAGAGAGAGAGGGAGAGAGAGAGACCACAGCAGAGTGTCCTGAGGAAGAGAGGAGAGAAAAGGAGAGAGAGAGACCACAGCAGAGTGTCCTGAGGAAGAGAGGAGAGAAAAGGAGAGAGAGAGACCACAGCAGAGTGTCCTGAGGAAGAGAGAGAGAGACCACAGCAGAGTGTCCTGAGGAAGAGAGAGAGAGGGAGAGATAGACCACAGCAGAGTGTCCTGAGGAAGAGAGAGAAAAGGAGAGAGGGAGACCTCAGCAGAGTGTCCTGAGGAAGAGAGAGAGAGACCACAGCAGAGTGTCCTGAGGAAGAGAGAGAAAAGGAGAGAGGGAGACCTCAGCAGAGTGTCCTGAGGAAGAGAGAGATAGACCACAGCAGAGTGTCCTGAGGAAGAGAGAGAGAGGGAGAGAGGGAGACCTCAGCAGAGTGTCCTGAGAGAGAGAGAGAGAAAGAATGAGAGAGAGAGAGAGAGAATGAGAGAGAGAGAGAAAGAGAGAGAGAGAGAGAGAGAGGATGAGAGAGACCACAGCAGAGTGTCCTGAGAGAGAGAGAGAGAGAGAGAGAGAGAGAGAGAGAGAAAAGGAGAGAGGGAGACCTCAGCAGTGTCCTGAGAGAGAGAGAGAGAGAGAGAGAGAGACCACAGCAGAGTGTCCTGAGGAAGAGAGGAGAGAAAAGGAGAGAGAGAGACCACAGCAGAGTGTCCTGAGGAAGAGAGAAGGAGAGAGGGGGCTCTGGGCTTTGTCTCTGTCAGTAGTACACATACTGCTACTGACACAGTGTGGATATTTGAAACCAGCGAATCACTGCCTTCTTAAGCCTTGAGACAATTGAAAAATTGGATTGTGTATGTGTGCCATTCAGAGGGTGAATGGGCAAGACAAAATATTTAAGTGCCTTTGAATGGGGTATGGTAGTAGGTGCCAGGTGCACCAGTTAGTGCCAAGAACTGCAACACTGTTGGGTGTTTCACGCTCAACAGTTTCCCGTTTGTATCAAGAATGGTCCACCACCCAAAGGACATCCAGCCAACTTGACACAACTGTGGGAAGCACTGGAGTCAACATGGGCCAGCATCCTTGTGGAACGCTTTTAAAACATTGTAGAGTCCTTGCCCTGACGAATTGAGGATGTTCTGGGGGCAAGGGGGAGGATACAACTCAATATTAAGAAGGTTTTCTGAATGCTTGGTATACTCAGTGTATGTATGATGAATTATGTTTAGAAATGAAATATAGCCTATGAGAAATTTGACATTATTAGGACGTAGCCTACAAACGTCAATGGAAAAGGTGAACCGCCGGTTCTACCGTTAAACTGCGCATCGGATCACCTAATACGTGAAATAGCTTATCTATTTACTATGCTACTGTGAAGTGGGTCCAGTTAAATGAGAGGTGGGACAAATGGTAGCCTATCCTAACTTGTTGTAGGCCTATGGGCTATTTTCACGAGTTTGAAACCATCACAGTCAGAAAAGGTGAGGAATTTATTCTGCTATGATCATGGAAATGAAATAAATAACAGGAAATAGATGCCTATTTCTAAGTATTTTAGAATGCAAAGATAAAATAAATTGATCTTAGCTGTTCTCACTAATGGCAAATGACTGCATCTTGTTATTATTTTGACGAAAAATTTAAACGCAACATTCAACAATTTCAACGATTTTACTGAGTTACAGTTCATATAAGGAAATCAGACAATTTAAATAAATTCATTAGAATGTCTATGGATTTTACATGACTGGGCAGGGGTGCAGCCATGGGTGGGCCTGAGAGGGCATAGTCTCACCCACTTGGGAGCCAGACCCACCCACTGGGAAACCAGGCCCAGCCAATCAGAATTAGTTTTCCCCCACAAAAGAGCTTTATTACAGACAGAAATACTCCTCAGTTTCATTAGCTGTCCGTGTGGCTGGTCTCAGACGATCTCGCAGATGAAGAAGCCGGATGTGGAGGTCTTGATCTGACCGGTTGGACGTACTGCCAAATTCTCTAAAATGACGTTGGAGGCAGTTTATGGTAGAGAAATGAACATTCAATTCTCTGGCAACAGCTCTGGTGGACATTCCTGCAGTCAGCATGCCAATTGCACACTCCCTCAGCTTGAGACATCTGTGGCATTGTGTTGTGTGACAAAACTGCACATTTTAGAGTGGCCTTTTATTGTCCCCAGCACAAGGTCCACCTGTGTGAATATCATGCTGTTTAAATCAGCTTCTTGATATGCCAGTCCTGTCAGGTGGATGGATGGTCTTGGTAAAGGAGAAATGCTCACTAACAGGGATGTTAACACATTTGTGCACACCATTTTAGGGGATTAAGCTTTTTGTCCGTATGGAAAATTTCTGGAATCTTTTATTTCAGCTCGGGAAACATTGGACCAACACATGTTGCGTTTATATTTTTGTTCAGTATATATTTAGCTACCTGTTTTATTGTTATGAATAAGAGTCATCATATATTTAGCTCCCTGTTTTATTGTTATGAATAAGTGTTATCATATATTTAGCTACCCATTTATTGTTATGAATAAGAGTCATCATATATTTAGCTACCTGTTTTATTGTTATGAATATGTGTCATCATATATTTAGCTACCTGTTTTATTGTTATGAATAAGTGTCATCATATATTTAGCTACCTGTTTTATTGTTATGAATAAGAGTCATCATATATTTAGCTACCTGTTTTATTGTTATGAATAAGAGTCATCATATATTTAACTACCTGTTTTATTGTTATGAATAAGAGTGTCACAAGGCTACTACTTGGCTTTTGCTTTCTTGCAATGCAATACATCAACCACTAGAAACAGTATGTACGCATAGTCTACAGTTTGCGGGAGGATAAGCACATTTTCAAGTTTAGTTTTTATAAATGCCAACTTTTGCATGAAAACTGTATAAATGAGGCCCCTGCTATCTTTTGACTGCACCACACCATTCACTTACCTGTTTACATTGACACACGTGTTCCTCCTTCTGTGTGCATATGATGGCAAGGTAATGAGGATGCTTGTTGCTTGCAATGCTTGTCTCTTTTACTGATTTACAGAGCAAGAAATTCAGCAGGAATGTCACCTTCTGTTGTCCGTAAAAATGTCTCTTTCTCTTCAGCCTCTAATAAACGTCTGGAAATCCCCCCCCCCCCCCCAACGTGGCTTGTTGTGCTGCTGAAGCTGAATGTGTGAGGGGCTTGGGCAGACTAAAGAGCACACTAAAGGCCAACTGGAGTCCTGGAGTGCAGCGGTAGGCAGAGCAAACACAGCACACCACCACCAGCACAGGATGGAAGGCTGGGGCATGCAGCCGACTGACGGGCACAAAGAGAGCGCTGTCATGGAAACCCAAAGCCCATAGTGACTAACCACTCCACTGCCTTGGCTTTATCCATCTGTAGGTACACTGCATCTGCACACACACAGACTTGTATTTGGATGCCGCTAGATTAGAGGGTTTACTATTTCTGGAGGGTGTTGTTCTTAGGAAAGAATGTATATAATGATGTGGATTAGTCAAGGATTTATGCTGAGAAAATAAATGATGATGTTTTGTGCTTAGGAGTCTGGTGCCAGCTTTACATTACTAAAGCAAATTTGCCTTAGCGAATTGGTCGATGTTATCTATTGATTGCAGCCAATTGGACCCCGTGTTTGACTTCAATTGAGCGTGAACGCAGACCATTTACATCTGGTTATCTGGGAGCAAACCTGGCTGGCCCAGCGTTGACCAGGCCTGGTTGTTGATGTTGGTTGGTTCACCTGATTATTGTTGTCAGTCTGTAAGCATATGTCGGTCTAGCATAGCTGTTGGAATGTTGCATGGGGTCCAATATCCCCTTCTTTGACTGGTGTCCAAGACCAGGGACTGGCTCTTCGTTTGCTTTGGGCTGACCAGTTTTCTGACTGGGTTCAGCTGTCAACTAGGGACCAGGGAGTAAACAGTTTGGTTTCCAACTTCTAGCATGTGTCAGAGAACGCAAAAATTATGTCAATCAGGGATTCTTCTGCAATTGAAATCTTGGGCAAGCCGCCTAAGCTTTTTTTCAGGTCGCCTAAGTCCCAAAAATGTTGAAATACATTTCAACCAGATATAAAGTATGTAGAAAAGATAACGGACCTAGATATTTGAGCTCAGAGAGAATTCTAAATTCCCAAAACAATGAATTTATCAGTACAGATGTTGTTTTATGTTTGAGCAAAAGAACATGGTAGAATATGTAGCATCTGCTTTAAAACTGCAACGCTTTCACTCAGCTGCATGGCAAAATGTTTAGAATTACAGGAAATTGGTCTTAAAAATGCAAATATATGTCTACACCAAGATGGGGGCATCTAAAATCTTCTCTCAAATTTAGCCTCGCCGACCGCTCCCCCCTGCCACGCCCACCACCTCAGCCCTTTTTTGACTCAGAAAAAAACCCTGGTCAATATTTGTTATTCTTGTGTAAAAATTTAACTTTTTGTTCTTTCTACTTTCTTCCACCAGACCAAAAAAATATTATAATGAAATGTGACCCAAAGTTTCTCTGCAAAGTTACGATAGCTTTGACCACAAGTCGCCCAATATCCTTACAAGAGGTTTCTTTTCACGTCGAATGAAATAAGGTTGGACAATGGCCCTACTGTCAAGGCTGTCATGGAGTATTCAATAAAAGTGTTCTGAATTGCTATTATCTCCGAGGGTCACACATGAAGACTTTCTCTTGTTTGCTCATTTGACAGCAGTCTTTATGGCCAAGAAGTCACCACCTCAATGGCCATATGGTCAATGACCAGCTGTTACAGCCTTATTATACACTGAACAAAAATATAAACGTCAATGTAAAGTGTTGGTCCCATGTTTAATGAACTAAAATAAAAGATCCCAGACATTTTCCATACACACACAAATATTATTTATCTCAAATTTTGTGCACAAATGTGTTTACATCCATGTTAGTGAGAATTTTAGCCTTTGTCAAGATAATCCATCCACCTGATAGGTGTGGCATATCAAGAAGCTGATTAAACAGCATGATCATTACACAGGTGCACCTTGTGCTGGGGACAATAAAAGGCCACTCTAAAATGTGCAGTTTTGTCACACAACACAATGCCACAGATGTCTCAAGTGTTGAGGGAGTGTGCAATTGTCATGATAACTGTAAGAATGCCCACGAGAGCTATTGCCAGATAATTCCATGTTCATTTCTCTACCATAAGCCACCTCCAATGTCATTTTAGAGAATTTGGCAGTACGTCCAACCGGCCTCATAACCGCAGACCACGTGTAACCACGCCAGTCCAGGACCTCACATCCGGCTTCTTCACTTGCAGAATCGTCTGAGGGGAGGGGGGTGCTGAGGAGTATTTCTGTCTGTAACAAAGTGATTTTGTGGGGAAAAACACATTCTGATTGGCTGGGCCTGGCTCCCTCTTTGGGTGCACCCTTGCAGAGTAATGTGAAATCCATGGATTAGGGCCTAATGAATTTATTTCAAGTTGCTAATTTCCTTATATGAACTTCAACAGCAAAATCTATCTTTGAAATGGTTGCATGTTGCATTTATATATTTTTTCAGTATAGACAGACCAGGGGCTTTATGTATCAAGCGTCTCAGCGTAGGAGTGCTGATCTAGGATCAGTTTAGCCTTTTAGATCATAATGGATAAGGTGATGTGGACAGGAGGGACCTGATACACTTATACACATGGCCCCAGCTATATCTTACGAGTGAGCTTCTCAGCTCCATGAAGTCTCATTGAGAGTTTGCATATCAAACGAATTTGGCATTTTAGATAGAAACTGTTTGATCTCTAAAAAAATATATATATATATTCCCACCACATCACAACATTCTGTAGATGCATTTGTCATGAATAATTCCTGTCTTGTGCTCTTAATGATTAGGCCTACATGGACAATGGGATCTTTACATATGAACAGGAGGAGGTACCTCAGTCATGTGTGAAGACTTGTTTCCCCATATGTTGTCTAATGACTTAACGACATTGTGTTGGAGCAAGTTAATGAATAGTGGGCTGGATGGATTGTTGGCTTCTAAACCTGGCTTCATGCTCATGTGCTTTGCTAATGACAGAATTAAGGGTGCGTTAATGTTATCTGACCGTTACAATTCCATTGATCGCAGTCTTATAAGGTAACCCGACGGGCCTCAGATGGTTCTATTATTCTTTTTACGTTGTTTGTCATCTGAGTCCGACTGGACTTTGTGCAGCTGGCTATACACTCCTGTCCCCCGGCGAATGGCTCGTACTTAAAATATCCTCCATTCAGGTGGCAAAGGCGTCGATTTCCTCTTTAACTAGCTTTAATGGCGAGACTCCAAAAGAAGAACTGGAAAAATATGCGTACTGTCTTAATAAAGCACAATTTTCCACCACCATGCTAGAGTGGCTAATGATACTTCCTGATGTTTGGTCAATCAGGTTGCAGCAGTCTGTTACCCCTGGCTGAACGCTATATGCAAGATCTGGAAGTAGCAATAGCTACTAGCATGGTGGTGGAACAGTTTTTTCCTGCCGGCTCGCCATTAAAGCAAGTTGAGGAGGAAAACGATGCGCCTGCAGTCTGAATGGAGGATGTTTTATGTACAAGCCGGTCCCCAGGGACACAAGTATAGCTAGTCGGCTGCATAAACGCATGCTTCCCAGACTAAAACGTTTGGAAGAGTTTGTCCATATATTATGACATTTTGTGACGTTTTTGTTCATTTTGGAATTCGGTGTCGTTTTTTTCGGCAGTTCGGGCACACATTTTTTTTCTGGAGGCAAACCGAAGTCTACGCCCCTTCTTCTGTGACTGGTCAACAGTAGGGATTATTCAATAATGTCTTTGTTGTCATTCAATGAGAGACGACTACTTTTCATGCTAATTTTTTCAATGATAAATACGGCACCAAACAGTTAAGTTAGATATAGAATTGAGTGACTAAAATCTCCTCTGCAAAAACGTAAAAAGAAATGACCGATTTCTTGAGGTAGTTTAAATGAATTCCGACTATTTTGAGGAATTGTATACTGGCTATGGCATCTTTTTCCTTGTTTTTCAAGCAAAGGTCTTTTAAGGGAGTGTGCGACTCCTTCGGTTCAGCTAGGCGCCTGCCTAACTGAATCATGCTGACACTTTCAAGAATCCAGTTGGACACAGATGACAAACGACTGGTCGGGCTAACATATGTGTCATAGAAATGCATTGGTATCATTTGCTACAGTTTGTAAGTATCTTTTTAGTGAGCATAAACCATCTGAGTATAGTTGTAATGGCATCATAACAGGTCATATTTATTGCATCCATTCAGACAAATAATTCAGACTGTCAGACGCAATAGCCTCCTCACTGTCCAAAAACCACAGTAAGACAAGAGCCACAGTTATTCATAGTAAGTCTTGGTTTGGCCCCTACAATTACATCTGTATCACCCACCAGGGCCACAAGTGCCGCTAGGCCATCTCCTCTGCTCTCTGCTCACACACAAGACATATCAATGCCGATTAACATAAAGGTTAAAAAGAATCTTCCAAAGTCTTTTTGTTGTATGACCATTTTATGATTCTCACTAAGTATTTGACAGTAACATGCAGACCACACCGATCACGCCGCGTGCGCGAGCATTGCAAAATAAATGTACACATACATAATATTCAATCATTGCACCCACACTGCTCGTGCATCAACGAGCATATGCGTAGTAGCCAGGCACTAAAATAGAACTTTGTTCTATTTGTGACATTGACTCGCTGCAAGTCCCGCCTCTCCCATCTCCTCATTGGTTTTTAGGAGCATATACCCACATGGGTGATTGAAAGATGAACTGAGGTCCATACTCCAGTCCAGTTGGTGGTGGTAATGCACCTTAAAGTTGGTTGCCAACCGCCATATAAAGTCTAAAGAAGATGAAGAAGCCTGGAGGAGAGATTACTAGAAACAAACTCGGTCTACCCTTTTACCTGTGGATTAATTGTCAGAGTAGAGAACCTTGTGCATTTCAGGTAAAATAACCCAATGTTTATATCCTAGGACAAATTAGCTAGCAACAGCAAGCTAACTAGCTAAATTGCCATAATGTTTCATGGTTTTCGACCTGTGTCCAAATTAATATAGTTGGTTCAGAGTGCTTGTCCTGATCTCATCTGGTGTGGGTGGATAAAATCCACACGAACACACGAGCGGTCTGGTCAGCATGTAACACGACTTTTACTAAATTAATGCCTCCATAAATGATTAATAAACAGATGTCAAGTGATTCCTACAACAGAACCAGTCACATGCAAGCCAAGCGCACTGTGACATGTCATACCACGCTGAAGTACCTAGAGGAGTAAACACTTTTGGGGAAATGTTGATACATTTAATTGGAACGCCTTTATTTGATCCACACACGTGAGAATATGGCTATGCTGCTAATTTGTGGATACTATTCGACAATTGCGTGAGAACAATATAAATAATTCTAGACTAACCAACAATGTGTCCGAAAACAAATTCCGGAGCGACAATACAATTGTTATCTGATGAACGCTGAAACAATACAATCAAGATAATTTACCAATAGTTAAACTCACCCGTTTTAAACCCACGGTAGCCTAAATCCGGAGGTTGCACGGTTGGGAACAATTGCAGTTACTCCATATTTTCTGCACGAATTACAGATCTTCAAAAGACACAACACTTTACTGGAGTCCTAATCAACACAACTCTTGAGTGTTCGATCTAAACAACTCATGGAAATTCAAATGCTGTCCAAGCAATGAACAGTCGCCTAGCCTATCCTTCAACAAATGTACAATAGTATGCTCATCAATACATTGAGGGAGGAGTACCTCAACCATATTAGTTGTATCGGTGGAAACCACACCCCCGCCAGTGGGACGGATGCGCGCTTCATTTTTCTATGGAACATGAACATGCCATAATACATTTTCTAAGGAATAGTAACAACATTAATAACATATCGTTTCTCTAATTCATATATGCCTCATTCTTAATCCTTCACTTTTCTCCATGGTGTGGAATTCTGCTCCCACAAACTGACATAGTCCTAATTTGTCTTCATTACCTCTTCCAAAAGTTTTAAGAAAAAAGATTGCAGTCAGAGTGCAGTATAACTGCAGTATGCTGCAAATACTATGTCCAAAATAAAAAAATGTTTTACTCTGTAACTGCAGTTAGAGTGCAGCATAACTGCAGTACACCACAGTTATTCTGCAGTTACTGCGTCCTAAGTACCACAGTTGACTGCAGTTACTGCATTTTCAAAACTGGAATCTTTTTTTGTAAGGGTTACTAAGTGTGAGGAGAAGCTTCAAAATATTCCATATCTTCACTAGACTACATTTAAAAGATAGCTGCACACAGGATTCTACATAGTGCTATTATTAATGTGTAACTCTTAAGTACAGCATGGCAAGTTACAATACACAGTAAAACAAAGGAAGCTGTAATCTAAAGCCATTGAAGTGTGACCAAGTGGACACAACACTCTTAGGGAGAAAGGGTTCCAAAACGGTTCTTCAACTGTCCCCATAGGACATTTTTGGGGGGTTCCAGGTAGAACCCTTTTTGCTTTCAGGTAGAACCCTTTTTGGTTCCATGTAGAACACTGTGGAAAGGGTTCTACCTGGACCCAAAAGGGTTTTACCTGGAACCAAAACAAGTTATTCAAAGGGTTCACCTATGTAGACAGCTGAAGAACCCTTTTAGGTTATAGAAAGCACCTTTTTTTCGAATAGTGTAGAACTGAGTTACTCAAATCAAGTGTTACATAGGGATGTATTAATATGATCCAAGCTAAGAAAAACAGGGGATGTCATGAACTGTTCTGCTAATCAGAGAAGCCTGATCTCAATTAGGGCCTGCTCCTCACAACAGTTCCTATCAACAAAACATACACAGACTAGAATCATTTTAACTGAGTTCTCATCAATTCTGGGCACACACTTTGACCTGTCATTTATTTGATTTCCTCTTATCAAACACAAGATTTGTCCATCAAATGTCCTGTTTTCAACACGAAGAGGGAGGATATGGATATGGCTAAGGATATGGAACCATGACTGATGACTCAAAACAGAGCACTGGAAGTTTTTATTGCCAGTATTTAAATAAATGTTTTCATTTTCAACATTTTACAATGTCTATCTCCCCATCAGGTACAACAACGCTCCATCTATCTGTACCCTACTGTACCTGCCTGGAACTGTGTCAGCCTCCCCTTCTCTCTGCCTCCCCCTCCAGTCCTCAGTTCACCCGGCTAGGTTGCGAAATGAAACCCTGCGGGTGGGTGTCCACATGGGCTCTCGTTTCCTATTTACAGTGGAGTTCCCTGGGCAAGGTGAGTGGTGGTGAGAGGTAACGGACTGGGCCCAATGATCCACGATGTCATTTGGTCCAGCCAGAGTGTGGATGATTCACCTATTGAGTGGGATACTTTATCCTCACTCATCCCGTCCATCCATCCCACCACAGAGTATAAGAGCCGTAAGGACAGAGGATTTATATTTACTATCTGCTGTGTGACTTGGTTCATCAGTCCCAGTCCCTGAAACCACCCAAGTTCAGACATCAAGAAACATCTTATCTGTGGTGTTTTCTGGATCTATTTCACCACCCTGTTTTTTTCCACCCTCAACACAGCTGTCGTTGTCAAGGATATAATCATTTCCAGCCTAAGGTAAGGCCCGCTCAGCCCTGGCTGTCAAATCCACATGTAGAATTTATAATTTCAGTACATAGCTTCCAAGCAAGCCACAGGGCCTGTAATAGTCTAGCCATCAGTGGTGCTGGCTTTGTCTGTCTGTTTTTATTGTCTGTAGCCCATACAACACAGCCTCTGAATGTCTAACACCATAACCTTGTTTTAATGGCATGACTCACACTCACACCATGTAATCATTGCCACAGGGCATTACGGATGGCCCCAAACAGGGTGAGAAAATGTAATCATGTAAAGATATAAAATATATAGAAGTCTTGAGGGAGGAGACTCACAGGGGACCTGGACTGCCCCTCGGCAGCACATATCAACAATCAGCATTAATATTCCTGTGACTGTGTCCTAAATAGCACCCTATTCACTATGTAGGGTAGGGCTTTGGTAAAAATTTGTACACTATATAGCAAAGAGTGTGTTTTTTTGGACGCTTGATTGTCCAGTGATGCAGAAACATTATCACTGCTGATATTGACTGAGTGGATGAGGGCAGATTGAGGAAGGATCTCTGGGGATGCTGACAGACTAACTGAAACCCAGGAGGCTAAGGAGATCCAGGGAAGAGCCTTTTCTCGGGGATGTTTTTGTTATAGGTTGGCATGTGTGATGGTCTGCACCTGCATTGATGGTTGATTGAGCTGCAGGGAAGAGAGAGGGTGTAGGCTTTGGGATGAGCATGTCCAGACTATCCTATAGTCATTGTTGACTTTCTTATCATGTGATGAACACACTGTATCTGTGTGTCAACTCATAACATTGCCTGACAAATCGCCTTCCAGGAAAATCCCCAGTTTCTGTGACTTTTTGTTTTGAGATGGAACAAAATTGTCTGGAATGTTATTGTTGTTTACTCAAAGTAGTAAACAATGTGTCTAGAGCATAAGAACAGTCCTCTTGTTGTTCCTTCGCTGTGGGTTAAAGTGAGGAGCACTCTGTAGCTGGTCGGACGCAACATTGGTGGCGGCCTACACCACAAGCACTGCTTAGGAATGTGTGGCATTGTCATCTGAGCAACACCAAGGCTGTTTCTGAAGCTGTCCAAAGATGACTGATGACTCACTGGAGTCTTTATTTACCTCCCAAATGGCTCCCTATTCTCTTTAAAGTGCACTACTTTTGATCAGTGCTTTACTCTACTCTGGTCTCTACTCTGGTTCTTACGTTACAGCCTTATTCTAAAATTGATTAAATCATTTTTCCCCCTCAATCTTTACACAATACCCCATAATGGCAAATAAAAAACAGGTTTATTTTTTTTTGCTAATTTATAAAAATAAAAAAATGAAATATGACATTTACATAAGTATTCAGACCCTTTAATCAGTACTTTGTTGAAGCACCTTTGGCAGAGATTACAGCCTCGAGTCTTCTTGGTTATGACGCTACAAGCTTGGCATACCTGTATTTGGGGAGTTTCTCCCATTCTTCTCTGTAGATCCTCTTAAGCTCTGTCAGGTTGGATGAGAGTGTCGCTGCACAGCTATTTTTAGGTCTTTCCAGAGATGTTCGATTGGGTTCAAGTCCTCGCTCTGACTGGGCCACTCAAGGACATTCAGAGACTTGTCCCGAAGCCACTCCTGCGTTGTCTTGGCTGTGTGTTTAGGATCATTGTCCTGTTGGAAGGTAATCCTTTGCCCCAGTCTGAGGTGCTGAGTGCTCTGCAGGAGATTTTCATTAAGGATCTCTATATACTTTGCTCCGTTCATCTTTCCCTTGATCCAGACTAGTCTCCCAGTCCCTGCCGCTGAAAAACATCTCCACAGATGATGCTGCCACCATAGGGATACCAGGTTTCCTCCAGACGTGACGCTTGGCATTCAGGCCAAAAAAGTTCTATATTGGTTTCATCAGACTAGAGAATCTTGTTTCTCATGGTCTGAGATTCTTCAGGTGCCTTTTTGGCAAACTCCAAGCGGGCTGTTATGTGCATTTTACTGAAGAGTGGCTTCCATCTGGCCACTCTACCATAAAAGGCCTGATTGGTGGAGTGCTGCAGAGATGGTTGTCCTTCTGGAAGGTTCTCCCATCTCCACAGAGGAACTCTAGAGCTCTGTCAGAGTGACCATCGGGTTCTTGGTCACCTCCCTGACCAAGGCTCTTCTCTCCCGATTTCTCAGTTTGGCCAGCTCTAGGAAGAGTCTTGGTGGTTCCAAATTTTGTCCATTTAAGAATGATGGAGCCCACTGTGTTCTTGGGGACCTTCAATGCTGCAGACATTTTTTGGTACCATTCCCCAGATATGTGCCTTAACACAATCTTGTCTCGGAGCTCTACGTACAATACCTTCGACCTCATGGCTTGGTTGTTGCACTGTCAACTGTGGGACCTTATATAGACAGGTGTGTTCCTTTCCAAATCATATCCAATCAATTGAATTTATTGATTTTTTTAATACATTTGTAAAATTGTCTAAAAACCCGTTTTCACTTTGTCATCATGGGGTATTGTGTGTAGATTGCTGAGGTTTTGTATTCATGTAATCCATTTTAGAATAAGGATTTAATGTAACAATGTGGAAAAAGTCAAGGGATCTTAATACTTTCCGAAGGCACTGTAGAACAAATCAGTTGGTTAAATATGCACATAAACAGAACCTACCGAGAAATAGCCCTTCTTGAATCAGCTTCATGTTGGCCTCGGACATTCTTACAGATGGACATACAGTATACGCCAATAGAAATAGCTGATGTTTCCCCAACATTATCATCTTTGCAGATTACTCACGGCCATATATCTCTCACTCAATGTTGAACTTCATTTTCATAACATTTATTGTTCAAGGTGGTTTTGATACTCTTTGGAAAGAGAACAATAATATTGACATGATAGAACTCTAGGAAAGGCAATATTAGCCCCTGATTTAGTCAGCATCATATAAAATAATTTCTGTGTGGATTGGTAAACCACAAGTTATTAATTCATATTACACTAATGAGTCAGTGTATGATGTGTACCCCATCACCAGTGTGTGTGTGTGTGTGTGTGTGTGTGTGTGTGTGTGTGTGTGTGTGTGTGTGTGTGTGTGTGAGCAGTTCAGGTAATTTTTAAAGACTGGGACATCAAAGTTGCTGTTAACATTGCTCTCTGTACACTTGAGTGGAGAACTTCAGAGACTAATAGATATGCATATAACCCAGGGATCCCCTGTTCATGCTGATTTTGCGGGAAGCAGGCAGCCCTCTCATGATTAAATCATTTTGAGGCCATTTGACTGTTTGTAAGCAGCAGAGCCATAGCTGGATATGAGTAGGTCGAGAGAAGCCTTAATTCCACACCTCTGGCCCCAACCATAGCTTGCTTCGTCTACACCAAGACTTATTTTCTGACCCGCTTGTTGTAAAACACCTGCACTCTGAAATTTTAATGGTTTATTTGACATTTTGCCTCTTGACGTCTCATACTCCGTCTTCGACATGTAGATAACTTGTGTCATCAGGTTTTAGGAATGTGACTGCTTATTTAACAGCTCTAGCTCATACACACTGACATTCCCAAGACCACACACATGTAACCACTCCAATTTAGAGTACATAGTCAGTTTGAACAGAGCCTTTTCATTAGACATCCTAATAATACAGTGCGGTGTATACTAGGTGGTCCCCCTATAGCCTCTACTGGTCTCTCTCCTTCAGTATGACCCCAGTTAAATATATACTGGGTTAGCCCCCAGGGGGCTCATATAGGATAGCATCCATGGAAAACATAGGTGTTTGACTGGGAAACACATTTAAAGTTTGGGTAACCTTAGTTACGCTGCAAGACGAGTTCCCCCTACCTACCCTGAGGCCTACAGCAAGGCAATGCTGTCTGCAATGGTAACCTATTTAGGGCCCTATAGGGCTCTGGGCAAAAGTAGTGCACATTGTTGGAAATAATGCACCATCTGAGAAAGAAGCAGTCAAAGACAGGCTCTCCATCTATCCGGCATGACAGTGACATCTAGTGGAGAGACAGTGAATAACCCCCCCCCCATTCCTCATTCAATTGAGTTGGTGTCAGCAGTGAGGTTGACAGGAGGGCAGCCAGCCAAGAATCCGTCTTTGTGCTTTACACAAAAGGTCCTGCAACAGATGGCCAAGATATCATCTGTATCTTCCAAGCTACTTTCTATCAACTTCATTCACATAACTTTTTGCAGAGTATTTCTGCAACCATATGCAGTTTCTTTACAATACTTTGACCTTTTCATACTGAACACCTATGTTCAATACCAGCAGGTTCAATGCGTACCATCAGTATCCTATTTGGAGCCCTGTGGCCTACCGATAATAAGTTAATATGACATTAGGCTTTGACTTAGAAAAAAGCTCTGACTTTATTTGTTTAGCATATGCATGTTAAATTCATACAACATGCAAACAGTACAAGTTCATTCCACAAAACCATACACAATGTACAAAATATTTACAAAGTTTGAATGATAAAATATTAAAAACAAATAAAAACATAATTTAGTCAATGCTGATTTACTTATGAAAGAAAAAGTTATTTAGACAAACTCTACTTAGGCCAGTCTCAGTGATGTGAAACTAATTGAACAAGGTGTGTACCTAGAACAAACTTCCCTAATATCAGTGTTACAAACAATGGTGACTAGAAAAATAGTAATAACACCCAATCCGTACCCAGTGATAGGATACATCATACATCTAAAGGAATGCAAAATGTGCCATTATAATTACGTTTCCCTTTAAAAGAGGGAGCATCTTATTCCCAAAATCCCTAAGTGGCACTATACTGCACATGTCATAAAAGAAAACGTGTTTAAAAGACTGTAAGAAACATGGATAACCATTCATACAAGAAAGCATAGGAATATCCACGGCACTTTTTCAGGAATATTCTCGATAAAATAAGGCATACAATGCTGTTGTTTTTTTGTTTATGGGCATGCCTGGGCTCCTACTCAAAAAGTATCTCAGAGTAGTGCTGATCTAAAATCAGTTTTGCCTTAAGGGGTGGGGGCTGATCTTAGATCAACACTCCTAAACTGAGCCGCTTTTTAAATAGGGGCCGTGGAGAATCGTATCCGATGCCTCTATGCCTATCATTGTTCTGTGTTGGTCACACACTGGTTTCAGCGATGCAGTGGGTCCGTGTAGCTTCGAGGGGGAAAGACTGCTCTCTGCTGCCACCTGGTGGGCCCATTTTGAGATGAGTGATCTCCTGCAGTAGCGCCACGTTCCCAACCCTCCATTGACGATACCTCTGTGCAGTAAGAAGGGGATCTGCCAGCACGTGATCTATAGCCAACAGGTCGGCTTCTTTTGCCTATTGAATATACAAATCAGACTAAGGTGTTGAAAAGACATGTAGAGCTGTTCACATTTCAACAGGAAATAATGTAGGTGCATCTAAGGGTATTGTAGCCAGGGAATATCAGCAAACTAAAAACTTCCATGTTCATGGGTTTGATTGACAAACTGAGAGATTGAGGTTGTGGGGAGCTACTACCTGAAACTAGTCCAGCAGAAATGCTCATTTACACTTTGTTTGAAAAATAAATAATGTCGTGCCCTACTGAACATGACCCTGTTCTAGTAAGCAGAAAGCTTATCGACCCAGAATGCAGCGACTCACCTTTAAAGTGCTGTTGAGGGTCCTAACCAGATGCAGCTTCTCATTGACTCTGTCATTTTTGCAGCGTTGAATGAATGACGCTCTGAAGTCCCTCTTCAGTTCTCCAGATGGAGATAGTCTGGCATGCTTCAGATGGATGTACAGTGCCTCCATTTCATCAGATGTGCCCTCTAAAAATCATAATAATACAGCAAGATTTGGCATAAAAATATGCCATCATTTACATGTTATCATTCAAAATAATTTCATAAGAACAAACAGGCAGTATAGAGGTGTGGGTGTTAACTAGGCTACTATGCCATCTTTGTGTCAATCCAGGATAATGAGATGATGTGGTGTCAATCCAGGATAATGAGATGATGTGGTGTCAATCCAGGATAATGAGATGATGTGATGTCAATCCAGGATAATGAGATGATGTGGTGTCAATCCAGGATAATGAGATGATGTGATGTCAATCCAGGATAATGAGATGATGTGGTGTCAATCCAGGATAATGAGATGATGTGGTGTCAATCCAGGATAATGAGATGATGTGGTGTCAATCCAGGATAATGAGATGATGTGGTGTCAATCCAGGATAATGAGATGATGTGGTGTCAATCCAGGATAATGAGATGATGTGGTGTCAATTCAGGATAAGGAGATGATGTGGTGACAATTCAGGATAATGAGATGATGTGGTGTCAATCCAGGATAGTGAGATGATGTGGTGTCAATTCAGGATAATGAGATGATGTGGTGTCAATCCAGGATAGTGAGATGATGTGGTGTTAATCCAGCATAGTGAGATGATGTTGTGTCAATCCAGCATAGTGAGATGATGTGGTGTCGATACAGAGAAGCTAACAGTTTACCCTCCTTTCCTCCCTGAGCCTCAGCCCCCGGTCCATCCTCCTCCCAGTGGGACAGCACCTGTCCCACTGCCCCCTCTGGAGAAGGGACATCCAGCCAGGACTCCGTGCTCTCTGAAGTCTCAATGCTGTCAGGGGCAGACATGGGGTCAGTGGAGTGACATGGGGACGAGGTGGAGCAAGATGGGGGGACATCTCCCTGGATAGAGAGAGAACAGAGAACATTCACACTGGGTTAACATGAGCCTTATTGTCTTATCTACAGCAACAGACAGTCTAAACACTAGCACAAAGTAGCATCAATGCTGAACAATCTTCATACATACAAAGCAGTATAATGGGACAGAGCACTCACATTAACAGAGTCTATGGTCAGCTGCTCAGAGTCGAAAGCCTCTGATGTCTCCAGTGACTCAACCTCCTCTTGGTCACTCTCCTCACTGTAGCACTCTAGACAAACGCACGCACGCCAATGGATTGATGCAAATTATCATGATATCCCTCTGACAGGTAGACAGACATATGCTACTTTGTAGCTAGTTGGCATTTAATAGAGCTTTTTGGGAAAGCCTTTCCATCTACCAGAAGACAGTTTGGTCTATCATTACCATCACGATATTGTTCCTGTTCCTTAATTGTTTGACACCTGGACGTTTTACTTCATATTATGTCTTCTTCCCTTGCTTCAAAGTAGCCTATAACCAAAATCCGACCACACAAACGTGGAGGCAATCATTTTTTCTAAAGACTTACTCATATTCATTCTCCTTGTTGTATTGGTTCTTCCAACTGTCTTTTATTGTCTATCAGCCAAAGGCATTATCCTAGTCACAGTAGCAACTCATGAAAGTTGTTGAATCTTTAAATCCCGCCCTTTCCTAAATTTCCAACGGATATTTAGATTTCTGTCCATTAAACCGCTCGCTTTGCGCGGTGCGGATTTTCGAAGGGCGTTTTCCCGCAATTGCATTTCGGGAACTTTTACGCGTAGGCCTAGCGCCGTGTGTACATTGCTGCGCCTAAAATGTGAAGGAATAGTTTATGAACATTTTAAGCTAAACATTCTATCTGTTCCATCAGCCCTATTAATTGACATGGTTTATACTTCCACTACACTACTTTGATGCGCATCAGAGAAATGTGTACACGCAATGCGTACTGAAAAATAAGTGGGTATACCCTCCACTACAACAATGGTGTTCCCCTCTATCGTTCGCCTAGCTTATTTCTGGCTTTCCTCATCAAGAAAACAAACAAAACAATTTAATAAAAAAATATCCATGTAATGTCTTGAGTCCATTACCCCCAGTGTTCCTCTCTGACGACTCGTCCAGTGGAGCTGCTGCTGCTGCTGCTGACAGCTTAGACAGCCACCTGTAACATTGAGAAGCCATGACTGAAAACACTAATACCTGACCAGTACGGCCAATGTTTTATGTACTTAGGAGGCAAATGTCCTCTTTGCACATGCTTCCTCAAATAGCTTGTAGCTTCCTGAAATAGCTTCAGGATGGGTAACTGTAATGGCATTTTAATATGGCCCCATGAGACCAAATGAAGCTGAGATAATATACAATAAGATTAACATTTACATTTAAACAGTACACAAAAAGTCGTTCACATAAATAGGCTATATTTTCAAAGTGTCAGCCCACATCAGCTACCAGTAAGTGTTCCTATTGACATCAGCGTTACACAAACACAGATAGAACAACGAGCCAGATATTTCACTGGATGTATAAATATGAAGCATCTGCTTGGCGTTTCCACTCACTACCAAATATGGTAGTGAGAGGAAGCCCACTGGTGGGCAGTGGGAGAATATACAATTAGATAGATTTAGGCCTACATTTTGCGAATGTTGTCATCATTAAACATTTGATCTCAATACAGTTGTATGTCCCCAAATTAACATATGTTATGAACAGAGTGGACTAAGTTTTGTAGACCTTAGCCTTTGCCAAAGGAGTGCAAATTCGAATTGAGTTATTACCACTGCATTTCACAGAGTAGGCGTTCCCTAACGGAAATATGCAGATGTATGCTAGAACCGACCAATAGAATCTCGCTAGCTCGTGCTTGGCTCTGCAAACCTCCTTGCTCGTTCTGCCCACTATAACTCATCTGTTCCCATTGGAAACGACAGGCTGTGGTCTGTCTTGGTTTAGTTATAATTTTTTGGGGCACAAATAGGCTACAATCTCCTGGCCTGCCTCCATTGCCCTCCTCTTTTACATACTCACTTGTTCATCTCTCTCAGACTCTCGGCGGCAAAGTAGAGTGTCACAACCTGTGGATGGCTGGCCTTCATAGCACTGAATGAGATCAGGCATAACAACATAGCCGTCAGATCAACAAATACTACATTAAGTGTTTTGAGTGTAAATGTGAAAAATGCTCTAGAAATACAATTCTTATTATTACTACGACAGGATAGGACACTAAATGAGAGAGCCGAACACTGCTCTGTGTGTTAAGAGAGAGAGTTATTTTTGGAAGGAAGCTAAAGTGAAACCACAAAATGGGGTCAACAGCAGACGGGCAGTTATCTTATGCATGCGTTCATACCGTAAAGAACAAAATAAACATGGTTTAGGGTTGATGACTTACACAGACGAAAGAAGGCTACATGTGATAATACAGAACACAGCGTGAAATATACCGTCAATGGACAGCAAGGAAGAGTTACTGTCAAAAGACTACATTTGAGCTCGACTTGCAAAAGCTCAGCAATTTCCTGTGACCGTGTGGTGTGTAGCCCACACTACTCGGGTTTCCAACAGGCCAAATGGAAACTTTAAATTAGAAAAACCTTACTGCTTTTTCTTGCACTCTGTTGCTTGGTCGACAGTGAAGTTTGTAAGGTGGATGAATCCTTCTGCTTTCTCAGCCTACACACCAAGAGGTGACAGAGAGAGAAACAACAATAACATGCATAATTGATTACGATCATGTGACAAGAGGATAGTTAATAAATATGGTTGGTTAGAGGAACATTGTCCGGGAGAGTAGTACACATTACTGTTTTAATATTTACAGTTGAAGTCAGAAGTTTGCATATGTTTAGGTTGGAGTCATTAAAACTCGTTTTTCAACCAATCCATACATTTCTTGTTAACAAACTATAGTTTTGGCAAGTCGGTTAGGACATCTACTTTGTGCATGTTTTCACTTATAATTCACTGTATCCCAATTCCAGTGGGTCAGAAGTTTACATACACTAAATTGACTGTGCCTTTAAACAGATTGGAAAATTCCTGAAAATTATGTCATGGCTTTAGAAGCTTAGAGGCTAATTTACATAATTTGAGTCAATTGGAGGTGGCCATCACAAAGCCCTGACCTCAAACCTATAGAAAATGTGTGGGCAGAACTGAAAAAGCGTGTGTGAGCAAGGAGGCCTACAAACCTGACTCAGTTACGCCAGCTCTGTCAGAAGGAATGGGCCAAAATTCACCCAACTTATTGTGGGAAGTTTGTGGAAGGCTACCTGAAACATTTGACTCAGGTTAAACAATTTAAAGGCAATGCTACCAAATACTAATTGTGCATGTAAACTTCTGACCCACTGGGAATGAGATGAAAGAAATAAAAGCTGAAATAAATCATATTCTCTACTATTATTCTGACATTTCACATTAAAATGAAATGGTAATCCTAACTGACCTAAGACAAGGCATTTTACTAGGATTAAATGTCAGGAATTGTGAAAAACTGAGTTTAAATTAACTTGGCTCAGGTGTATGTAAATTTACGACTTCAACTGTACCAACACGTACGCTACGGTCACAATAAGCAGGACTCCTTATGGTCCCTAGAATTTTTAAGCAAACAGCTGGAGGCAGGGCTTTCTCCTATAGGGCTCCATTTGTTTTGGAATGGTCTGTCTGTCTATGAGAGACGCAGGCTCGGTCTTGAACTTTAAATCTTTATTGAAGACTCATCTCTTCAGTAGGTCATATGATTGACTCTCTCTCTCTACCGCACCTGTTTTCTCGACCTCTGAATACTCGGCTATGAAAAGCCAACTGACATTTACTCCTGAGGTGCTGACCTGTTGCACTCTATGTTGCACCCTCGACAACCACTGTGATTATTATTATTTGACCCTGCTGGTCATCTATGAACGCTTGAACATCTTGGCCATGTACTGTTATAATCTCCACCCGGCACAGCCAGAAGAGGACTGGCCACCCATCAGAGCCTAGTTCCTCTCTAGGTTTGTTCCTAGGTTCCTGCCATTTTAGGGAGTTTTTCCTAGCCACCGTGCTTCCACATTTGCATTGCTTGCGGTTTGGGGTTTTAGGCTGGGTTTCTGTATAGCACTTTGTGACATCGGGCGATGTAAAAAGGGCTTTATAAATACATTTGATTGAATATGAGCCTACATTTTTGTATACCCTAAACCAGAGATGGGCAACTTTGATGGGGCTGGGACAAAAAATGGAACTCATCATGAAGGGCCTCTGTACCTTGCGAGCAAAGCAGCCCCCCTCATTACAGCAAAGTTTTAGAGTTCATTATCTGCAATTCCTCACGTTGCCATTGGGTGTAGAGAAAATGTTGCTGTTTTAAAGCAAATTTGCTGCAATTCTACATATTTTGCCATACGGTGGAGGCAAAATTTTGCAGTTTTTAATATGATAACTGATGATCAATGGGCCCCACCCCGGTCGGTAATTCGACCATGCTTACTACATGTTTAGATAGCTGGACGCTAGACTTATTTAACAATCTAAAAATATTTAGCTGACCTGGGGTAATTGAGTGACTGCTGACGCACAACTAAATGTCTAAATAGCACCTTGTGTATTCTATTATTCTAACTGAACAGTAAGTTATTTTTAATTTATTTTTAAATTGGTCCATAGGCCTACAAAATTGGGGCCGCCGCCAGTTCCTCATTCCTGCCCTAAACTAAAGCATCTTGATGTTTAGCTAATAAAATGTTTCCAGTCCCAACACAACATAACAATAACACATATTAGAACACAACAACCCAACAACAGATTAGAAAAACGACATGTTGGATTAGATTAGATTAGCAAAACTCCGGGACAGTTGTGCTAATCTGATCTAACACAACACAGAACGACGGCTTAGATTAGCACAAGTCAACATCCTAAAAACAACAAAGATTAGATTAGCACAACGGGATAACACAACACTAGGACTTACCGTTTGACCAGTGTACCAGTACATGGAGATCTTCTTCAGAACAAACCAGTACTTCTTCCATTTTGTTCCCAGGAAGCCCTTGCTCTCCTTCTTCTTGTAGAGCCAGCCCTGGTAGTCCACCTGACCCAGCTCCTTCAAAGACACCTTGCGACGGCTCATCACAGAATCACCTATGGTAAGCCTACCTATGGGACCTACAGACAGACAGAGTCAGGCACTGCAACATTAGCTACAGTACAGGCAGGCAGACAGGACGACTACGTCCTTAGAGTATATTACTCTTTGTTATTTGTAACCAGGTCATCTGGAGCTTTGGGTGAGGCAGTGAGGCAGGCAAGTATTGTTTTCTTCAACACTTTACCATTAAGTAGCCCTTTTGTATTCCACATTTGGCAAACTAGGAAAAGCCCATGTTAAATAATGGAATCTGTACTTTGTAATGTAATCTAATAGGTTGAGAGGTGTTGATCCTACCCTTTCTAGAACGTCTAGCTATCTTACCTCCAAACACTGTCCTGAAGGTACTGTACGGCACCAGGTGAGTTTGATCCAGAGAGAAGAGATATCCTATTACAGCAGCATGTCACCAGCATGCTGGAGCCATCAGGCACAACAGCTCATACAGACTCTCAGAATGACAAGAGGATGTACATGAAGTGCATACCCTTCCTTAACGTTGCCCAACCAAGTATAGCCTACATGTAGGGCTTTGTGCAGTCCAACAGTTACAAACACCCCTCCTGCTGCTGTCACCACCAACCACTAGAGTCACAGATAAAACAGCATCCTGTTTCACATGGCAATAGCATGTTGGTCTTGCTCTCCAAAATGTAGTGACATGGGTTTACAAAATGATATACATGTTAAGCATTTATCAACCCAAATATGTTTTAGTGGTTTGATCAAACTACATGCAAGAGATCAAATGAAGACATTAGCCCACTAGTAGGCAC